>NC_091832.1:23554377-23857407 GCF_037783145.1 Equus przewalskii | reverse complement strand
CGTAATGTGTTGAATGAAGATTTGCCAAAGGAATGAATGTGTGGCCTGGGAGGCAGCTGGGGCAAGGTGAAGAACACAGGTTTCCCCTTGACAGACCCGGCTCTTCCCCTTCCTGTTACCAGGGAGCTCCATTACCTTGGCCAAATCACTTAACCTCTCAGAGGCTCGTTTCCTCCTGTTTAAAATGAAGGCAAAAAGGCTCCATCTCAGAAGGTAGCTGTGAGGCTCAGAGGAAATATATACAAAGCGCACTCAGTAAACAGTAAGCACTTATCTATCAGTTTTAGGAGGCAGTACGGCCTTTTGGTAAACAGCATGAGCTTGAGAGTCAAACTGCCCGGGTTTCAGACTCCACGTCCGCCAATGACTAGACATGTGACTTGAGAAAAATTCTATTACCTAAGTTGCCAATTTCCTCTAAGTAAAATGGAGATGGTTAACAGTACCTACATCAGCGTGTTGATGAGATTACACAGAATTTGGCACAAGCAGGGCCAGGCACATCTAAGTGCTCAGTGAACATCAGCTGTCACTGTAACCCCTGCCCTACTGTCCGCATTCATTCATACGGAAAGAAAACGCATCCGGACGCCTCTTCCAAGAACCCTGCTGGGAGCCAGGGAGCCAGGTGAATAGGACACACAGACTCTGTCCTCTAGGCAAGGTTTGGTGGACGACATATCAGAACAAAGACGACAACAGGAAGAGACCCTGGATGGTTCAACACTGGTTTTGTAGTGGCAAAAAGGAGCACAAAATTCACAAGGAAAAGAATCAGTTCAAGGAGCTTAATACATAGCTTTCCAGTTCAACTGTTTCATCAAATAAGTAGGTTGGATCCTCCTTCAAACCAGTTCACTGGCAGTTTTCTTAGGCGAAAGCAATAAAAGCTACGTGGATGGAGCTCAACGCAGCAAATTCTGGTTTGTGATTCATGGGCTGATTGAATGCAAGCAAAGAAATGACTTCACAGAAAATGGAACCGAGACAGGAAGGCATTAAAAACCCACACTTTTGAAAATCTATGAAGGTCAGGACCCTCTGGCAATGGAAAACCTCCCAGTCTCCAGGCTGGCAGTGGCCACATACCCAGAGAACTCTGCTTTTCTGCCCATCTTTCTCCTTGGTTGTTGAAATTAACTTGGGTGAAAAATCTGGAAGCCAGGCTCGCCCAAGGGGAAAGGCTGACCAAAACACCGCAGAAGAGCTGTTAGCACAGAACCTAATGTTCTAGTTTTATCGCCCCCAGACTGCGGGACTCATATGCTGTTCCAGGTGGCTGAATTCTACAACTGTATAGAAGAACCCAACAGGGAAGACACGGCATGGCGGAAGCCTAACTCCTTCATTCCCTGCCGGCTGCACGGGGCTCAATGTGGTGGGCAAAGAGCACGGACTTTGGAGTCAGACAGATTTGCACACGAATCCTGGCTAAAGCACTCAATAACTGTGTGACCTTGGGCTGATTACTTAACCTCTCAGATCCTCAGTTTACTCACCAGTCAAATGGGGATAATGTCTAACTCACAGAGCTATTGTGAGGATAAAATGCAATAAAGTACCCAAAACATCAGACACACAGTAGGCACTCAACAAATAAAAAAAAGAACTCCTTCCCCGGTCCTTTCTTTCTTTCTTTTTTTTTTTGGCCGTGGAAGATTCACCCTGGGGGCAGCCTGGTGGTGTAGTGGTTAAGTTCGCTTGCTCCACTTCAGCAGCCTGGGGTTCAGGTGTTCAGATCCCAGGTGTGGACCTGGACCTACACACCACTCATCAAGCCATGCTGAGGCAGTGTCCCACATACAAAATAGAGGAAGACTGGCACAGATGTTAGCTCAGGGCCAATCTTCCCCAAGCAAAAAGAGGAGGATTGGCAACAGATGTTGGCTCAGGGCCAATCTTCCTCATTCTCCCCCCCAAAAAAGTTTATATATATTAAAAAAAATTGCCTTGAGCCAACATCTGTTGCCAATCTTCCTCTTTTTGCTTGAGGAAGACAGGCCCTGAGCTAACATCTGTGCCAATCTTCCTCTACTTTGTATGTGGGTCACCACCACAGCATGGCTGCCAACAAGTGGTATAGGTCCATGCCAGGTAGCTGAACCTGGACCTGGAAGTGGAGCGTGCTGAACTTACCCACTAGGCCACAGGCTGGACCCCCATGGTTTTTCTTTTTTGCATTACTCTTTACTTGCAAACTGCAGAAGCTTGATGAAAGAACTTTATCATCTTCCCCTCACACTTCAAGCTTATGCTTTAGGACAACGCTTCTCTACTCCAAATCACCTGGGGGAGCTGCTAAAGTGGGTTCTGATTCCACAAGGTGGGGCCTGAGCATCTGCATTTTTAACAACCTTCCAGGCCTGGCTGTGCTGCAGGCCCCCGAGCCACCTGTGTTTCACTAGTCATGGACTGTTGCTGACCCCAAGTAATAGGCTCATCACCTCTATGAGAACCCTATGGGGGAGGACGGTGGACTTTGTGAGGGCGTGGGTAAGACTAGCTAAAACCACTGGGGAGGCAGCACAGTGGGCTTCGTGTTCTCAGACTTCAGTGTATTCTCACAATCGCCTGGGGCACTTGCTAAAAACACAAAGCCAGGCCCACCCTTAAAGTTTAGGACTGAGTGGTTCTCAGGCAGCGCTCTCGGATCCTGATGTACACTGTGTGCGAAGCCCTGGGGCAGTGGCACAACACTGAGCTGTATAGCGATACAGATCTGGGTGGAAACAGGGACTACAGTTTTCTCACTGTGTCACCTGGAATGAGTTATGCAGCCTTCTTAAGGCCTCAGTTTCTTCATCCCTAGAGTCCGGATGACAATGTCTACTTTCAGAGCTGTTGTGGGGATTTAATAAGATTGTACGTACCCAAAGAATCCAGCACAGTGCCTGGCACTTACGGAAATAAAGAGAAACTACCAGTCGTTGAGATCTGATTTAATCTCAAACTCACTTCTTTCTCACTTGGGAATCATCTTTCTGCCTCCAGTCTTTTCTGCTCCCACCTCCAATGCTCCTGCATGTGTGGCTGGAATCATCCTCTAAAATACTGTTTATGCTACCCTGCCCCTCTCCGCAACACACACACATTCAGAAGCCTTCACCGTCTCCCCAGTGCAACAGAGGAGAAGTCCAAATATCTTAGCCTCGCACTCTGTCCTCCACGATCAACTTCCTATACCTCCTAAGCTCTTCAAATTTATCCCTGCGAGCTCCCTACCTGGATGCCCTGCACCGCCGCAAACAGCTGCTCTCTGTATGATTCCCAAACATACAATATAAGCCTCTCCTTGGACCTCGGCTCAGGCTCCTCTCTATGCAGGAATGCCCTCTCCCTTCCCCCTACTGGTCAGAGCTCTACCCTTCTCTGTAGTCAAATTCTGAGCATCTCTCTCCCACTTAAAAACCTCAACTATCCCTTCTACCTCTGAGAAGGAATCATCAACATCAGCTAACTTTGAGTGTCTGCAACAAGCCAAGCAATTTTTCCATGTACTGTTTGACAGTATTTAGTATGCACAATGCATAACAAACCCATGAGGCAGCAACTATTTTTGTCTGCATTTTACAAATGAAATTCAGAGGCTAAGCTGCCCAAGATCACATAGCTCGTAAGAGAAGAACCTGGCGAGTGGCCTCAAGATTATCAAGACCTTGCTCTTACTCTTGACACTGTGCGGTCTTAGAAAACCACCACCACCCACAGAGCCTTAGTGGCTGTCCTTGGGGAAGGGTGTCGGTGTCTGTGTGTCTGTGTGTGTGTATGTGTGTGTGACCAGAAGGGAGCACAAGGACTTCACAATGTTCTGTATCTTGATATGGGTATAAGCTACACAAGTGCGTTCATCTTGTGAAAATTCCTCAAGTCCCTCCCTTAGGATATTTGCATCTTTCTCTATATATACTACACTTCAATAAAAAAGTTTAAAAAAACTCACAGAAACCTGTGTTTGAACTTCAGCTCTGCATCATAACTTACTATGTAACCCTAGGCCAGTGACTCTTTGAGACTATTTCTTTATAAATTGAGGATACTATTACCAACATCACTGGGTGGGGAGGAGGAAGAATGGGAGACTCTCAACAAATTATAGTTCTTGTTCTAACCCTGAACTATCCCAGCATTTGTCAGTCACTCAGCTGACACTTCCCACGTGGTACTTTGCACTAGTGTGTATTGTTTGCATGCATGTTAATTTCTGCCTCTACACCTAGATTAATAGCAACAATGTAAGATGGTGACTTTGCTCAAGAATCAGACAGTCAAGAGTTCAAATCCTGCTTCTGCTACTTACTCTATGTAAGTTACTCTATGAATGTCCTGGGGCAAGATACAGCCTGTGGGCCTCAGGTTATCAGTAAAAGGGTACAGATAACAACAGGACCTACCTCCTAGGGTTGTAGGATTAAATCAGATGACACATATGAAGTCTTTGGCTGGGAGGGTCTGTCACATTAACTAAGCAAAGGGTGACTTTTGTAATATTATACCCTCTTGAGGGAAGGGCTGCTCTCTGCATCTTTAGCACTGAACTTACCCAACAAAACATGCAAAGGGAGGAGGAAACTCTAACCCAGAGCAGCAGACAGCAGCAGAAAGAGCATGAGCTTTGGAGTCATTCAGAGGCAAGATCTGCCAATGGCTTGCTATGGAAGCTAGAGAACAAGCTCTCTGAACATCAGTTTCGCCTACTGTAAAAGGGGGAAGAAGAATATGGGTCTCAGAGTTGCTGGGTCACTGCATTGACGTAACTGACAGACCCTGACCTGCAAGATAGTAGCTGATTGCCTCAGAGTGCCTGGCCTTGAGGAACTGGTATAAACTGGACACATGGAAGAAACTGAACAGGGGCTGGCAGAGAAAACAGGAAATACCTTGGTTTGGGCCCCACTGTAGGAACATCCAACCCCAAAAGGGAGACAGAAAAGTAAGATTACACAAATAAAACAACAAACCCAAGTATTGTAGATGTTTTTAAACATTGTTATGTTGATGCAAAAGCAGATAGTTTAAAATGTTTAATTATTTTAGTTAAAAATGAGAAGTTTTAAAAGGAGACATTATTTCAGTCATGCCAACATCAAATATGTAAAGTACTGCGCTATGCACTTATAAAAGGAAGTACTAATGGGAAGAAAACAAACATAACTGAGTAGGCACAAGGCACTAACCCAGGTTAGGGATTTTACATCAGAGACTGGAAACATGTACCAATGGGAGCCAGGCTGGCCACGCAAATGAATGAAGGGGGTCAAATGAAAGCAACAGGCAGCAAAGAGGGCCATGGAGGGCACAGGAGAGTTCATGGACCATCCAAAGCGGCATCGCCACTCAACTGCACGCCAAGTCGGAATGGAGGCCCAGAGCCACCACATCTGACTTCTCAAGAGAAACTGGACCTCTGGATTTTTAAGTGAAATTTCACAACTGCAAATGCTGTGTGGTCAACTTATTTTGAAAGCTGACAAAGAAAAGGAACAAATTAAGCATTTATGCTGCCTTTTCTGTACAAACCACACCAAATGGGAGATGCGAAGTTTCTCTTTATAGAAACATTTCAGCTAATAAATGAAAAGGTAATGATGTAATTAGAACACCACCATTTTGCCACCCACAATGAATTCCTGGGCCCAGGCACTGACCACCACAGGGACAAGCAGACACGACGCGCTTCCTCATCAACAGCACAGCTCCACCTGTGACTTAGTTGGGCCAAAAAAACCCAGATCAGGTTAAGTTTAGGATCAAACTACCAATTTATAGGAAACAGAAAGAGGAAGACGTTAAATACACCATGGGGATACAATAAAAAATTCCCAGAGACATACTCCCAAGAAAAACAACCCATTTTCTTCCACACACACACACAAAAAACTGCAAGAAAAAAAAGGAGGGGAACCTGTCAATTAAGAGACTTAAAATGATCACATTGTGAGACAAATGGAAATATAAACACCGACTGATATTTAAAAATGCTGATTTTTAGGGGTTATTGTACTTGTTTACAAAAAAAAATTATCTTTTAGAGATACACACGGAAATATTTACAAACGAAATGTTAGGACGTCTGGGAGCTGCTTTAAAATAATTTGTGAAGGGAGCATGGGTGGGGAAGGAATGGCCATGACCTGATGGTTCCTGGGGCTGGATAATGGGTACACAGGGGCTCATTATACCATCCCGCCTTCTTTTCTGTATTCAAAAGTCTTTACAATCAAAAGTGAGGGTGTGTCTGCTAGCTAAATGCTGCTGTAGGCTGCCACTTTGCAACCTCTGATTTATGAACTGTCGTTTATTTTCAACTCCATAAAACTACAACCACCGGTATTCCTATTGTTCCAATTATGGAAAGAAAGGCGTAGAGAGGTCAAGCGACTTGTGTAAATCTTACCCTTTCCTCAAGCCCCAGCTCTAATGACATCTCCTCTACTTCCATAAAGCCTTCTCTGACGAACTCCCACCATACACGCATCCTCACAAATCAGTTCATAATTTTTTTTACAACTTCCTGAATACATCACCCTTTACACTGAAATACATCCAAGTTGGGGGGGAGGGGAGATGTATTACTAAGATGAGGGAGTCAATAATTACTGAACACCTACTATGTGCCAGGTTGTCATGTGGGTACCTATGGGTGCTTTACACATGTATATAACATAATCTTCCAACATCCTTGTGAACCTTTGGTCTACGCAGGCAAGAACCTCATCAGTCTTGTTCACTGCTCTATCTCGAATGTTTGGTGCTCATGAAATGGCAAATGAGTAAGGAAGGTGTTCTCCCCATTTTTCAGGTGAGAACACTGAGGCTTAGAAATTACAAAACTTGCTAGATTATAAAGCCCTTGTCTCAGCACTGAGCTGGGTTGTCCATTTCACAACTACTAAAATTATTAACCTCAATATGAACTAAGAAAAAATAATCGATGCATTTGAGCTACCCTATTTATACTCGGTCACTCACAGCAAAAGTCTGCAGTCTGGGATTAAACATTCCTAGGCCGCAGGTTACCTAATAACCGAGGGTGGTAGCAACAGGGAAGAGGAGACTTCAGTGTTACTGAGAACAAGGGGTTAGGTAACAGGGAGCTCCAAGGACGAATCCGCTCGGGCTATACAGAGAAAAGGGAAAGCCTGCCTTCACCTAGTAGTGCTCAGAGACAAAAGCAGTCACAGGAATGATCCGCATTTCCCCGACTTCCCTTCTCCTCATCACCCACACGAATCTGTGTCCTTCATCCATTTCCAGTAACCCCATCAAGTGCCAAGTAATGTACTGGGTGCCATGGGGGTCCCAAGACTGAGTAAGACAAGACAGTCTGTTTGCCAAGACGCTGCAGTCTTTGCAAGTTGCTAGGAAGAGTGGGCACAGAGCAGTCTCCAGAACCAAAGTCCCTCAGGAGCTCAGACTTTCAGGAATTCCCTCTTTAGAACCTAACAACAAGCAAGAGCCTGAGGCCTGGGGGGCAATGCCAGATGCCAGGCAGGAAGGGGGGACATTGATAATCCAACCTGTGGGCTTCTAAATCCTAACCGAGACCATAAATCCCAGCCTTGATCTGTGGACCCATTACCTCCCAGACACCAAGAGAGGCCCTGCAGTGGGATAGGGCAGAAGGTCACTTCAGACTCCAATCACCTCCTGAGGTACCAGGCTCCAGGAAGTCAATGTCCCTAACTTGAGAAAGCCACCTGACCTCTCTGGGCCTGTTTTCTTACCTGTATATTGGGGTACCCTCGCCTATCCCCCCAACTTCACTGGCTCACGCAGGCCATACCTCACTTCTCTGAGCAGACGCCTAATGAGCACGTCAGCTCCCACTCCGCCCCACGTGCTGGAAATGCTCCTCTACCTTCAGTCATTAACCACTATAAGAGACATCCCCCACCCCGAGTGCCTGGGACGTAACCCTGGACAATTCACTCTCAAAGCACAGGGAACCTGGGGGCCCTGCCTCCGCTCAGGTGGTACTCTAGAAGCATGAGGCCAGAACTCAGCCTACTTCTCAAACCCTCTCAGCTTTTAACCCTTTACGGCATCTAACCAGTCCTTAAATCCACTAGCATGACACCTCAAGCCTGGATCCCTCAAGAACTCTAATCCCAACTCAAACTCCTCCGATCTCCCATTTGGACCCTCCCCCAAACGCCTTACCAGAACCCCAAACGCCGGCCAACGTCCCTGGAGGCCTCAGTCCGGTGCCCCGCTCTGGGGCGATTCGGACCTCCTGCCGCCCTGACCTTGGAGATCCGCGGGCTCCGATATCAAGCCCGGCCCTGCAGCTCACCTGGGTACCCTTGCCGGCCCCGGGCGGCCCCAGCAGCACGGCCCGGATGCCTTGAGGACTCTTTCGGGCCTCTTCGGCCGCGGGTGCGTTAGGAGCCATGGCCGCCGAAGCCTCTCACTGCTCAACCCGCCTGCACACCTAGCAGGTCCAGCGCTTCCAGGCCAGCGCGCCCCGCACGCCACGCACGCCCCGCTTGCTGCTCACACTGGCCCGTCGCCACGTCCGTCAGGCCGCTCCGCCCGCCCCTTTGCCAGACGGACACTTCAACCTACCAACCATGTGGCGATACTGGGGAATACTGCTTTTGATTGGACAGAATTGGTGCCGGAGTAAGGAAGGGGCGGGCCATCAAGGACCGAGGTGGGTGGGGCTCACGGCGGGTGTGCGGAGTGGGCGGGAAAACGTGGAGCCCGGGGAGAGGCCCCGCTGGGAGTTCTAGTTAGGCTTTGACAGTTGATGACACCGGAAACTCCGGTAAGTCCTATGAAATTGCCCGCGGGAGTGTAAGTGGGTGAAATTAGTCTTCGAAAGCAAATTGACAATATGTATCAAATATCCTTTGGTCCAGCAATGCCACTTGCAAGAATTCAAAGGACATAATCAAGGGTGTGCTGAAAAAGTTGTGTGACAAAGATATTAATTGTAGCACTTATAACAGCCAAAAAGCCCAAAACAAACCAACCAAAAAACTAAGGCAATATCCCAAATGTTCAGCAATGAGAGATTGGTTAAATAAATTGCAACAAACTTTTATACTTGTATCCTGCCATTGTTTAAGATTTTTAATAACGTGGGAAAATATTCACCAAACAGTTACAACAAAATCCCAATTTTGTTTGATAGTTTCAAGTGATGATCTCTGTATAGTGTGACTACAGGAACTTCTCCCCTTCTCTGTGCATTTTTATAATTTCAAAAAGTTCTATGATGAATTCTGTAATAAACAGATATTACTTTATAATAAGAAAATGACCTTTTAAGTCAGGAAAAGGTAGTTTTTCTCAAAAGAGCTGACTGTCTCTTGGACAGGCAAATAGTTTCTGCAGCTTTTTGGCGTGTGAAAGTTTCCTCCACACCCCCTATGAAGCAAGCCCTGAGTCCTTGGCAAGACCTGCCCCAACGGCCCCATTGGACCTTTTGTGGAGAGTGTGATTATGAAAGAATTATGTTTCCCCACAGGCTCAGAGCAACTCATTTTCTCCGTCCTGGTAATGAATTTGCTATCCCTTCAGCTCGGTCTCTTCTATTTTACCTCATAGAAGAAGTTAACATTCCTTCCTCATCTCCACACTGGAGTTCTACAAGGTGCCTGACCTTGAAGGCAGGAGGGATGGTCACCCCTATTTTCCAGGAAGATATGTAGTGACCAGCCTAAAGTCACACAGTAGCAGCGTCACAGTTAACACTGGAGATGACAAGTTGGTGCCCCAGAGAGCATGGGGTTTGTGGGGGTGGGGGTGAGGGTGGGGAGCAAGAGTATTTTCTCTGACAGATGCCTCTATGTGGCCAAAGTTTGCTTTGATCCAAGAAGATCAGAGTTTATCGAGGTTTGCTGTTCCCGGGGCACCAGGCAAGGGCCATAGGAGAAGCCTTCTCCTTCTACCACCAGTCCCTACAGTGATTCTGACCAAGCATGGACGCCCCGGGAAGGAAAACAACTAGGACCACATATAAATATACAAAATCTAAAGTTTATTCATTCAATTTCTTAAATGTCCTAGTTTTTGGGGCATACTAAGGCCCACAAAGGAGATATTGACAGCCCAGGGGAAGGAGGGAATACCTCATTCATTTATTCACTTAACTACTAATTTTTAATAATAGCTGCTACCATCTACCTATTATTGGGTACTGGGTGCCAGCACTGTGCTAAGCACTTTACATACATTGTCTCATTTAATTCTCGCAGCAAACTGTATAAGAGGTAAGTACTTTATTTTCTGCTTTTTTTTTTTTTTAAATAGGGGAAACTAAGGCACAGAGAAGTTAGCCTGTGGCTGAGAAGATTTGAGCTCAGGTCTGTCTGACTGGCTGGTGCCCAGCACTGCCGGGCGACAAGACAGGCAGTTTCTGCAGGCGTGGGACTCACAGTGCGGCTGGTTCCAGCTAGAGGGATCATGGAGGTGTCTGTGAAAGAGAAGGTCCTTGAAGGATACAGAGCATTTGGCTTTGGGATAGGGTACTTTTCAGCCAGGACATTTCAGAGCAAACCATCAGAGGTGAGAGAGAGTAGGGTGTGCTGTGGATTTTGTTCCTTGGGCTTTGGGGATTCTGGAAGTTTCTTAGGAAGGACAGTCATGACCAGATGCACATTTTATAAAGATTGCTTGCAGGACACACTGGAGAGGAGAGAAAGAGATGACTACAGACAAGCTAGGAACTATTTCTGCCAGTGTTTGGTTGCAGGCAGAATAATTCCCCTCCCCCTGCCCCCAAAGATGTCCACATCCCTGGAACTTGTGACCATGTTCCCTTACATGGCAAAAGGGACTTTGCAGATGTGATTAAGTTAAGGATTGTGAGATGGACAGATTATCCTGGATTATCTGGATGGGCCCGTTATAATCACAAATGTCCTCATAAGGGTGAGAGGGAGGCAGGAGAGCCAGAGAAGGAGACGCGATGACACAAGCAGAGGTCAGAGTGGTGTGATTGCTGACTGGGGACCACAAGTCAAGAAATGATGGCGGCCTCTGAAGCTGGAAAAGCAAGGAAAGAGATTCTCCCTTAGAGCTTCCAGAAGGAACACACCTCCTGCTGACATCTTGATTTTAGCCCCACAAGAATCATTTGGACTTCTGACCTCCAGAATTGTGAGCTAATAGATTTATGCTGCTCTAAGCCACCAAATTGGTGATAATTTGTTACAGCAGCAGTAGAAACTAACACATGTTCTCTGGACGTAAGCAACAGAAACAGACTCTGGCTACAGTAAGTGAGAAAGGAATTCATTGGGAGGACACAGTTGTACAACGAGCAGCCTCGGGAAAGATAAGAGCCAGAGCTGCTTAGAGTAATCCAGATGTCAGAAGCAAGTGGACAGGGCTGAGGGGAATATTTGGTCCCTTCTCTGGCTTTTTCCACGTGGAGGGACCTCTTTTAGAGCAATACTCTTGCTTCTTGATTTACCCCTCACTCATCGGTCCTCCCCAAAGGAGGAGGAGAGACTTATCTGATGGGGGAGTTTAGGGAGAGTGAATGGAGGTCAACACAGCTCTTCCTCCCTCTTTCTGTTTCAGATCTGCCTGTCCACAAGAGCCATGTTTTTTTTGCTCTCTTCCTCCACGCTCTAAATTTCCCAGAGTCTGACCTTCGCAGGGAAGACTATGATTTTCCAACACTGCCTGCCACTTAGTGGAGAAGATTAATTTGGGGGTTCAGGAGTAGTAAGCCCACTTGTCTTTCAGACCTGAAAGTACATCTCTATCAGCTTCGTCAGTATTAAAGGTGGTATTTTGATCTCCCTCTGCCCTACTTCTGTAGCTCTCTCTCATTTGGTTCTAAACTTGGGTGAGGATACTCCAAAACCCAACAATTTCTCATGGATGCTGTGATTGGACTGACTCAGCTCAACTGTTTTCTGTATCTATGTAATTCTACTCAAGATTCGGAGTCCTGGCTTGGCTTGGATCTCATGTTCACCTCCTGGCAAAAGTGGAGAGTACCTTGATCCACAGTTCCCTCACTCTGCAAGGAATGGGAAAAGTAGTTCCCCAAAAGCGAATGATGACAGTTTCCAAAATAAGAAGGGAAGAGCTATTGGGCATGGAGAAACGACAGATGTCCACTGCAGGGAGCTATTGCAAATGTCCTGGAGAAAGGTAATGAGGGACCGGACTATGGAGGTAGAATTAATGGGACCTGACAACAGACCAGATGGGGATAAAAATGTCCAAGTCTTGGGGCAAGGTGAGCAGGGGGATGGTGGTGCCATCAATATTCATCTCACTCGTTCTTTAATTGATTCATTCAATATACATTCAGTAAGCACATACTATGTTCCCGGTATTGTGCTTGGTGTTAGGGATCTAGTGGTGAAGAGAGAAGGCAGGGTATCCACCATGATAGAACTTGCAGTCAAGTGGGGAAAAAGGCAAGTAAGATGGCGGTTTCAGTACAGTGATGGAGGCTGAGCTGGGGAAGGTACAGGCTGTGGTGGAAATACAATGGAGGGGCACCTAGCCTGGATTTGAGGGGCAGTGACATCTAAGAGAGATGAAACCTCAAAGATGAGAAGGAATTGCCTAGCAAAGAGCAAGGGGACAAAGAGAACAGGGCGTGCAAAGGCCTGGAGGCAAGAGAGACTACGACAAGTTGAGGGGAACTGTGGTACTCAGTAGAGGGATGCCTCTCTGATGTCGTGGAAATTCTATACTGCCAAGGGCTTGCGGGAAACAGCCCTGTCTCATCCCACAGGAGCTGAAAGGGCGGAATCTTGCCTGCCTTCCTGGCAACTGGGAAGGGAGCACATGACCAGGCCCAACTAGTGGGACCTTCCTGCCCAGGACTTTGACCTTTGAGGGAGAGAAGCGAAGTAGCACAGCCTGTTTTCGGAGAGGAGGGGAGAGTCCAGCAGCAGTGGGTGCCAATGGCCGGCAGTGGCTGTCCAACCAGGCGTTTCCTGTGCCGTGGCTTTGCTTGTGTTCCTAGACTAATTGCTTTTGGTTCCCATCCATGTTTGGAATTCATGAGCACCCCATATTATTCAGTAAATTCCTTCACTGTTTAGGTTAGCCACTGAGAACCCTGACTGGTACAGAGCTGAGAGAGGGTCAGCCCGGCTGGAGTTATAACTTGAGAGGACAACGGAAGAAAGAAGAGGGCAAGGAGGGAGGGACCTATGGGGAGTTTTCCGGGTGCTTCCAGGGAAGGCTTTCCCCTCCAGTAAAAGGAGAGATGCCCAGGAGGAAAAGCTTCCTTCCTGCCTGCCTTTGAATGTTGAAGGAGGATGCAACGCTTAGTCTAGCAGCCATCTTGGGACCATGAGGGGAGAGCCAAGAGACTCAGAGAGAAGCTGACCCAGAGTCTGACATCACTGAGCTGCTGACTGAAACAACCTGGGTATCACCTTCCTCTAGACTTCTTGTGATGGGAGATAAACCCCTGCTCTTCAATCCACATTTATTTGGGTATTCTGGTACCTGCCGCTGAAAGTACCCCTGTGACACTGCAAGTCACCTAACCCCTCTGGGCCTCAGTTTCTCTTTGCAAAGTGAGGATGATGACACCGGTCTCACAGGATCATAGTGAATATCAGATTAGATAATGGGCATGAAGTATTTCGCATAGCGCCTTACTCACAGTAAGCACTCAGTAAGTGTTAACTATTACTACCTGCGTCAAAACCATGGCCGATGAGTTTGTCCTAGGAGAGGGTAGAGAGTAGGAGAATGAAGACTAAATGTGGGGAACCAGCACTTGAGGGGGAAGATGTGCCAGCAAAGGAGTCAGAGAATGATTAAAGAGTTAAGAGGAGGGGCCAGCCCAGTGGTGCAGCAGTTAAGTTTGCACGTTCCACTTTGGTGGCCCGGGGTTTGCCGGTTCAGATCCTGGGTGCAGACCTACACACCGCTTGCCAAGCCATGCTGTGGCAGGCGTCCCACACACAAAGTAGAGGAAAATGGGCACGGACGTTAGCTCAGGGCCAGTCTTCCTCAGCAAAAAGAGGAAGATTGGTGGCAGATGTTAGCTCAGGGCTAATCTTCCTCAAAAAAAAAAGAGTTAAGAGGAAAATTTGAAATTTCATTCTACTCACCATTCCCTTCTTCATCTGGAAAACTCCCACTCATCCTTTAAAGTCCAGTTTTTTGCTTTTTTTATTTTTTTTAATGATTGGCACCTGGGCTAACAACTGTTGCCAATCTTCCTTTTTTTCCCCAAAGATTGGCACCTGGGCTAACAACTGTTGCCAATCTTTTTTTTTTTTCTGCTTTTATCTCCCCAACCCCCGCCACCCACACAGTTGTATATCTTAGTTGCACGTCCTTCTAGTTGTGGGATGTGGGATGCCGCCTCAACGTGGCCTGACAAGCAGTGCCATGTCCGCGCCCAGGATCCGAATCCTGGGCTGCCGTGGCGGAGCGCGTGAACTTAACCACTTGGCCACGGAGCCGGCCCCTAAAGTCCAGTTTAAATATCTCCTTCTCTGTGAAGTCTTCCTCGGTGCTCGACCCACAGCCTCACTCTGAGTTAGGTGTCCTAATGCTCTGGCTCCCACACCACGCCCTTCTTTTCTTGCACTGGTCATGATTTATTGTGATTTTCTGCTTTTATATCTGTCTCCTGCCCCAGACTGTGAGTGAACTCTCCGAGAGCGGGGAGACCTTGACTGGATCTTCTGCCGCTAGCATGGGGCCTGGCAGCTAGTGGTCATAATGAAAGCTGGCATTTGATGGTGAAGCACCAGGCATGGCGCTCAATGCTTTACACATAGTAAATCATTTAATCTGCATGACAACTTGAGGAGGTAGGTGCTATTATTAGTCCCATTTTACAGATGAAGAAATGGAAGAACTGACAGGTTAAGTAATTTGCCCAGGGTTATGGCTAGTAAATGTCAGAGCTGGGTACAGATGCAGGTGGTCTGGCTCTCCAGCCCGTACTGTTAACCACTGTGCCTCATTGTCTCTCGTATGTAGTGGGCACTGATCAATGTTTGTTGATTGAAATCATAAGGAGGGGTAGTACCAAAGTCAAAGAGTTTCAGGAAGTATGTTAGTCAGCTTCAGCTAAGTTATGCTGCAGTGACATAAACCCAAAATATCAGCTTACAGAAAACGTTACATGTCAGCTGCAGGTCAGCTATGGTCCTGCTGTTTGTCGGGGATGCTGGCTGAAGGGGCAGCCCCTGTCTAGAACAGCGTTGCTCTCAAGGGAGAAGGAAATGATACACAGGTGCGTGGAGTTGGCTTACACTAGTGAGAGCCAATAGTGCACAACTCTGCCCAGCTCCACGCTCAATGATGTCACATTGATAGCTTGAAATCAGTCACGGTGGGAGGATTTATACTATGGAAATTGGCAGATACTTTTTGCCCCTTAGAGAGCCAGTTGTTAAACATTTACTAGCACAGCACTGGAAAAGGACAATGATGTTAGTCCTTAAAGCTTCTGCCCAGAAATGTCGCAGGTCATGGAAGTGCCACATGTCCCATGCTACTTGCCAAAGCAAGTCTCATGGCCAAACTGCAACCAATGGGATACACTTCTCCCACTGGGAGGGCCTCAGTAGGAGGGGCAGCGAATATTTGTGAGCAATAATGCAATCTGCCTTCATGAAGGAGTCCAAGATGAGAACTGAGAAAAGCCTCTTGAGTTGGCCTCAAGTTTGTCCATGACCTTTAACAAGGGAGCAGTTTCAGATGGAGGCTGGGGTGGGGGGGTTGATTGAGGTGGGCAAGGTTGTGAGCTGAGATCCCTCATTCTTGAGGCTGTCCTGGGGAAGGAGGGAGACCGGCAAGCTGGTAACCTGAGGGGTAGCCAAGTGGAAGGCAAGGTGTCTTCTTGAAAGAGGCAGCGTGTTTATCGGTGGGCCTGGATGTCATTTTTGATAGTAACCGATCTCTTTCTGCAACTATGGTTTTTCTACCTTCATGCTTCAGGCCAGGGATGACGCTAGAGAAGGCCAAGAATGAAAGAGAAAGAGTCCATTTGAGGGTTCTAAAAGCTGAGGTCCTAGCCCAATGAAAAGAAAAATAAAAGAAACAGTCGGTTCTCCACTGCCAGAAACTAGACACCTTTGCCTAGAGAGGAGAAGAGAGTCTGAGGGAAGGCAGAGAGCTGAGCTACTATGGGTCACTGAGAAGGGGGCACGGGGCTTGCCCCTCCCTACTCTGAGGGTGGGTGGCATAGGGAGTGACAATGCCAGGTTTCCCAGGCGGGTGTGGGAAATCCTAGAGCAGAAGAGGATCTGTTACTTTTCTGGGGGCAGGAGAGCAGTGGGGAGGGCCCAAGAAATCACAGGATCTCAGAGCCCCACCCTTACCCCAGGATATAGGGCAAGGCCAAGGATCCAAGACACCCCCATGTCTCCCCTCATGACCCAGTGTGCTGCAGGGAGCAGCAGAATGTGTTGTTGCCCAGTGTGGGTTAGGGGGCAGTGGGCACGGGTGTCTGGTGGACTAGCAGGGGCCCTGAGGCGGGTTCAAGGAGTTCTCAGCTGGGACCTCTGTAGACTGATGACTGGAAAGCAAATGGGAACAAGGGCATCCTCTTACACCCTCTTGGGAGGAGCCTGGTGCAATGGTTAGCTGCTGCTACTACTGTTCTAAAAGCAGATGTGACTCAGAATTTGGAATTCTTTTAGACTTTAGACACAGGTGATACGGGGCAGCCCCATGTGACAAAATATGCTAATATTTCTGCAGTAAATATACCATAGATATATAAAGATTATAGAGTCCTGTATCTTCCAAACCAGAATGTCTTTCAGGTCAGATTTTGGTTCAAGTTACTTTTGGTGCCAAATTTTAAAATTCTTTCCTAGATCAGTCCTAGGAGTCAGCCTGACTTTCCTTTCCCTCCTCACCTCCCCCACGTCCAAGTGGTCAGCACGTTCCACTCATTCTTCCTATCTCCTTAACACCTCTCATGTCTACCTCCCTCTTTCCATCCCTCCTGCTGGGGACATCCCGGCTCACGCTACCCTTCCTCAGCAGGATTATAGCAACCACTCCCTGGCTAGCTTCTCCTCCACATTGCCCCCAGAGGAATTGCTCTAGAATGCAAACTTTTGACATGGCTTGGGTATCCCATCACAATAGTGATGTGATTAACTGAGCAACATCAGCAGAATTAAAGAATGCCAACTGTCTGTAATGGCCCTGGGTACGGAAACTCATCTATTTGGAGTCCACCAAGTGGGAGACAATACGCATGCTCCAGATGGAGGGACAGGTGGCTCAGCCCTGCCAAAGTTGCACGCTGAGATGTGAGGGGCTGCTGCCCTACGGAAAGAGGGTTCTGCTGGGTGCAATAAGCTCCCACCTCCCATTCTGGGGAGTCTGGTTCCCTCCTGGTTCCTCCTTACTGCTCAGATAGGAGCCAGTTACTTGCCTGCCTGCTCTTAAGGTGTAAGTAACTGGTGCAAAATACACATCTCAGAGTCAATTTCTCAGGTGTAGGAGGGCCAGGCTTCCGTCTGCCTGAGCTCTCTCCCTGCACCTCCAAATCCAATGCTGACCGTCAGAGAGCCTGGCTGGCCACATTCACGGCCCTGTTTCATAGGCTACATTGGCCTTGGCTGTCAAGAACCAAAGCAGGCCAAGAGGCCGATTTGGCCTGCTGGTGTCCACAGAGGCCAAATAGAACCCCAGGCCTTCTTAGGCCAGGGCAGCAGTCCCTGAACCCCGCTGCTGCCTGTATGAGAGAGAAAGAGGGAGAGAAATGGCAGCTCTGGGGTTCTCCCTGTTCCAGCCTCAGTGAAGGAAATGGCCACGGGGCTCCATTTCCATCTTGCCTTTTGGCAATCACGGTTATCCATAATTTAGTTTGAAAAAGTTACCATTTATTGAGCAAGTATTTATACCAGGCCCTGTATTCAGCTCTCCGCATACAATCTCACTGTCATCACAATACTCTTGCTTTGTCAGAGCAACTACTGTTCTTATTTAACAAGAAGAATTATTATTTAATAATAAGAATGGGAAAACTGAGTCCCAGCATGGTTAACTGGCTCACCTGAAATCATACAGTTCATGAAAGCTCCCACCGCCCAGCATTTTCTTTTGTGGTAGATTACTGTTTTTCACAAATATTTGATGTTCCTCCCTATTACCTAGCCCTTCCCTGTTGGACTTAGGCAAGAGCATATGACTTGCTTTGGCTGATGTAATGTGAGCAGAAGTGACATGCATGCCTCTTCAGGGCAGAAGCTTTGGAGAGCCAGCTCAGGATTCATACGCTCTCTTTCCTGCCTCTGCAGTCATGGAAGCCCGTGTTGAGGTGGAGCCTTCATCGCCCTGGGTCTCTGAGAGGCTGCTTTGAAGAGAGACCCCTAGTTGGTTCAAATGAGCATCCAGTACGAGTGAGGAATTTGTTTTGTTGTCTTAAGCTACTGAGACTTCCCTGGTTGTTTCTTACTGTAGCAAAACCTAGCCCATCCTAACTGACTGTCCCTCACTGGAGTCGGAATAAAGGGGCTGGACAGGAGGCTTTTGCCAAGTGGGCCAAGACTGTGGCTATTGAGTGCCAATTACCTCCACAGACCAACCGCGCCTCCCACCTGCCAGAGTGCACCCCTTCCTCCGTGCCCTTCTCGCACTTCACAATCCCACCTGACCTGGCACCCACTTCCCAGTGTCTGTAACATGCTTCCTGTCCCTTTGCCACACAAACCACAACGCTGAGATGTGGTTTTCTAAAGAATTGGCTAAGCTCAAGCCACCTGAACAAGCAGAGCTTTTCAGCCTCTGTTTTGAGGTCATTGTGACCAAAAGCTGATTTCCATACACACCGCCAGCCTTCCAAGGAAAGGCTTATGATGTTAACAGCAATAAATATGCACTCAGTTGGGAAGTGCCGCGCTTTGGATGCTGCCTGTGACGAAATCCTTGTGGAATGAACCAGAAGTTCCACCGGAAAGTGATGATGCAGACCAGAGGGCACTGGGGTGCAAATGCTCCTAGAACAACATTTATTGAGCACCTAAGATGCCTGGCAGTCAGACTCTGTGGTCCCTGTGTCAGGGAACTCAGACGTCAGACAGACGAGTGAGCAGAGGGCGACGACCCAGTGTGATAAATGAGGTCGGTTGGTTAATTTAGTTATTCATTCATCTGGTGCACATTTATTGAGCGCTCCTGATATACAAGAAACTGGGTGTTTAGTGTAAACCAGACTGGAACTATTCTGCCCTCCTGAAGTTATAGTCTAACAGATATGAGAGAAATAGACACAGAATGCTAAGGGAGCACGTAGCAGGGGCAGGTAACCTAATCTGGGGCAGGGGGAGAAGGGCATTTTGGGATAACTTTATGAGGATGTGACTCCAGAACTGAATCCTGAAGGATGAGTAGAAGGGAGGCAGCGAAGAAGAAGAAGGAAGGGCATTCCAGGCAGAGGAAATAGTTTAAGCAAAGGCCTGGAAGCATGAATCAGCTTATTGCATTTGGTAAGTGTAAGTAGTTTGGTATGACTAAAGCATACAGTTGAAACTAAAGAGAAGGAAGGGATAAGGTGACAGACTAGGCTGACAGGGGCTATTTCTTGAAGGGTCCTAGGTACTGGGTTTAGGTATTTGGACTTAACCTGAAGATGGTAGGAGCTATGAGAAGAGTTTTGAGTTTTGGTGTTTATTAGCTAGGGAACAGGCTCAACTACTATAACAAAGACCCCCCAAAATAACAATGGCTTAAACAAGATAGAAGTTTACTTCTTGCTTATGTCAAAACCTGGGTAGGCAAAGCCAGAGTGGGCCTGGCAGCTCCACAGTCATCACAATCAGAAGGACCCTGGCTCCTTCTGGCTCATTCCTTGACGTCTTCAACAGACACTTCCTTCTTGTGTTCCAAGAGGGCAGTTCCAGCTCCTACTATCACTTCTGCATTTTATCCAGCAGGGAGGAGTAAAGGGGGCATGGAGGACACACCCCTGCCCTTTAAAGGCATAACCTAGACCTGCACATATCACTTTCATTCACATTGCACTGCCCAGAATTTAGTCACATGGCTCTCACTAATAGCCAGGGTGCTGGGAAATATAGTTTCTAGTCTGGCCAGAAATGTGCTTAGCTAAAAGGCAGAGGTTCTATTAGTAAAGGAAGGATGGATGCTGGGGGGCAACTAGCCGTCTTCAACAGGGAGTGACAAACCTATTTGTCTTTTGGAAAGATCTTTCTTGGGAAGGGTGGAGAAGGGACTAGAGGTAAGAGATCAGAGGCAAGGAAATAATTCAAATGAGAGCTACTGGGCTCTGAACCAAGGCAGAGACATCTCGGGTGGGGAAGTGGACAAAGTCTTAGGAGATATTTAGAAGTTGAATGGACAGGTCACTGTGGCCAATTGACTATACTTCTAATTTACTGTACTTACCATTGTGTTGTGCGTAGCACAGAGCCTGGCATACAATGAGTGCTTATTGGTGAGTGAATATATGAGGTGGAAGAGGAGAGAGTGAGTGAGTGAATTAATGAGGTGAAACAGGAGGAGTCAAAGACAATAATAATAATGGCTCCTGGAACTAGCTTGATTGAGGAATATTCATATTTAAAGGTTAATATCATACTGTTAAAAAAAAAGCAACTTATACCAACTGTAATCTGACATTACCCCCTTCCTGATGGACACTTGATTCCCTCAATGACATCTCTAGCTGGTGTCAAAACTTTCAGTCATTTTTAGTTATTAATGCAGTCTCTTGTTTCAGGCATTAACTTGGTCTTTCCATTTTCTTTTCTTTATTTTGTTTTAATTTTTTTATTTTATTGAGGTCATACTGGTTTATAACAGTGTGTAATTTCAGGTGCACATTATTCTGTGTCAGTTTCCGTATAGACTGCATCGTGCTCACCACCAATAGGCTAGTTTTTATCTGCCACCATACATTTGTGCCCACTTGCCCACCCTCTTGCCCTCTGGTAACCACTAATCTGCTCTCTTTATCCATGTGTTTGTTTGTCTTGCACATATGAATGATCACACTGTGTTTGTCTTTCTCTGTCTGGCATATTTCACTTAACATAATACCCTCAAGGTCTATCCATGTTGTTTCAAAAGGGACAATTTTGGCTTTTTTTTTAAGCTCTTTCTATTTTCAAAGGTCAATCTCCTACTGGATTCAAAGTCCTAGGAGGCAGGACTTGTGGCGGGAGGATGGGCATCGTCTGCCCTCTCTTCCTTGCCCTCTGGTAGGGAGGAACAAGAGGCAGAAAAATGCCTTGTCTCTGGAGGTGTCCCCTGGCCCTTGGCTGATCCCTTCTTTACAGCTTGTGAGATGGCTGTGTTCCTCTCCTCTTGGTCATCACAGCTGCTCAGCTCGTTATCTGTAGACGTTATCACTCACAGGCCGTACTGACAAAAGGCTCGATGCCAAACAGCTCTCCTTCTGCTGGTGGCCGCAGGCAGGCCTGCTGCCCCCATCCCTTCTACCCTCTGCAGCCCCAAACTCGGGGCCTGTGGACATTGCAGAATTAGTCTTTCTTCCTCTTCTTGCCCATTCTCCACCTGGTCACATCCTCGGCCTTCTCTCTCCAGTGCCCTTTCTCCTTTTTCAGTAGTACCAGGGCAGGTCAGCAAGCGCAGTGGCTCAGCTGGTATCAACCGGGAATGAGAGGTCAGACGCCCCCTGGTGGCACCCCAACTGGATGAATAACTCAGTTCTGCTCTGGTTATCTAAAGCTGTGTAACAGACCACCCCAAACTTCACAGCATAAAACAGCCACTGCTCTATGATGCTCATGGGTTTTGTGGGTCGGGAATTTGACAGGGCCCAGGGGGGACGACTGGACTCTGCTTGCGGTAGGCAGCCCCCAACATGGCTCCCAATGACCCCTGCCTCCTCGTGTTCATGCTCTTGTGTCGTCCCCTCCCACTTTGCATCAGGGTTGGTCTGTCTGGCCAATAGAATCTGGCAGAAGTGATAGTATCTCACTTTGGAGTCGAGCTTATAAAAGATATTGTGGCTTCTGCTTCTCTGGGACCACTCACTCTTGGGGAGGCAGCTGCCATGTCCTGAGGACACTCGTATACGGAGAGGCCCATCTGGAGAGGAACTGAGGCTTCCTGCCCACGGCCGTGTGAATGAGCTTGGAAGTGGATCCTCTAGCCCTAGAGAAAGTCTTGGTTGACTACAGCCCTGGCCAACAGCTTGACTGCAACTTCCTGTGAGACTCCGAGTCAGAAACACCCAGATATGCTGCTCTTGAATTCCTGACCGTTAGAAACTGTTTAAGATGATAAATGTTTGTTGCTTTAAGCTGTGACATTTTGAGGTAATTTGTTACGCAGCGATAGATGGCTAATAGGCTGCTCTATGATTCCTGGGCCCTACGTGGGAAAACTCGAATGGCTGGAGGCTGGAATCACGTGGACACTACTTCACACATGTGGCTGGTGCCTGAGCTGCAATGACTGGAAGGCTCAGCTGGCACTGTCACCTGGAGGGCCTACATGTGGCCTGACCATGTGGCTTGGCTTCTCCCGGTAAAGTACCCGGTAAAGACTTCTCTGGGAGGGAGTGTCTCAAGAGAGGGAGAGTCCATCAAGTGAGCTTTCCAGTACACCGAGGAAGGAGTTGCAAGCTTCCTTGTGGCCTCTCCTGAGGAAGTCATGCGGGGTATCTTCTGCGGCATTCGATTGTTACAAGCGAGTCACCAAGGCCAGCCTAGATTCGAGGGCAGGGGATTTCACAGGTCCTCTGGATGGAGCAGTGATAAGGTCACATTGCAGAAGAACAAGTGGGATGGGAGATACTATGGTGGCCATCTTGGCAAAATCCAGGTGGACACACCTGCCCTGCCTCAGAGAGAGGAACTAATCCATTGGCCCCTGCTCTGCCCCTCGGGGAGAGAGGGACAGGTGGCTTCTTTCCGTGGGGGACACCCCCTGAGCCCTGACAGTGGAGCTGGTTCTGCTGGCACGGTACTTCCTATCAAGCCCTGAGGGAAGGGAAGGTGAAGTACTCGGTGCCTTTTGTTCTCTGCTCTGGATTCTGGTGCTAATTGTACCTTTCTGACTAAATGGGCAAAGTCATACCTGGCACCTCGAAAAACTAAGTCACACCATCCTTTCTCTGCCAGCCACTGCACCCAGCACTTAACCTCAGTCAGTCCTGCGCTCACCCTACCAGCTAGGAATTATGATCCCATTTTACAGAGGAGGAAGTAATCTGACCAAGGTCACACAATCAGAAGGTGGTAGACCAGGAACTCGGCACCAGCTCTGACCCTTAGGTCCATGCTCTAGGGGTCCTGGGATTCCAGAAAGCCCACTGGTGTTCGAGACTTAGCCCTGGTCTCCTCAGGGCTCCGGCCAAGGGTGAGGCTGGTGTGAGGAGTAAGGGAGATGGAAGGAGGTACTCAAGTGAGGCCAGGGCTGTAAACCCCTGCCTGAGGGTTGGGGCTAGTTCTCAGGTGTACTGTTTGGGTGAAAGGGGAGGAGAAACAAGAGCAGAAGGACTCGTTTTACTTTCGTTTCAGGCCTGTCCCTAGTCAGCGAGTTTTTCAGTGGCCAGAGGGTGACCTCCAGGGTGACAGCCCTGGACTCACTTCCCCTCTGTGTTTGTTGGACTGGAACCCCCTCTCTATCCTGGAACCTCTGGCTGTCAATCTCTCTGAGCTCATGGGGCCTGTCGATGCTGGGTCTTGGCATGATTTCTGGCCCCATTGAACAGGTCTCCGGACAGTGTCCAGCCTGCTCTGCCCCTCCACTCCCTGCCGACCCCGACTTCCCATCACGCCGCACTTCCCAGCTCCCAGCAGCTGCTGCCTGCCAGGCACTGAGCTCATGTTGGGGACCCAGAAATAAATGAGATACAGTCTCTGCCCTCGCGCAGGTCACAGTCTTATAGAAGGAGAAACATGAGGAGTTAACTGCCAGATGTCGGGTTACAGGGTGCATGGAATATGGGTAAGAATTACGCAAAGGTGAGAGGGGCTAACTCAACAATAAAAAGGGACAAACCGTTAATACCCACAACAGCACAGAGGAACTTCATAAGCATCATGAAGAACAAAAGAAGCCAGACACAAGAGTACAGACTGTGTGATTCCATTTTTATGGCGTTCCAGACCAGGTAAGACTGTGAGTTATCTACAGGTAGAAATAAGATTACCAGTTGCTTGGGGTGATGGAGGAATGACCGGGAAGTGGCATGAGGTGATGGGTGTTCTAAGGAATGTTCTGAGGATGAGGAATGTCCTGAGGTGATGGAAATGTTCTAAACCTTGGTAGGAGTGTGGGTTACCCGAGAATATCCGATTGTTGAAACTGATCAAACTGTACTCCTAAGATCTGTGGATTTCATCATATGTAAATTACACCTGAGCTGGGCAGCATTCAAAATAGCCTCCAGTGACCCCTGCCTCCTGGTGTGCAGGCCTCTGTGTAATCCCCGCTCCCATATTGTATCGGGTGGGTCTGTGCGGCCAATAGAATTTGATGGAAGTGATGGTGTGTCACTTCTAAGATTAGGTTATGAAAGATGCTGTGGTTCCATTTTGGTCTCCCTCTCTCTTTCTCAGATGGCTTGTTCTAGAGGAGGCCATGTCTTGAGCATCCCTGTGGAGAAGTCAACGTGGCAAGGAACTGAATCCTCCTGCCAACAGCTGTGTGAGTGAGCTTGCTGTGAGCGGACCCTTCAGCCCCAGTTACAGCCTTCACGTGTCTACAGCCTTGGCTGACTTCCTGACTACAAACTCCTGTGAGACCCTGAAGCGGGCCACCCAGCTAAGCAGCCTCCTGATTCCAGACTCTCAGAAACCGTGTGAGATAATAAATGTTTGTTGTTTTAAGCCATTATGTTTTAGGAGTTATTTGTTTTGTAGCTATAAATGACAAGCACAATATTTCAATAAACTAAACATATGGGGAAACATCTTCTCTGTCCTCCTGGCCCAGATGGCTTTCCCAGGGACCTTCCAGTGCTTTCTGTGACTCAAACTTCTGGGCTCAGTCTCTGAGATGGGGAGATAAGGGCCCTGGAGCCCTATCTAGACATCAGGAACTGGTGTCTGCAAAATAGGCACAGCCTCAACCCGTGGAACCAGGTCTGCAACAGCTGCACGCAGCACCCAGGTCCACACCTGCTGCGCAGAGAGGAGTCCAGAAATACTCCCTCCTCCCGCTGCCCCCCACCCATCTGTACCTGCAGGAATCCACTCGGGGCTCAGAAGCTCATAACAGCCACTATTTTTGGAACACTTTTGATGAGCCGGGTAACATGCAAAGTGCTCTGCGTGCATCTTTTAATTTACTCTTCCCACAAACCTCTGAAGAAGATATTACTCAACCTGTTTCACAGTGGAGAAAACTGAAACTCAGAAAACTGAAGCAAATTGCCAGGGTCCTCGAGCTACTAGGGCGTGGCAGCTTTAAGTTTAAACCCAGTTTTTTTTAGTTCCCAGACTGAACAACCTCAGACCTGAAAATACTTTTCTTCTCTATTCCCCATGGGAAAAAGCCACACATTCTTCCATCAGAGAAAAGGCCATGATCTCAACCTAGATTCCCGGGGTGATGATATAAAGAGACTGATGGATGATATGGGAGCCACCAAGAGTCTCAGAGATCGTGGGAGTCACAGAGGTGGGAACAGACCCAGAGAGGGAAGTGGCTTTTCTAAGGACTCCTGCTTGGTGCTCTTTGTGCCACAGCGCCCTGCCTCTGCCACACAAGAGGGGAATGTTTGCCACATGGGGGAAGCACATTAGGGTGAAGGGCGGCTTTGGGGTTGGGGAAGGAGAGAAAAGGAGAAGTCAGAAGTAACAACGACAAAATTGAGATCTCATAATTTTGCGTTGAGTCAACCCCACAATGGCTGGGGGATCACAGATGGTCCCATTGAGAGCCTAGGCAGCCCCAGAGGACATCACAGAAAAGCTCTAAGAGCAGTGGCAGGACCTGATGAAAACACTGCACCCCTCACTTGCTATGACCTTGGATTGCCCCATTCATTCATTCATTCAGTATTTATTGACCATCTGCTATGTGCTAAGTACTGTTTTAGGAGCTTGGGATATTTCAGTGACCAAAAGATCAAAGATCCCTGTCCTTATGAAGCTTAAAACGCATAGACTTCATATATAAATTCCAAAGTATCCTAGCAAGTGAAAGATACTATAGAAGAAGAAAAAGTAAAGAGGAGGGAGAGGACCAGGAGTGACAACAGTGTATATGGAGGGTGTGGGGTGAAATCTTTAAAAACTTTTTGTTTTCATTTCTAAAGATTGGGTTTCATTTGAATGTAGACTTGAAGGAGGTGAGAGCGCACCATATCCAGAGCGAGCCACATGGACATCTGGAGGAAACACATTCCAGGCAAAACACACGCTGATGTGTTAGAGGTAAAGGGAAATTACACCTGCGACTTACTGTCAAACAGTTCAGTACATATAGATGTAGATAAACAGATGTACAGAATGTATGTATCTACACATATGTAGAGAGAGAAAAAGAATGACAAAGCAGGTAGTGTTAAAATGTTAACATTTGGGGAATCTGGGTGAACGGTATGTACTGTTTTTAGAAGTTTCCTGTATGAAATTTCAAAACAAAATATTTTTTTTAAAAAGATTTATATTGTTTTTTTAAAAAAGCATTCCAGGCAGAGGGAGCAGCCTGTACAAAGATTCTAAGGCCAGAGAGTCCTGGGTGTGTGAAGGAAACAGTCAGAGTGCTGGCAAAGGGAACAAAGGGAGAGCATCGGTCTTTCTCATCTGCCGAGAATGCATCCTCCTCCTTCAGGTAACCACACCCCATTTTTCCTTTGGGGAACCACCCTTCCCCACTCTCCTTCCACTCTGAGCCCATCTCCCAGCTTGGGGAGAGGGTAGCTGGAGGCCCAGGCCTGGCCAATCAGAGATGTGCATACAAGCATCAGAGCCACGGAGACACAGCCCTGGGGTCCAGGTCTGGTGAGGGGGTAAGAGCCTGTTTGAGGAGGAAGGTGACCCTGCAGAAGGCAGACCTGAGATTTGAAACAAAGTCTGTGTCTCAACTTTTATCCCTCAGTGGTTTAGTTATAGGAGGCAATAAATTCCCCTTTTGCCTGAGCCAGTTTGAGCTGGGTTTTCTCTCATTCATAACAAAAAAGTGTGTTGACTGATCCGAAGTGTCATGGACAGCCTCTCTGAGGAAAGGCCGTTTAAGCAGAGACCTGAAGGACGAGCAGCAGGTAGTCAGGTGAGCTGGTGGGGAAAAAATGCTCCAGGCAGAGGGAACAGCAAATGCGAAGGCCTCAGGAAAAGAAAGAGCGTGGCAGGTTTAAGGAGCTGCAGGAAGGCCTGGATGGTGGTGGCAGGGCGAGTGAGGAGCCAGGTGGAGATGAGGCTGGAGCGGGATCCCTGATGGAAGGCCTCCCAGGTTTTGTTAAGGTTCTGGGACTTTATCCCAAGAGCAATGGAAAGCCATCGCAGAGTTTTAAATAGGGATGGACTTAATTTGCATTTGGACCTTACTGGCATTTTAATAAGAGCACTTTGGTGGCAGTGTGGGGCTAGGTCAGCAGGAGGTAAGATGGTGCAGGGGGTTATTTAGGGAATTGTTGCAGACCTCCAGGCTAGCGATGATGACGATGACTTAGCGTAGGGCCAGCGACATAAAGAGATTGGACGGATTTTGTGGCAGCCAGTCTATGTCAACCTACAAAAACGGAAAGCAGTGTACGAGGCAAGTGTTCATTTGGGATCAAAGAATTGCAATTTGAGGAGCACAGATTCAGGTGGAAACCCAAATGGTGCCCTGAATACAGGAGAGGGGCTCAGGGCTTTTATGGGAAAAAGGGAGGAAGATGAGGTCAATTGTATTAAATAGGAGTGCAGGGGCCGGCCCCACGGCCTAGTGGTTAAGTTTGGTGTGCTTCACTTTGGCGGCCTGGGGTTGGTTCCCAGGTGTGGACCTACACCACTCGTTGGTGGCCATGCTGTGGTGGCGACCCACATACAAAATAGAGGAGGACTGGCACAGATATTAGCTCAGGATAAACCTTCCTCAGCAAAAAAAAAAAAAAAAAAAAAAAGAGTTCATTTGTGCTAGATGAGGTAAGGCTAGGTTTGTATTTCATAGACTGGTTTGAGGTTCAGTCATCAGGCAAAAGGCTAGACTTGCACTTCATTGATTGGTTGGGACTCAGCATTCAGCAAAGTCCAGTGTCATCAGTTCTTACAGACAGGATATTCTTGCCTTTACTGACTTCTTGGAATGTTGGTGGTTTGGTCCGGTTTGGAAAACATAGAAAACAAGACATGCAAGGCAATTCCTCTCAAATGGCTGCTCTGGCTCTATCTTAATACGTCTCCACTCATGTCATCTTTCACATCTCGAAAGATGGCCCCGGGTGAACCATGCCTCCCAATATTCATGCCTAGTGTAGCCCCATCCCACACTGAATCTGCGACGGCTCTGTGACTCACTTTAACCAATAAAATGCAGAGGAGGTGACAGGTGCCTTTCAAAGGTGCAAGGTCCTGTGTCCATCATCGAAGATTCTGCTATGTGGCCTTTGTGAAGCGGGCTTACCCAAAGGTCCCAGGGTCTCTCACGGACACCAGGCATGGCTGGAAGCCTCGGAGACAGAGGCAAACACTCTCTAGCTCCCTCTGGAGTGGATCCACTGACCTGGCTCTGTCGGTTACCTGACTCTAGTCTCTGTGTCTCTGATTGGTCAGTTAACTGGAGGCTTATGGATGTGGGTGTGGTTCCCTCCGCAGTGGGAGAGGGGAGCAGAGAGCCCTGAGGTACAGACATGGCTGCCTGGCTCCATTCTGCCTTGGGGTGAGTGAGCAGTTTTCGAGAGGAGAACACGACTACGACAGCGATTTAGAAAGAAGCCCAGATTGGGTCAGACTTGCATGACTCAGAGCTCAGCACATCGGCCTCTGCTCTTATGAAATCCCACGGGGAATGGAATGGAATTCCGCCACCCACTCCCTGCCTCTGGGCTGACCTGCTTCCTGAGCCTCTGACCCCTGCTGGCTGTTCCTCAGCTTAGGTGCCAAAACCTCCGTGGGAGCCTTCCTCTTCCATACGCCCCAGCAGTGTCCCTCTGACACGTTTCTGGATTTTCTCCTCTGGCCCCATGAACCTTTGACTCAGTAACAGTACTAATAGTTACCACATACTTAGAACGCATTTGCTAATGTGAGTGTCAGGCACTAGACAACAGCTTTTATGTGCTCATGAACTCCTTACACCAGGCCTAGGAAGTAGGCACTCTTATTATGCCCATTTTACAGAGGGATAAAGTGAGGCTCACAGAAGATAAATAACTTTGCCAAGGTCACATGGCCAGTGAGCGCTGCCTAGCAGATGTACTGACATGCATATACCCCTGAAGTTTGTTCTCTGATCATCTAGAGACAGTGCAGCCGCTCAGCCCAGTTGCTCCATCTTATCTCCTTTCTGCGGAGGGAGAGGCTGGGAGCAAGAGCCTGATGCCTTCTTTCAAGGGTACACAGCTCTGCCCTCTTTGCCTGCTGTGGTTCAAGTCCATTTAGGCCAGGGGTTCTCAAAGCGTGGTTCTGGACCAGCAGCATCAGCAGCATTGGGAACTGGGCAGAAATGCAGATTCTCAGGACGGCCCTGGACCCACTGATCCAGGAACTCTGGGGAGGGGCCCAGCCATCTGTGTTTTAACAAGCACTCCAGGTAATTCTGATGCTTTCCATCTGAGAACAAGCGGAGAAGGCAGAAGAGAGCTGCAGACGATGGCCTTTTCCACGCCACTCCCAGGCGGCTCCGGAGACAGCAGCTGGAGAAAGTGAGGGTTGTCGACTGAGCATTTTTTTAATTTGGTTGTTGCTGTTTTCTCATCACCTTTGTCAGAAATGACTCAGGTCTGGCTTGAGAGAAAGTGTGTGCAATCCTTAATTGTCGCACACTATTATGATTTTTTCACTTCTGTATTCAGCCTAAAAGAGAGTGAAAATAAACATAAAGAAATCCAACTTACCAAATTCAGCTTCTTAGCATCTTGCCTGTCGAGGGAAGTGTTGTGACTATAATCCCACATTCAGTCAACACACTTGAGCTTTACCTGCTCGGTGCTGGGTCCTGGGCTTGGGTCCAAGGCACAGACCTGTCCCTGTGACAGGGGACACAGACACCTTACTAATGACTAGAATCCAGGGTTCCAAGGGTTGGGGCCTAGGGTCTGCTCCAACACGACCCTGGGCTGTACCATTTCAAGTTCCTCACCAGCGCTCACCCTGAATTTGGGTTGAGAATCTGCCACTTTCCACCTAGAAGATCTTGGGCAAATCACTTGGGCTCTCGGGGCTCAGATTCCTCCACGGTGAAATGAGAGGAATAATTCCCACCTTGAAGGCTTGTTGCGAGGACGGAGAAAATGTATGTAGCATAGTGGTGCCGCTCACCAGCTGTGTGACTTTGAGCGGGTCAGCAGCCACTCTAGCTGGTTTCCTCCCCTGTGATACTAATAGCACAAACCTCATAGGGTTGTTGTGAGGTTAAAGGTTATATAAATCTTACAATAAGCCTGTGTGATATTAAGTACTCTGCCAATGTTGGCTGTTATTATTACGCACATAATACAGAGCTTGAAGCACAATAAACACTCAAGAAATGGTGACTGCTGGTATTATCAGCTTCCACTCTTAACTCAGAAGACACTTCTGACCTTGCAATGCTTGCGACTGCTTTCAGCTTCTGGTTTCTGGCGACTTTGGGGTCTCCATCTCACTGAGGCCTTCAGGGAGTTGGCAGGGCTGACTTCCGGTCGGTGCCCTTTCTGCCAGTTCATCTGGTGTCTGACTCTGAGTTCCAGCCTCTCTCTCGTCTCCTGCTGTTTGTGCCTGGCCTGGTCTCAGCCTTCTGTGTTCTGGCTTCAGGCTCCGTTCCCGGGGCCCATCTCACAGGCATAAAGCCAGTCCGACTAGAGTTAAGTCCCAGCTCTGTTGCTCACTAGTTGTGTAACTTTAGACAAAGGATTTAACCCCAATTTTCTCATCTGTAAAATGGGGCGAATAATGCGTATCTTGTCTAAAGATTAGATGCAATCATGCGTTTATAAACATTTAGCATGGTGCTTGTCATACAATAGGTGCTCAATAAATGTTTATTTACTTCTCTGTCCACCTCTCCCCAGGGAGTACACCCCATAACCATCCTAGCTGGTATACTGATCTATAAAAGGGGGAAGGGGCCTCTCCTACTTGTGGCAGAGGCTGCCAGTCTCCGTGAGATACACAGTCTCTCTTTTTCAGTATTTTGACTTTATTGAGGGTGGGAGGAAGTGACAATGCACCCAACTAAAGACAATGTCTTCCTGCTTCCCCTCAGCTAGGTGGTGTCCTGTATCTAAGTTTTGGCCAATGATACAAAAGGAAGTGTTGGATGGTGGTATGGATTGAATTGTATTCCCCAAAAAAGATATTTTAAAGTTCTAATCCCTAGTACGACAGCCTATAACCTTATTTTGAAATAGAGTCTTTACACAGGTGATCAAGTTAAAATGAGGTCATTCGGGTGGGCCCTAATCCAATATGACTGGAGTCCTTATTAAAAGGGGAAATTTGGACACAGAGACAGATGCTATACAGGGAAGGTGATATGAAGACACACGGGGAGAAGACAGCCATGTGCCTGGGGTGATGCATCTACAAGCCAAGGAGCACCAAGCATTGCCAGCAAACACCAGAAGCTAGAAGGGGCAAGGAAGGATTCTCCCCTACAACCCTGGGAATGTGGCTGGAGCTCCAGCTGCCATTTTGAACCATGAGGCTAAAAACCAGGAGCTGAGGATGGCAGAGTTGGAACAAGAGAGGCATCTTGGTTCCTCACGGCTTTATGGAGCTGCCACACCAGACTCGGACTGCCCACCTCCAGTGTTATACCACATACATGGTAGACTATACCTATTGGCTTATGGCTCTGTTATGTTTTACTTCTCTATTTTCTTCAGCCAAACCTAATTTGGATTTGATTCTGGTTTGTTCCTTCTTACCTTTATTGATTCATTCAGTAAGCATACTGAGTGTGCCCACTATGTACCAGGGGGTGAAAAGAGTGAGCGAGGCTGACTTAGACCATGGAATCCAAAAACAGCCAGCTCAAAGAATGATTTTTTAAAAAATGTAGAGCCAAAGTTTGTTTGGGCATCCCTTCCCTCCTCTTACTGTCGTCTTTTCTTGAGTGCTCCCTTCAAGGTTTCTGCCATGGCTTTCCTGGTCTACACCCTCCCAGTCAGTAGATGTTTATTCTTAGGAGGACTTCAGTCCTAATTCATACTATGGTGCAAATGACTACAAATCTCTCAAAGCGTGGACCTGGAAATGACCCCTCCTGTAAACCTATCTCCTGAAAGACTGTTCCTCTGCATAGAAAGCAAGAAGGTTCTAAGCAGAAGGGCCCAGAGAAATCACTCAGTCTGAACCCTCTCAGTTCACAGGGGGAAATCAATCCAGGCAGCAGTGACTCTTGTCTAAGCAGGATGACCCAACCAAGGACACCCAGCAATCATGTGGTCAGGCTGGGTGGGGAGCAGAAAATGGCTCTTCCAGACTCCATGGTCACTGCTCTATACCATCTGTGTGCTGAGAATATTCTGATTAGGTTGTGCAGGGTGCCTTAGGGAGATACTGAGGTGGGACAAGATATGCCACTGGCTTTCAAGAAGCCTACAGCCCAACAGGGCACATGAACACCTTGTTAGACCAAACGCCCTTTGGCCCCACTGATTTGACATGCTGCCTTCCTTGTGTACCAAGTTCTCCAAATGCACGCGACTGTTCTAGACTCTGTTCCGTTCTACTGCTGTCTCTTCCTGCACCAGCACTGTGCTGTTTGAAAGACTATAGCTTTATAAAATATTTTGATGTCTGGTAGAGGAAGTCCTCTTTCTTCTTTTTTAGAAAGGTCTTGGCTGTTCTTGTCCAATTACTGTCCTAGATAAACTTTTGAATTAGCTTTTGAGTGACACAGATATTGAAGCTTTTTCTGGGCTCTTGTTTCTGCCAGGCGCTGGGCAGTCTGAGGAGCCGGGCACTGGGTCACTGCCCTTGGGAGTCCACAAACTCGCTGGGAAGTGTAACCAAACAAGAAGTGGACAGCCACAACAAGAATCTCACGCTATGGGTGACAAGAGCCAAATGAGCGAGGAGTCCACATAGATGTAAGTGCTGTGAGTTCCATGGTTCCTCCAGGCTCGGGAAGTCACGGGAGGCTCAACAGGGGAGGTGACATTAGACTGGACTTTGATGGATGAGCAGGAGTTTGCAAGATATAGAAGAAATGCTTTGAGTCGAGGATGTCAGAGAATGCTTCTTGAAGAAGGAGACACTTTTCATTTGAGAGGTGAGTGGTTGGCCGATTCAGAAGGTGGGATGAAGGGAGGGATTGCCCTGAGCTGAGACAGCCACAAGAAGGCTCTCTGAAGACATTTTAAGCTAGCTTTCAAGTTGGAGGAGTCAGAGAAGATGCTGGAAGAGGCAATTAAATAAAAAGGATTTTACTGAAAAGTAATACAGGAGATGACATTTGCCCTGGGCTTCGAGGGATGAGCGAGCAGTTCACCAGACAGAGGAGGGAAGAGAGGAACGACCACAGAAAAGGCTTCCCCAAGCAAGTGGGAACTTCCCGGCTTCCTGCCCACTCTCTAAGATCCGAGATTCAGGATTTGAGCGTCCCACGGCGTAGACGCTCGGGATCCTGCGGTGGCGGCCAGGCAGTTCCGATTTCCCAGTCTGGGGTGGCCGCAGAGCGGGCTCGGCCGAAGGGACTGAGGCTCGGGTTTGCGGAGCGGGCTGGCCGAGCTGAATGCTTTATGTCGGAATCCACCAATGGGATGGCGGCCCTCGGTTGCCAGGGCTACGGAGGGGGCGGCCGAGCGGAGGCGGAGCCTGGGCGCCAGGGGCGGGGCCTGGGCGGGGCTTATATAAGCGAGCGGCGGGCGGAAGGCGGGGCGTGGGGGTCGGTGGCTGCTAGGCGGGCGGGGCGCAGGCCGCGGGGCCCGAGCCGGGGGGAGCGAGCGAGCGGAGGCGCCGAGGATCCGATTCACTCGCTTGGGAGACCTATGGGCCGAAGCCGTGTAAATGCGTTTTAAGGCGAGTGCGGGGAGTGGCTCCGGGAGCCTCGGGGAGCGGGCGCCCCGGGCGCCAATGCTGACCGGCCCCCGGCCCCTCTTGCCTCCTCATAGCAGGGGCCTCGGCTCCGCAACTGCCACTCCTCCTCGGGGTGTTGCACAAGTTTCGAGGTCACCGGCGAGCCCCCCTAGCAGCACGCCTGTCTCTGGCCCCCGCGAAGGAGGACGGGGCTTGGTAAGGGGGTGTGTTGGGGGGCGGGACCTCGGCCCTGCACTCGGGGGTGCTCACCGGGACAGAACCTCAGCCTTCGGTTCTCGCCCGAGAGCCCGCGGCCCCCACCCACCATGTGGCGCCCCCATGCACGCTTAGAATTCCAGCACGTCAGGCCCAGCCCGGCCATTTACAAATGGTGAAACTGAGGCTCCGAGAGGGGATGGGGTGTATCCAAGATCACGCAGCAGAGAGCGAACTCGAACCTAAGCTCCTGCTCTTGGGCTGAGACTCCTCGGCCCGGCCACCAGCGGCTTAAGTGGGCGTGGTCAGGACTGGGGAAACTTACCCACCCGAGCTTCTTGGCTTCCCCCAGCCCCCCATTCTTTCCCTTTTTACTAAAACCCGAATTTCAGAATTAGAAAGGATCTCCAAAAGAATCCATCCATTTTACAGATGGGGAACCTGAGGTTCAGGGAGGCAATGAAATCTAGGCATTAATGCTTTGTCCCAGTCCAGGAATCCTGATCGTCCCCACCCTTCTCAGTGAACCTAAGCTCCCTAGGCTTGTGCTGGGGGCGTGGTGTGACAGGACTGGGCATCCTGGCCTGGGCAGCGGAGGCCAGCCCCCCAGCACCTGCCTCCCTCTCCTCCCGCAGTGTGTTGCATACTTTCTAAGGCGGCAGCGGCGGCGGCAGCGGCAGCAGCAGCAGCAGCAGCAGCAGCTGCGGCTCCATCCAGCCCATCGGCTCCTCCTCCTCGGCATGGCTGGCTACCTGAGTGAAACGGACTTCGTGATGGTGGAGGAGGGCTTCAGCACTCGAGACCTGCTGGAGGAGCTCACTCTGGGGGCCTCACAGGCCACCACGGTCAGGGGCTGGGAGTGGGGGGTGGGTCCCCTGTTCCCTGTGCCAGCGCAGCTGCCTCCTCTGAAAGGGCCCCCAGGGCCCACGTCTTCTTCTTTTTACTTATTCGGTATTCAGTCCTTGCCATTTGCAAGAGACAGGCTCATATTGTCCCCATTTCCTGGTCCTTGCCCGTGAAGCTGCCCCTCTTGTGTTCCCTGCCTTGATGAACAGCACCTCCATCATCCACCCAGCCCTCTAGGTCAGAAACCTGGGAGTCCTTGCTTTCCTCCAACATCCAGGCATCACCAAGCTCTGTGAATTCCACCTCCTTAAGTTACCCTTCAGTGCGCTCTTCTGGAACCTCTCTTTGTACTTCAGGCCTCATCTCTCTAAAGGCCCCCTAACCTCCCTGCCTCATCCCATCCCCTCCAACTTTATCACAGCCCTGCTCAAAATCAGAATTCTTTGGCAGTGCTCCACCACCTGCAGGATCAAGTCAGAACCCCTCTGCCTTCATAGCCCCACTTCTGGCTTTTCCCACAGTGTGTGTTATGCTCCAGCAGAGCTGACCTACTCTACGCGTATTTCCCAGTGATGCCATGTGCTCTATTACCATGCCTTAGCCCAGGCTTTTCCTCTCCTGGACCACCCTTCTCCCAGCCTCTCTCCCTCTTACCTATCTCTACTCACTGCTTATTACTCGTCAGTGTCACCTTTTCCTAATTGCCCCAGGCCGATTTTGTATTTTCTTTCACCATGGCCCCCACCGCATTTTGTAGAAAGTCCTATCTAGCATTTATTGAATGAGCTTGTAATTGCTTAAGGGGTTTGTTCTCTTCCAGACCCAAGCCCCCTCAGGGCCAAAGCCCTGTCTGGTCATCTCTGTCCCCTAGCATAATGTCAGACAAGTGGGCATCAGTAAAAAAAAAAAAGTATTGCATAAAAGGGAAACTGAGTCTCAGGGAAGGTTTAAGTAACGTGGTCTCACCCAGAGCCTCATAGATATTTGGCCCTCAGCAAATCTGTGATGACCCATTGTCCACAGGCCTGGGTTGCAATGGCCGTGGGACTACTCCAAGGCTTTCTTGAGCACCTATATGTGAAAGGCAGTGGCCATATGCTGTGACTTTGGCCTTCTGGGAATTTATCTTTTTCTGGAGAAGACGGACGTATATGCTGTTCTGATACCTCGGAACATGTGCAAAATGCAGTGGGAGCAGGAAAGGCAGAGTTGCCTTATTGGTTGGGGGAGGTGGCATTCGAGCTGAAACTTGAAGGTAGAATAGGAATTTGCCAGACGCAAGCAGGGGAAGGGTATTCTGTGTGGAGGGCATGGTGGGTCAAAGGTGGGGAGGTGGGAAAATGATCCAGCCTGCAGCCAGGGCTTGAAGTGCAGAGGATGGAGGGACTGGAGCTGGATCACAGAGCCTCGAAGGAGGCTGAGGGGGTTGCCTTCTGTCCTGTAGGCTGGGGGAGCCCCCGAGAATTTTAGAGCAGGGTAGCTTCACGGCTAGAGCCGAGCTTGGGCAGCTCCTTGGGGGGACAGTGGATGACATGCACCAGGAAGGAGCTGGGTGGGGTCTCACATTCACCCCTCTTGTTGTGCAGGACGAGGTCGCTGCCTTCTTCGTGGCCGACCTGGGTGCCGTAGTGAGGAAGCACTTCTGCTTTCTGAAGTGCCTGCCACGAGTCCGGCCTTTTTATGCTGTCAAGTGCAACAGCAGCCTGGGCGTGCTGAAGGTCCTTGCCGAGCTGGGGCTGGGCTTCAGCTGTGCCAACAAGGTGAGCCCCTGCCCCCCGCGGGTGCACTGACCCTCACTGCCTACTGAACACACACATGGCCTGGCTGGTGCGAGTGGGCCCTGGGGCGGGGGCGGGGCGGGGCTGGAGTGACCTCTGGGAAGGGCCACCCACTCAGGAGGGGGTTCAAAGGATGAGGGAGGGAGAAACGAGCCTGGAATTTGCCAGCCTTGAAGTTCCAAATTGGAACCTCGTGTGTCCCTGGGGAGATGGTTCTAGAAACATTTTGAAATGGAGGTTTCAAATTTCTTGGCATAGAACTATACATGGTATTCTTCTAATTAAAATAAAACAAAAGTACCCTTTTATCATTGGTTTTCTTTTCTCTTTTCTTTTATAATCTTCATGTGACTGTCCATTTTCTAAATTCATCCTTTTAGAGTTTCTTGTTGTTGCCAATTCTACTGCCTTTCTAATTTGATCAATGCTGTTGTCTTAATTCCCTGCTGCTCTCTTTAGATTTACTTTGCTTATTTGCTATCATTCTCTATCTATCGGCTGAGCTCCTATGATGTGCTAGTTGCAGTGCTAGGTAGGGCTGGGAAAACAGTGTTGAGTAAGGCACTTCTGCTGTCCTTGAGTTGATGCTTAGCATATCTATGTTCATTCTGTTCTTACTTGATAAAAGCCTTTAAGCTATAAAGTTTCCTCAGAGTACAGCTTTGGACATATTTATTCATTCAGCAAACATTTACTGAGCACCTACTGTGGGGCCATGGACTATTCTAGCTGGGGTTTTAGGAAGTGAACAAAGCAAGTAAAACAAAAAAAAGGCCCTTCCTTCATGGAGCTTGCTTTCTAAAAAACAAAGAAGTCAAACAATGAAAATCTACAGTATTTTAGGTGGTAAATGCTATGGAGAAAATTAAAATGGAAAGGGAAGTGGGGAATGTTGGGAGAGAGGATTGCGCTTTGGGACGATTTGGCCAGAGAAGGCTTCACTGAAATTTGACTACAGACCTGAAGGAAGCAAGGGATCAAAGTGTGTGGATAACTAGGGGAAGAGCCTTCCAGGAAGTGGGAACAGCAATTGCAAAGGCCCTGAGGTGGGAGTGTACCTGGTGGGTGTTGGTTTGTGATGTTGTCGTTACTGTTATTTTGTGAATTGTTAGTAATGATTGTTTGAGGGGAACCCCTTTTAAATCCTGGTTAGCAATATAGCTGGGTGTTGGGAGGAGAATTCTAGAAAGAATTCCTGGAGGAGAAAGGAGGAAAACTAGCCTGGGCAAGATGACAGGGCTGGTGGGATTCCAGGTGGGAGAGAGGTGTGCCCCCCTGGTGGGACGGTCAGACTGAGCAGGTTAACCTTATCACGCAGAGGGAGAGAGATGGACATTTTACAGTTGAGGAAGCTGGGGGCCAACTGTACGCCGCTCGCTGGTAGCGGAGCCAGGACGCTGGGCCTCTGCTCTGGGCGAGGAGGAAGGAGATCCTTTTCCGACCCCTTTGGCATGGGCTTGAAGAACAGCAGTGAACCCCACTGACTGGAGTCCTGTGCTTCTGGAAACTCAGAGGTGGGGCGCTGTGCTCAGCCCTCCAGCCTCAGGGGCTGGCTTCCAGGGGGCAGAGCTGTGGGGTGTTAGAGCTGAGAAAGCCCTAGAAGTCGGTGGGGACATTAAAAGCATCTACAGTTTGCTGAGTGCTTCTGTTGTGCTTGGTGCTTTGCCAAGTGTTTTCTGTACATGATCTCATCTGATTCTCGCAACCAGCCTGTGAGGTAATTATTATTACCCTGCTTCTGACGGCAGCCTGGCAGGAAGCATCTACCATAACGTAAGGGAGGCGCAGAGGTTGAGCCACCGGGAAGTGGTCGCTTGAGTATGGATTGATGAGGTCTCTGGCTCGATGGCTGCTGTCTTTTCCAAGGTCCTGGAGAGGGCATGGCTGAGCTGGGACTCGGCCAGTGTCGATTGCCCTTGGCTAACCACAAGGGCTGGGAGAGGCCAGGGCCCCCTCCCTGCAGGTGGGATCATGCAGCCCCCTTTGGTGCACTTACTGAGAGGTGGCTCCGGGGTGCACAGCTTTTCTTGGAAGGCCGAGGCTGCCCTCTTCTGGTTGGATATAGCTGGTGGCCACACTTCACAGCACCGTGCTGTGGCCAACATTGACTGGAAGGCCCAGGCAACGTGAGCTGAGTCTGGCTGCATACACACGCATCAGACAGACTCCAGGATCAACGGCATCCGCCACACCTTGCACGGGGCTTTGGTTCACCCACCTACTTTCCCAAGGACTTTATATCATCTCTCCTAGACCCAGCCTGTCCTCTCTTGCTGTCTCCCTCAGCATCCTCCCATCTTCAAAAGCCTTCCCTGGACACCACATTGTCCTCAGCACAATCCCCCGCTCCCTTTCCATGGCCAGATTGAGTTGTTTACACTCGCCTGTCTGCACTCACTTGTCTCTTTCTCTTAGCACCCACTCCTTAGGCCACTGCTTCCCGACCTTCACCCTCACTGTTCCAAGGAATCTTCTCTTACCAACGTCCTCAGTGATCGCCATGATCCAGTGAGCACTATATTTTAAATATTCATTTCAAATTATTCAAATGATACATTGATTCATTTGCAAGAAAAGAAAAGTAGGACAATCACCATGATGAGATGAGTTTGGTGGGTATATAGCATGTAAAAAATACTTACAAATATGATCCATAGAAAATATACAAAGTATCTCGTGATTTTGCAACAAAGTATAAAAGATAGTCATGTGGTCAGTACTGTGCCACAAGCAATAGCTCTAAAGGCAGCAGATCTGGAGATCTGCCCATTGATGCCTTTCGACTGATTGGGGACACTCCTTGGTCCTCTTATTGATCTGGCCCCCTCAACAGCTTCAGCAGTGACTTTTGTTGTTGTTGGTCGTTTTTTTTTCTCTTTGTGGTAAGAGCGCGAGATCTAGCCTCCTAACGCATTTCTAAGTGCGCAGTGCAGAGTTGTTAACTGTAGGCACCGCGTGCGGCAGACCTCTGGAACGCACTCCTCTTGCAGAACTGAAACTTTATACCCATTGAACAGCAACTCCCCATGTGCAACGTATTCTTTTAAACAAATATTCAACAGTAACATCTGCTGTTAGTTTTAAAGACTTCGGAAGTATGTAAAATGAAAGTGAAGGCCTGCCCCGCCTCACTGGGGCCTCTCACGGTCGAGACCCCTCCCTCCAGACAGACACGAGTTGTAGGACAGGGTCACTTTGACAAGAATGGCATTTTAATCTATGTCCTGTGCCGCCCCTTCTGGAGACCTTGTCTGTCCTCACCTCTCTGCAGATCCTGGCTCTTCCTGCTCTCTAAATGGGAGAGTGCCTCTGGATTCTCTCTCTTGTAAAAGCTCCCTCTTCTTAGGGAATTTCATCTCCTCCCATGGCTTTAAATGCCATCGATATGCCACCACCTCCCACGTTTTGATCTGCAGCCCAGACTTGTATATCCAGCTGCTGACTTGCTACGCCGGGCTGCCTGGAACCCAGTGTGTTCAAACATTCTCATGATCTCCCCCTTTCCTTCGAGAAGGGCCCCTCCGTCTGCTGGGTGTGGATGGAGGCCCCTCATACATCCTCGCCCCTCATCCCCACGTGCAATCCATTACCACACTTGCCAGCCTACCCCCAGGACGCATCTCGTGCTCCCTTCTAGCTCAGCCTGTTATCTCTCCCAGGGGGATTGTGACCGGTCTCCCCAGAACCCTCTTGGGCCCTTCCTCCGTCCGTTTTCAGGAAGCAGCCAGCATGATGCACATTGTTAGACCTGGTATTTAAAATGCAAATCGGACCATGTCATTTCCCTTCTTGAAACCCTTCTGTTTCCCATCACTCGCAGGGTGAACTATAAATCCACGTCAGCTTCCTGGTTTCCCTGTTAGCTCCGCCCACCTCCCTCCAATCTCCTTTTTTTTTTTTTTTTTTTTTTAAGATTTTATTTTTTTCTTTTTTCTCCCCAAAGCCCCCTGGTACACAGTTGTATATTCTTCGTGTGGGTCCTTCTAGTTGTGGCATGTGGGACGCCGCCTCAGCGTGGCCCGATGAGCAGTGCCATGTCCGTGCCCAGGATTCGAACCAACGAAACACTGGGCCACCTGCAGCGGAGCGCGCGAACTTAACCACTCGGCCACGGGGCCAGCCCCAGCCTCCAATCTCCTCTTGCCACACAGCGCTCACCCGTCGTCGGGCCGCTCCAGCATTCTCCATCCCTTGCTCAGGCCGAGCACCTTCTTGCCTGAGAACCCCTGCTCAGGCTGCCTCCTCTACCAGAAACGTTCTTTCCTTCCCTCTCTGCCTGGCGAGGCCTCCTCCCTTCACCGCTCCACCCAGGGCTCCCCATCCCACGTTCTCTAGCATCCTGTACTTAGTCTTCACGGCCCTTATCCATTTGTAATTCTATCTTGATTCAGTGTCCATTTGTCCCTGCCTGTCTTCGCCACCAGCCTGACAGCACCACGGGGTCAGAGACCTTGTCTGCCTCCCTCACCACTCGTTTTCATTAGCACCTATCAGAGGGCCTGGCAACTCAACAGATGCTCAAAAAATACTTGTCTAGTCAGCACTGAGGTTGAGTTCTCCATTTTAGGACCGTGGTTAAGAGCCGGTGTGCTAAAGTCTGACAGTCCTGAGTTAGAATTCCAGCCGTGCCACCTCCAAACTGTGTGACTTTGGACAAGTCGCTTAACCTCTCTGAGCCTGTTTCCTATCTCGTAAGATTATTACGAAGATTGAGTGCAAATGTATATGAAATATTCATTGCAATGGCTGGCCTATGGTAATCCTTCAATGAATAGCAATGGCTATTATTGAAATATTGATAATCAAAGCTAAACCCAGGCTCCGAGTGCAGCCACTGCTTCCTCTTCCCGCCTCGGGCTGGAGCAGGCGGCAAAGCATGTTTTCATATCCGCTCAGACTCCAGGGCTTTGGAAGCAAGCGGTGATGGCAGCAACTCCAGCTCTGGAGTTGGACCTCGTGCACCACTCTGCTCCTTACTGGCTGTGTCACCACAGGCAGGTGGACCTCTCTGAACTCAATTTTGCCCTCTCTGAAATGTGGCCAGTAAATATTTCACAGGATAGTTGTAGGCATCCCGTGAGATAATGCACAGAAATACCCAGTGCTGAAAAGCTGCAAAATTAAAAGGAGAGTCTTATTACAAACTCAGGAGGATGAAATGGCCCCGTATCTCCTACCGTGTTTCACACTGGCTCCCTCTCGACTTCCTGTCCTCCACCAAGGCGAGTGGGACCTGAGTTTGAATGTGGGCTCTGCCACCTCCTTGCTACGTGGCTTCTCTGAGCATCAGTTTCCTTCTCTGGAACGAAGCTCATACCCTTCTGACAGGGTTATCGTGCGGAGTAATAAAGTAGTGAGCCTAAAGCAAGGGTCGGCAGACCGTGCATGGCGGGCCCAATGCAGCCACTGCTGACTGTCAAGTTTTACTGGCTCACGGCCACGGTCGCTCACCTATGCGTTGTCTGTGGCTGCTTTGGTGCTACACTGGCAGTTGAGGAGTTGTGACAAACTGTATGGCCTCCGAAGCCTACACTGTTTACTCTCTGGCCCTTTATACAGGAAGTCTGCCAGCACATGATATAAAGCCTCTCACTCGGTACCCGCTTATGGTAGGTGCTCGGTGACCGTGGTTGCTCTCACCATCCTCATCCTCACTGCACCATTAGTGCAGCAATGGGGTGGAGCCGTACTCTGTAAAGGTGGGAAGAGGAGGCCCCCGGGGAGAGGGGCTTGCTGGAGTTCCCCAGCGCAGGGCCATGCACACAGCAGGCCTTCGATGTTGCATGGCCTGTGTCAAAAAGACTCTTGGTCTGGTGAACTTTCTAATACATCGAGTCATATTCTCTAAACATGTCTATCCTCCAGGAAAACGTGTTAGAAGCCTGTTGTCAGGGCCACCGTGAGTCCATATAGTGCCTTCGTGTGAATTAGAAAATGTACCTCTTCCTTAAGACGCTCAATTGTTTAAATAAATATACTGATTGTGTTAGAATGAGATGCTTTACTGCCAGGAAGTTGTAATAAATATAGAAATCTACCATGTGTTCTCTGTGAATGAGATACCCCTTTCCCCCAAATCAGGATTGTGCAGTATACCACCTGCACAGCTGTACGCGCCAGCCCTGACTGTCAAAGAATGGTGAATCAGCACAAGTCCTGATTTTTGTATATCTGTTGTCTAAAAGTGAGGCCCACTTCTTATGGGACCTCCACAGGCATAGCTATGACTTTGCCTCTCATCTGTGCTTTCTTGGTCTCCATGGGCCCAGCCGGCCCTGGTGCCTCCTTATCACCACCTTTGGGACCCCACAGGCAGAGATGGAGTTGGTCCAGCGTATTGGCGTCCCTGCCAGTAAGATCATCTACGCCAACCCCTGTAAGCAAATTGCACACATCAAGTATGCTGCCAAGCACGGGGTCCGGCTGCTGAGCTTTGACAACGAGATAGAGCTGGCAAAGGTGGTAAAGAGCCACCCCAGTGCCAGGTAAGCTGAGAGCCACTCGTGTGGGGAGGCTGGGATGAGTGTGAGGGTGGAGGGGGTGAGTTGGGGCAGACCCTGCTCTGGACCCGGCCGTGGTCACAGGAGGTTGGGCTGGGCACTCCTGGACTGGACTCAGATAACAGGGTCTGACTAGAACAAAGGCAGAAATAACCGATTACGGCCCAGGCAGAGCAACACCCATGGTATTACGGAGGTCAAAGTCACGGCCGAGAGAGCGAAGAGGGTGGTCAGGAAGGCTTCAAGAGGAGGTGGCATTTGAAGTGGGCCTTGAATAGTGACCAGAATCTGGGGAGGGCATAAACAGTGCATCAGAATCAACTGCATAAGCAAATGCGTGGAGGTTGGAGACAGCGCGGGGCACTTGAGGGGTGAGCAGAAACATACCATGTGAGGGGGCTGAGGGAGACTGTGAATGATGCTGGTCAGGGGGCAGGGACCTGATGCAAATGGCCTTTGGAAGGGGTCAGGGCTGCACGTTCTGCTCAGGCTGTGGCTCCCACGTGGTCACTTGACACCCTGGGGATATCAGGGAGGGGCCTTGGGGTGAAGAGGAGGCTGGGTGGTGGGCTACTCTGGTTCACCCAAAGCAGCTTCCGATTTGTCTGTTTTACATGCTGTTGGAGTTCTCAATAAGGCTGTGTTTAAAAAATGGTTGCCCTTATCCAAGAAAAGTCGGAATAGCCTGGCGGGTGTAGAGGCTGATTCGGAGGAAGTGGCGCTGCCCAGGGGAGAACTGGGGAGGTCGGGACCAGGGCAGGGGCCGCAGAGATGGGCCCAGGGATGCTTAGGGAATGGCTTGGAGGTTGACTGGCTGTGCAGGGAGAGGAAGAGGTCAGAGAGCCTGTGGGGTTGGGCAGCTCTGAGCCACATGGGTTCACCCCCCTTTGCTCAGACAAGATGCAGCTGGGGGGGACGCGGGGCCCACCTGGCAGAGGTGCGCTGCGTGTCTCCCCAGGATGGTTCTGTGCATCGCCACCGATGACTCCCACTCCCTGAGCCGTCTGAGCTTCAAGTTTGGAGCGTCTCTGAAATCCTGCAGACACCTGCTTGAAAACGCCAAGAAGAGCCACGTGGAGGTGGTGGGTGTGAGGTGAGCGCCTGGAAGCCCCACCATCCCCCTGACGCCAGGCCCACTGCCTCCTTCCCAGGAATTAACCGATTCTGTATGAGACCTCCCCCAGGGCCTCCGAGGAGGGCCTGCCCTGGGACTGGAATTCTGCCATTTGCGAGTTTTCTCTCTTTGGAAAGAAGGTTTGGAGTGTCCAGTGGTCCCAACTCCCTAATCCTCAGAAGGGTTTGTCCCAGGAAGTTCTAGGAGGGACCTGGCTTTGCAGGAGTTTTACCAGCCTGAGGCCAAAGGTTGTGCAGCCGCCCCTCTGCTGTGCCGCTTTTCTTACAGGAATATGGAAGAATCGCCATAGCAATGTTGCAACAATATAGCTGTCACTCATTCTGTACTTCGGATATGCCGGGCACTCTGCTAAATGCTTCATGTACATTATCCCGCAGCCTTGTAGGATCTTATCCCCAGTTTAGAGATAGGCAAACTAAAGCATAGGCAGGTCCCACTGCTGACCGAGAGGTCCATCCAAATCTGGCTCACTCCAGGGCCCTGGCCCTCATCCCAGGAGGCTCAGCCCCAGGGGCAACGTGGAGGGATGGGAGCGCCACAAGTGCCAAGGGACCTTGGATCTAGTCTCCTGTCCACTCCTCACTTGCCACATGGCCCTTGGCAACCCATTTGACCTTTTAGGCCTCCAGTCACTACATCTGTAAAATGGGCACTGTGTCCAATGTTGCTCCTGGCTGGGGCTGACGCGCTGGCACCCGGGGCCCTGCAAGTAAGCCGGGGCTCTTCCTCCGTTCCCAGTTTTCACATTGGCAGTGACTGTCCTGACCCTCAGGCCTATGCTCAGTCCATCGCAGACGCCCGGCTTGTGTTTGAAATAGGCGCCGAGCTGGGCCACAGGATGCACATCCTGGACCTTGGGGGCGGCTTCCCTGGAGTGGAGGGGACCAAAGTGAGATTCGAAGAGGTAACTTTGGGCGGGAAGTGTCGCATTGGGCTCTGTGGGGGTGGGGCGGGGGATGGGGGCAGGGAGGGTTCTAATGACCACAGGCGGCCGCTGTGAGCGGGTCCCATGTGCTGCATGCTGTGCGTGGTGCTCTACCTGGATTATCTTATTATTAACCTATGTTACAGCTGAGCAAACTGAGGCTCCTAGAGGTTGTGTCACTTCCTGAGTCCACGGCAGAGCCAGCTGCACACCCAGCTCTGCCTGACTCCAGCCCACACACGTGAGGCTTAACCAGGCCATATATGTAAAAGTCCGAAGGCTCTTGGAAGGTCTTGGTATGCCCTATTCACTCTCAGGTGGGCTGATGAGAGATCAATGGGCGGGCAGGGGGAGGAGAAGCCAGCCTTCTATTCACTCCCAGTCCGTCTGTCTCCTTCCCGTCTGGGAGATGAAAGCAAGAAAAATGTGTCATTGTAATCCCCACTCCAACCACTAGGGGCCGTTTCTTCTTAGTAGGAGGCTCGTCTTGGACTAGTGTTCACATCTAGGAACTGACCCTAAGAAAATAATCCACAATGGACACAAAGAGTTAGCTTCAAAGATGAGCAGTGCAGCATTGTTCATAATGCTGGACTTCCCTGCATTATGTCCAGCCTCCAGGAAGCCCAGTGGACTTCCCTGGTCCATCTAACACTCAGAGATTGGTTAAATTATGGTACCTTCTTATGATGAAAACGTTTACTCACATGGAGAGGTCATTCACAGTCTATTGAGTAAAAGAGGTTATAAAAACAGATAGAACTCTATCATGTAAATAATAAGAAATAGTGCTTGTATCAAAAAAGAATTAAAGGCACTCCTCCAAAAAGTTAACAATGATTAGGTTAATCTGGATGATAGAATTAGGGGTGATTTTGATCTTCTTTGTCCTTTTCTGTATTTTCTGTAGAAAATGTGTCCTTTAACAGATTGGTTATTTATGAAAGAAAGATACACATCAGGGCTTCTGGAATCTGAGTACTGAGTGTTATGTTAAGAGTGCCTCTTCCTATGGTGGGGGCGTCGAGGAGAGTGATTTACGCAAGCACGAGGGTCTTGACCCAGTTCTGTCTCCCGCCTACCTTCTTGGCCAACTGTCCGCAGTTACCAGCTGGGGCCTGAGCAGCTGCCAAGCCCTTCTTCCTGAAATCAAAGAAGCTTTCAGGAAATAGACTTGGAGCTGTACAACGTCTTCAGCGTAAACCCCACGTTCCAAATGTGTAATTGTGCTCCCATCCCCCCACCATCAGATCACTTCTGTGATCAACTCAGCCTTGGACCTGTACTTCCCGGAGGACTGTGGCGTGGACATCCTTGCCAAGCTGGGGCGCTACTACGTGACCTCGGCCTTCACCTTGGTCATCAGCATCATCGCCAAGAAGGAGGTTCTTCTGGACCAGCCTAGCAGGGAGGGTAGGTGCCAGGTGGGCAGCAGAGCCCTGTTTTTTTTCTGAGGCTAGGGACACTAGCTGGCTGAGCAGGGTCTGGTTTTAGGGGGTGGGGTAATCTGGAGAATAGGTCCTTGCTTTAGGGAAACTTGCAATCAAGTCCCCTCACCCCCAAGACACTTATTTAGCATCTTTTTTTCCTATGCATGTTCATATTTTATGAAGATTGAGATAAAAACAACCATAGGGAGAATATTTTATTAACCCCATTGTACAGATGAGGAAATTGAGAGCCAAGGAGAATACAAGGGAATCCCCTAATCGCTAGGAAGAGGTAAAGCCTGCCCCTGCCCCCATGTTTGTCTCCTCTTGAAAGGACAGGCTCTTCCTCGCCCAACTGCTTCTCATAACATAATGAAAGTAATTAATGACAACCTATATTTGTCTAAGCCCACTTTACATATGACAGAACATAGGCATGGAGAGGTTTGAGTCACTAGCCCAAGGTCACACAGCTGATAAGGGGCAGTGCTGGATTCAAGTTCAGGCTGGGCTGACTTGTGCCTTCTCGGCCCACACTGTCAACATCAGCGCTCTTCCCTGCCCTTCCAGAAAGATCAGTCCTCCCAGCAACCCCTTGAGTGAGAGGTGTCAGGGACTCTGATCTTAGGGCTTTGCCTTCTGTTCTGGGACCCCCAGGCAGGAGATCCTGAGCTCTGTGTGCTCATCCCCAGAGAATCCATACTGAGGGGTGGTGGGCTTTGGGTGGGCTGCTCTTCTGCCTTTGCTGGGGCATCAGGGGCTCAGATGCAGGCAGGGAGCATGTCCCGGGCAGAGACGCTCAGCTGCAAGGTGAGTGTGCACAATGCGGTAGTGAACCTCAGGTCACAGGAGGAGGCAGGACCCACCCCACAGTGGAGGAAGGGGCATCTTTCACTTCCGTAACCCAGCATCCTTGCCGAGCCCACCATCGTGCCAGCTCCCCACTCCCACCCCGCTCACATTGCTGCTTGTGCTGCCCCTGACTCCTCTCCTCCCTGCAGAGGAAAACAGTTCCGCCCCCAAGACCATCGTGTACCACCTCCACGAGGGCGTGTACGGAATCTTCAACTCGGTCCTGTTTGACAACACCTGCCCGACCCCCATCCTGCAGAAGGTGAGCCAACCCCACGGGCGCCTGTTTTCAATGGGTGTGTGTGTCTGTTGAATTAACATTTGTGTGTGTGTGTTTATCTAATTTTTAAAGTTAAACATATTAATTGTAGAAAATAGACAACAAGGATGAAGAAGGTGATCACCCATAAACCCACCACACAGACTCTTTGCACATGAGATTTCTTTTCAGTCTTTTAAAAAATATATTGTACTTTTTTTCCCATAAAGTTTGGATCATATTGATTTGTAACCTGCTTTTTTCCACTTAATATGAGGAGTAGCTCTTTCCATGCCATTAACTAATCTTTGACAACATGCTTTTTGATGACTACGTAGTATTTTAACCAATCTAACTAGTGGTTGGCCATTGGGTTTCCTGTTTTTGGGTGCAGGGAGTACATCTTGACATCCATCTCTGATCACCGTTCTGGGGTAAATTCCTAGAAGTAAAAGGAACAGCTCATCTTTAATGGATTTTTCCATATTCACAAGGCAACAGGAATAGACAAAGCGTTTCTCCCAGCCTGTAGAATCCAGCCCAGGATTCTTGAATGGGCCAGCAGCTTGAATGTGCATCCTTAAGAGGGAAAAGAAAATCAGACACACTGTTGTATTTTCATGTCTCCAGGCCTTTGTGAGTACGGTCCCTCTTCTGGAAGGAAACCTAAGTGTCTGACCAGCACCTACACCAGCACGAGTGCTCAGTAGGCATTTTTGTTCTTTTCTCCCTTTCCCTTCCATCTAACTTTTCAAGGCCCAATCAGATGTCGGCTCCTCTTGGTAGCTTTCCTGCCCCTTATCAACTGTGGGCAGAGGGAGCCCCTCCCTCCCTCCCCCCTCCCTCCTCCAGGCGCCTACGTGCCCACAGCTTGATGAGTCCTCATTCCACAGTGTCTGCATTGTTAAAAGTAGATAGGTCCCTTGTCTGAGTAAGCCTCCCTGATGTGCTCAGGAATTCACTTTTCTACTGTGATGTGCGAGCACTGCCTGCATTCTTGTGGTACCCCACATCCTGCTGCACCGAGAAAGGACCAGGCCAACCTCGGTCAGCCAAGTCCCAGCTGACACGGCAGGCAGCAGCTGCTCCCAGTTACTGTCCCCTCCAGTCCCCCTCTCCTTTCCAGTCCCCTCTTCTTGTTGTAAGCTATCCCTGACCCACTCCTCGTTCCCTTCATCAGCTCCTCAGATGAGCAGGACTGTGGTCCCAGCCCATTATCACGTCCCCTCCCCCCAGGGTCTCTGTTTGGATTAGTCTCCAGTTGGTGCTCCTGACACAGGCAGCAGGATGTCACTGACCCTCTTCGTGGTCTGTGCTGTTCCTCCTCTAGACGATGCCCAGGTTTCTTCCTTCAGGCTGTCAACCATTTACCAAGTCCTGCCACGTGACTAGATCCAGGGTAGGGCCCACAGTCTGGCAGTGGGGACAGACATCGTGTAGATGACAGCACACATCGTAAGTCAGCTACAGTTGCGCTGGGTCCCTCTGACGCACTCCCAGGGAAGGTCCCCTCTCTAGGACTTATGGCAGCTTTGCACCCCTCCTCTAACTCCCAGGGACTTTGTTTTTGGAGCTCAGGTATGGAAAGTGATATTAAACGTAATCTTTGGTTCAAGGTGTATTCCTCATCACTGGAGCATGCTTGGCCCTTTTTTATTTGTTTCTTTTTTTAAACAAAATTCAATAAATATTTGAGTACACTCAGTATGCCAAGCGCTCTGCTGAGGCTTGCAGACGGAGTAGGTGGGAAAGAATTGTCTGTGCCTTCGAAATACACACCTGCTGGGTAGACACCCGTGTATGTGTGTGTGTGTGTGTGTGTATGGGCGTGTGTGTGTGATGATTACAGATGCTACAACAGTGTCATGAGAAACGTACAGAACAAGTGTTATTGGAATTTTTTTCAAGAATATTTTAGCATGTATTTCTGAAAGAAAATTACTTTAAAGAATCACAACACCATTATCAAATTAAAAAATGAACACTTCCATAGTACCCCCATAGTATCATCCAGGCAGTGTTCAGATACCTGCAACTGCCTCATAAATGGTTTTCATAGTTGGTTTGCTGAAGTCAGGAGCCAAAGAAAGTCCACTGTTGCATTTGGTTGATTTGTCTCAACCTTTCAGTTTCCCCAACCTCTTTTTTTGTTGTTGAGGAAACTGAGTCGTTGGTCCTGCAGTTTCCCACATTCTGGTTTCCCTGCCGGTGAATTCCCTGGGTTTCCCTTTGGTGTTATTGAATGTGTATCCCCGGGCCCTGTATTTCTTGAAACTAGGTAGTTAGATGTAATGCTTTCACATTAAAGAAAAACCTGATTCCCAATCAGTTTTTGGATAAAAGTGCTTCATGGGAGGTCATGTCTTTGCTTTCTTTTCAGTGTAACAAGCATCTTTATCATTGTGCCGCCTCATCCCTCTGTCTCTACCCAGGCAAAGTAACCACTATTTTCACTCATGTGTTATCATTTTTTCATATAGTTTTTTTATTGTAGCAAGAACACAACATGAGATCTACCCTCGTGACAGATTTTTCAGTGTCATACGGTACTCTTGTCTACAGGCACAGCGCTGTACGGCAGATCTCTAGAACTTACTCATGTCGCATAACTGAATTTTTTTTTTGAGGCAGATTAGCCCTGAGCTAACATCTGCCAATCCTCCTCTTTTTGCTGAAGAAGACTGGCCCTGAGCTAACATCCGTGCCCATCTTCCTCTACTTTATACGTGGGACACCTACCACAGCATGGCTTGCCAAGCGGTGCCATGTCCGCACCCAGAATCCGAAACTGCGAACCCCAGGCTGCCAAAGCGGAAGGTGCACACTTAACCGCTGCGCCACCGGGCCGGCCCGCATAACTGAAATTTTATACACTGATTAACAACTTCTTGTTTCCCCCTCCCCTCAGCCCCTGGCAACCATAATTCTATTCTTCGCTTCCATCAGTTTGACTATTTTAGATACTTCATATAAGTGGCATCGTGCAGTGTTTCTCCTTCTGTGACTGGCTTATTTCACTAGCATAATGTCCTCAATCTTCATCCATCTTGTTGCATATTGTAGGATTTCCTTCTTTTATAAGGATGAATAATATTCCATTGTATGTTTATACCATATCTCCTTTATCCATTCATCCATTGATGGACATTTGTTTCCCTATCTTGGCAATTGTGAACAGTGCTGCAATGAACACGGGAGCACTAATATCTCTCAGAGATCCTGTTTTCAACTCTTTTGAATAAATACCCAGAAGTGGGATTGCTGGATCATATGGTAGTTCTATTTTTAATTTTTCGAGGAACCTCCATGCTATTTTCCATAGCAGCTGCACCATTTTGCACTCTCACCAACAGAGTAAGAGGGTCCAATCTTCCACAACCTTGCCAACACATATTGTTGCTTGTTTTTCTGATAATAGCCATCCTAACAGGTGTGAAGTGATTATCTCAGTGTGGTTTTGATTTGCGTTTCTCTTATGATTAGCGATGTTAAGAAGCATCTTTTCATGTGCCTGTTGACCATTTGTATGTCTTCTTTCATATAGTTTTTATCACATCCAAATCTATTCCTAAAATGTATTTATAATTTATTTTACTTGTTTTTTACTTTACAAAAAGGGTGTTTAGATGTATGTAAACTTTTTGGACTTTTTAAAAAACTTAGTATCACAATCTAAGATTCATCAGCCCTGCTGCGTGTCTCTAAGGCTCCTTCCTTTGACTTCTGTAACACTGTTGGTGAATAGGCTGCAGTTTATTCGTCCACTCTCCTTTCAAGGCATTTGGACTGTTTCTAGGTTTTTGCTACTGTGACTACTGCCGCTGTGAATGTTCTTGTTCATGTCTCTGTGACACATGAGCGAGAAGTGGAATGGCTGGGCATAGGGTCTGTGAATGTTCAGCTTCATGAGATAGTGCCAGACTGTTTCCCAAAATGGTTGCACTGATGACAATCCCACCAGCAGTGTATAAGAGACTGGGTGGATCGACATTTTCCCCAACACTTGGTATTGTCAGACTTAAAAAATGTCCCCAATGGAATGGATGTAAAATGGTGTCTCGTACCTTAGCCTGCATTTGCCTGATCGCTAATGAAGCTGGCTATCCCTTTGCATATGTATTGGACAAACATGTTTCCTCTTCTCTCAGAGACTGTGTAACCTTCCCTTCAGCGGCTGCCCTTCATGTCTGAACTTCTTCACCAGTTGGCCTGCACTCAGTGCCCCTGCTCCCTCAGCTCCCAGACACCCTTCAGTCCTCTCCAGGCTGATATCCATCCCGCGGCTCCACTGAAGATGCTCTTGGAAGTCACTTCCATGTTGCCAGCCCAATGGTGGCTCTCCTGTCTTCAGCAGCTGATCTTCCTCCAACTTCGTGCTCCTGGCTTCCCTAACATCACTGCGGGCTTTGCCGCCTCCTCTGCCATTCCCACCTTGTCTCTCTGGCACTTTGTCCACTGCTCACCCTCTAAATGTTGACTGGCTCGGGCCTCAGTCCTTGATCCTCTTCTCTGTCTACATGCATTTCCTAGGTGAGCTCTTCCAGACTCAGGCTTTAAATATCTTCTGTACTCTCCTAATTCCCAAATTTATATCTCTATCCTGGACCGTATCCCTGAGCTCCAGACTCATGTATCCAACTACCCGCTTGACATTTCTGCTGGGTGTCTCACGGGCATCTCAAATTTAACTTGCTCAGAACTGAACTCTCGGTTCCCAGCCCAAAACTTCTTCCTTCCTCCAGTCTTCTGTCAGGAAAAAGCACTGCCAGCTAGCCAACTGTTCAAGATAAAAAAACTTTGGCATTATTCTCGATTCTTGCTTCCCCTCTCTTCCCACATGCAGTCCACCTGCAATTCTTAAGTCTAATTCCAAAATATGTTTGGAATCCATCTCATTTCTTCTCTGGCCCCATGCAAGGTACCCTCACCTCCTTCCTGGGCTACTGCAGGAATCACTAACTGGTCTTCTGGCTCCTACTCCTGGCCGCTGACTGTTTACTCTCTACACTGCAAAGTGATTTTTTAAAAACCCAAAGATCATGTCCCTCTTCTGCTTAAAGCCTTCCGTGGCTTCCCATTACTCTCAGAATAGAATCCAGAGTCCTCACCATGGCTGGTAAGGCTCCCGCCCATCTCTTCAGTCGCATCTCTCCCCACTAAACCCCTTGCTCACTGTCTGCAGCTACTCTGGCCTCCTTTCTGTTCCTGAAACACCTAAGCTCTTGCAGACCCAGGGGCTTTTGTATTCGCTCTGCCCAGGATGCTCTTCCACTCGCTCCTGAGATGACTTTCTTATTCTCTTCTGTTGCGTCTCAGCTCAGACGTCACCTCTCCAGGAAGACCTTTCCTGACTGCCCTCTCTACAGTGGGCTCGCCTCTCTCCATCAGATAATATCATCTGTTTACCCTATTTCTTTATTTTCTTGTTTTTGGTGAGGAAGATTGTCCCTGAGCTAACATTTGTTGCCAATCTTCCCTCTTTTTCTTGAGGAAGATTGTTGCTGAGTTAACATCTGTGCCCATCTTCCTCTATTTTGTATGTGGGATGCCACCACAGCATGGCTTGATGAGCTGTGTGTAGGTCTGCACTCGAGATCAGAACCCACGAACGCCAGGCTGCCGAAGTTATTTTCTCCATAATGTGTCAGAATCTTGTTTGTTTTTGTTTACTTGCTTATAGCCTGCCTTCCCCACCAGCACAGACTCTATGAGAGTAGCCACCTTGTCCAGTGGGTTCCCTTTGAGTTCCCAGCACCGGGCACAGTGTCTGGTACATAGTAGGTGCTCGAGAAATATTTGTTGAATGAATTATGAACGAGTGGATTGCCCACTATACTCTGAGCCCCTTGAGGGCAGAAACTGTTCACATCTATTTCCCCAGTACAGGAGTTGGCACACAGTAGGTACTTGGAATATGTCAGATTGAATTAATTTTTAAAAATTATGTAAGAAACCTAAAATCTAAAGGAAAAAAGAAAAAAACCCTCTGCAATCCTCTCTCCTAACATAACTCTGTTCATTTGTCTGTAACGTCACCCCTTCTTTTGCTGTACACATACAGTGTTACGTGGTTGCAAGCCTCATGTGTGGATTGGTGGCGGCTGAAGTCACCTTATTGTGGCAGGTGCTGTAGTGAGCACTTTACATGGCATTACTCTCTGTCTTCATGCGAATACTATAAAACGGATACTATTATCAGTCCCATTTTACAGATGAGAAACCCGAGGCACAGGGAGGTGAAGCAACTTGCTCCAAGTCACACAGTTAATAAAAGGTGGAATTTTTTAGCTGTGGACTATGAGCCCCTTGGGGGTAGGGTTCATGTCTTATTCATTTTTGATTATCTGTGTGTTGCCAGAGAGTAAGCTCTTAACTGCTTTCCTATAGAATTATTGCCTCTCTATAAAATGGCTCCATCATTAGGCATTTGGACATTGCTGGTTTTTGGTTATTCTTATTCAAGTTTTCATGAGTATTCCCTCTGCCTAGAATGTTCCGTTAGTCTCTCTGCATGGCTGGCTCAATGTACATGCTTAAAGTGTATTCCCTTTTCAAAACTCTTTTCTGAGGAGTCCCTGGAGTACGATTAACAGTAAAAAAAACAGCATTTTTAGGCCTCTTGATACATACTGCCAGATTGTTCTCCTCAAAGCTTGGACCAATATGCACAACTGTGTTCACTTCACAATAAGCTCACCAGCATTGCATGCTGTGACCTTTTTCTTATGGGCTAATTTATCTGAAATGGTACACCTCAGTGTTTCTTTCAGTTTTGTTTCTTTGACAAGGGTAAAGCATTTTTTTTGTTTATTGTTTTACTTCTTTTTTTTTTTTTTTAAAAGATTGGCACCTGAGCTAACAACCGTTGCCAATCTTCTTTTTTTCCCCCCTGCTTTTTTCTCCCCAAATCCCCCCAGTACATAGTTGTGTATTTTAATTGTGGGTCCTTCTAGTTGTGGCATGTGGGACATCGCCTCAACATGACCTAATGAGCGGTGCCATGTCCGCACCCAGGATCCGAACCCTGGGCCACTGCAGCGGAGTGCGTGGACTTAACCACTCGGCCACGGGGCGGCCCCTGTTTTACTCCTTTTGATGGCAATGTCTTTTTATATTCTCTGCTCACCTAATTTGGGAGGTCTTGAAGTTTTTTCTTACAAATGAAGATGAGTTTGCCTATGTATGTGTATTTCATATAATATTTGATATAAATATTTCTCAATCTGTTGGTTTATTATTTTAGTCTTATGATTCTTTGTTATTCTTTCATAGAAGTTTCAACATACTATCACGTCTCTTAACTAAGTGTGCTGTGATCAATAGCAAGGAAATTTGTCCCTTTCTGTCTTTTGTGCTCTGAGGTTATAGATTAGCTTTATTTTATGTGTTTTTTCCTATTATAGAAATAAAATGTTTATTGGAGAAAATTTAGCACAAACAATAAAATAAAATAATCCACTAATCCCACCATTCAGAGATCACTATTGGTTTTTTTGTTGTTTTGTTTTGGTTTTTTACTATTATTAAAATTTGCTTTGATTCTTTTTTTTTCTGCAGTGTCATAATGTACATTGTTTTTAACTTAAAAAATATATATCGTGGCATATGATTTTCTTTAAATATTGATATGTTAGGTGGACTTCTTATGTACAAACATTTTAAATGTTCACTGAATGGTCTAAAATGACATATATTTACGGTGTAAAGATGCAATTCCATAAATGTGTATTAGCACTTCACAAGTGCAAGGCATAGTTGGGTGTGGGGAGGGGCCCAGAGAGGGAAAGGACCATGAGGGTTTTGCAAGAATCTTGGGAAGCAAAATTCAACGTACAAGCTTCAGTCACCCCAGTCCATATGGAGATACGTTCCATCTGTTACCAAGATTGGGCTTTCTCCTTTGCCATTATATTTTTTTCTAGTTATTTATGGCTAAAAAAGTGTGACTCCAGGGGGCCAGCCCCATGGCCGAGTGGTTGAGTTTGGCACACTCTGCTTCAGCAGCCCAGGTGTAGTTCCTGGGTGCAGACCTACAACACTCATTGGTGGCCATGCTGTGGTGGTGACCCACATACAAAAAAGAGGAAGTCTGGCACAGATGTTAGCTCAGGGCGAATCTTCCTCAGCAAAAAAAAGAAAAAAAAGAAAAAAAGTGACTCTGTCTGGAATGTATTGCAATAGCACTTGTCAAGTGTGGGTCTGGTTAGTTCTTATCTTAAAAATTCTTAATGATATCTGATTCTTTTTTGTTTTATTTCTGCTTTGCCATACTGTACATTAGTTTTATTTTTTTTGCAACTCTCTCTAGTCTTTATCCTGTCCTTTTGATTATTTTTTCCTTTGCTCAGCCTATTCCACCCTGTTTTGACAACAGCTTTGTGCTGTGTTTATAAAGCTGGCAGGGGACCTTCTATTTCCAGCAATGTGGTAGTCTAGATACTCTGAACAGCCTCCCCACTGACAACAAAGAAAACTGTATCCTGACTTACAAGAAAGCAGGGGATCTTCAGCGGTCAAAAATTAAGTGAAAGCAGGAATCTCCATTTCACTTAGAGTACATGCCAGTCAACCCACCAGCCAGAGGGATTCTTTGAAAATGTAAGTCGAATCATGTCTCTCCTCACCTAAAACCCTGCTCTGGCTCCTGCCTCACTCCAAATTAAAGCCAAAGTCCTGAGGGTGGCTTCCAAGGCCCTTTGTGACCAGTCCCTGCCTCCTCTCTGACCGCATCCGTCACCACTCTCCCTCTTGTTTGCCCCGCTCCACTCACACCAGCCTCCTTGCGGTTCCTTCAGCTCACCAGGCACGTTCCTGCCTTAGCACCTTTGCACCGGCTTTCCCTCTGCCTGGGTCACTTTTCTTCCAAGTGCCACACTGCTTCACCCCTTCACCTCCTTTAGGTCTTGCTCAAAGGTCACCTCCTCAGTGGGGGCTACCCTGACACCTTGCACTTTATTTAATACCACAACCTGTCACTCCTCCTGCTCTATTCTTTCTTTTATTTGGTAGCACTCATTACCTTCTAACATAATACGTAATTTACTTCTTTATTTTGTTGTTTGCCTCCCTCCTGCTAGACTGTAAACCCCATGAGGACACTAGTGTGTCCCAAGCACACACAACAGTGGTTGTTCAAATATGTGTTAAATGAATTGACTAATTCAGAGAGAAAACCTACCTCTCAAGCTGGCTTTCTCTCTGGGGGTGTATGCTGAATCCTTGTAGCACTGATCTTCAGTGATGTAGCAGTGATCTTCTGTGTGTACCTAGGTACTAGTCAAGATGGAGAATCTGATAGGATCCCTCATCTAAAGCTGGGAACCCTCCCAAAGTACATCATCATTAGTTTAAGAGTAAACTAGGAAAAAACCCTGTCCCACAGAGGAAGATAGCAAGAAAAGTTGTCTGTCTTGATCTTGTTAGTGGTTGGAAAAGCGCAAAAAAATGAGAATTTACAACCGTAAGTCAGGACTTTCTTGGGTTTGTTGCCCAAATTCACATTAACTGTGTGGTCTGAAAAACCTCAAGCCTAGAATTTATTTTATCTTGCAGAAGCAAACACAAATTCTCTCTGGAGGAGGAATCCTCAACCTAGCCTTTTAATAATTCTCACAGATAAAGTTCCAAGGTACCTGAGCTCACAGTCAAAAAAATCACAAAACACAAAGAAACAAGTCACCATGAGGGGAAACCAGCAGAAGCAACAGACAGCAGAATCAGACCTGCAATTACTTCCTGTATTGGAATTATCAGATGCTAAAAATAAAAAATATTTACAGTGTTTAAAGAAATAGAAAATATGACCAAACAATATGCAAATATTTTGAAGATTTTAAAAAGGACTATACAGAACTTCTAGAAGTGAAAATTATGAAAATTGAAATCCACAGGGTAAGCAGGATTTTAGAGACAGCTGAAGAGACAATTAGAGAACAGGAAGATAGAGCTGAAGAAACTATGCAAATGTAGCATAAAGAAACAGAGATAGAAAATGAGAAAGACAAAGGAAGTGACTGATAGACTGAGAGAGTGTAATGTCTAATTGTAGTTTCAGAAAGAGAGAGTATCAGGATACAGAAACTACACTAGTAATTTCAATAGGGAAATCTTAATATAAAGAAGTGCTAACTTTAAAGAAGTTAAATTACTCAAAGGGGTAAGAGCAGTTATTACCCCTGGCAAGGGAGGGTGAACAAGGAAGAAACTTAGAGGAGGGCTCCTCGCTCCAAGGCTGAAATTGAAACCTTTGAGGAGAGGCTGTGACTATCACTGGGACACGCAGCCTATCAGTGGCACAGGAACTTCCAGAGGGGGCCCACCACAACCAAATCACGGGAGCAGCCTGCTGCTGAGCAGAGGGGATGCTTGCTGGAAGGTGTGGGCCAAGGCCAAACTGTGAGGGCCACTGAGATGAACGCTGCCTGACCCTCATACACTGAGCCATGGGTGGGCACACAGAAAATGGCATGCTAGACGAGGGAAAGTCCTTTCTTCCTGATATGTCCTTGCAGTGTTTGTCCAGCAACCTGTACTGACAAAGCCTAACACAGAATTAGCTGGAAAAGAAGAAATGTCTAGCTCCAGTATCTCAAAGCAGGGCAAAGAAGGGTGGATTTGGAGCTGAGAGGGAACAAAATTAGTAGCTGCCAGAGTTAACAGAAACAATGGGAGAGAGGAATACATATTCTCAGACTCAGGAAACCCAATAGACCAAATACGTTACCTAAAAATAAATCCACACCCAGACAACATATCAGTGAAGCTGAATACCAAAGACAAAGAGAAGGTCTAAAAACTAGTGAGAGAAATGAGACAGAAGAATATCTCTAGACGGATGATAGACTTACACCTTATTTTTCTCCCATAACAATGAAAGGCAGAAGATAGTGGAATAACAGCTTCAATATATCAACCTAGAATCTTATATCCAGCAAAACTGTTTTTCAAGAATGAGTATGAAGTATAGGCATTTTCAGACAAGTGAATACTGAGAGACAATTTCACTACCGGAAATTCTAAAGGATGTGTTTCAGGCATAAGGAAAATGATTCCAGATGGATAGGCTGAGTTGCAAGAAGGAATGGTGAGCAAAGATAGATAAATATGTGGGTAAACCCAAAGAATCATTGACTGTCACCACCACCACTACCAACAACAATAACATCTAATTTATGGGGTTTAAAAATAGGTTGTAGTTATGACTAGCTTCTGCTGTGAGTAGCAGATCCAAAATTCCATGACTTGAACAAGATGTTGAGGTTTACTTCACTCTCATGCAAATGTCTGGATTGAGGCAATTCAGAGCTGGTGTAGTGGTTTCATAGTCACATGGAACCATAAGGCTTCCAGCCGTACCTATTTCTAGGTGTCACCTACATCATGGTAGGTACAAATGGAAGCTCCAGCTATTATAGGAAAGAATAGGTGAAGTCCATGTGCCAGTTGTCTTTTAAGGGAATTTCCTGAAAGTAGCCACATAATATTTATGCTTCTATCCCATGACCATAACTAAGATCTTAGTCCCATGGCCATAACTACCTGCAAGGAAAATTTGGAAATACAGTCTTTATCCTAAGTGCACATGCGTTCAGAAAAAATTGAGGGTTGGAATTGCTGGGGTAGGCAGCAAGCAGCCTCTGCCACAAATAAGACAGAATAAACCACTCAAGAGCAATAGAATGTAAGTTGGGAGGTACAGTGGCCAAGTTGGTGTTCTAAGGTCTTGAGTTGTTTGAGAGGAAGGTAAAGATATTGATTAATTTTAGACTTTAAGTTAGGCATGCATGTTAAATGTAAATGTCTAGAGTAACCACTAAAATAATAGAACTCGATTATACAACTTCCAACACTGAGTTTGTTTTAATTAGTTTAGTTTGGATAGCAGCATAAAAAAACAGACCAGCAAAACATAGTTGACAGCGCAGAAAAGACCCACGCATATCTGGAAACTTGCTTTTGACAGGCCTTGCAAAGCAGATCACTGGGGACTGTTTAACATGTGACACTAGGACACCTGATGGTCCAGACGCAAAAAATGACATTGGCTCCTTATCTCACACCGTCCATGAATATAAATTCCAGAAACCAACACAGGACCTTGAAATAGGGAAGAACAGTGAAGAATGTCTTACAAACCAAAAAGGAAAAGACTGATGTTTGTCTACATTAAAACGAAGAGCTTCTGTTTGTGTGTTAGTGAAAGTAAAGAGGTCATCATAAACTGAGAAAAACAGTGAAACACATATATAATTGATAAGGGATTAGCAGACAGAATGTACGAAGGATTGTTTAAAAAGAAAGAGACGAATAAGAGTCTTAAGAAAATAAGCAAAAAAAGCAATGCGAAGTAGAAAGCAATCGAAATATGGGCAAAAGGATTTAACAGCCAGTTCACAGAAGAGGAAAGCCACAGAGAAAACGAAAAGGTGCTCACCTCATTGGTTTTTGCTTTGTTCTTTTTAGATCGGCACCTGAGCTAACATCTGTCGCCACTCTTCTTTTTTTCTCCCTCTTCTTCTTGTCCCCAAAGCCCCGCAGTACATGGTTGCATATTCTAGTTGTAGGTCCTTCTAGTTGTGGCTTGTGGGACGCCGCCTCAGCATGGCCTGATGAGTGGTGCCATGTCCGTGCCCAGGATCTGAACCGGCGAAACCCTGGGTTGCCAAAGTGGAGTGCATGAATTTAACCACTCAGCCACAGAGCTGGCCCCTCAACCTCACTGGTAATCAAGGAGATGAAAATGAAAATAAGACACTATTTTCTACCAATTAGTTTAGAGAAAAAAATGAAAAGCATGACAATATCAAGTGTTTGTGAGGATGGAGAGTAGCTGGATCTCTTAGACACTGCAGGATGGACATTGGTTTTCTACTTTGGGAAACAAATTGGCATTCTTCAGATAAAGTTAGATGTGTTTATACCCTCCCTCCCAGCAAGTTCCTAGGTATGTATTGTAAAGAAACTCTTGGCATGTGTGTTTGAAGAGTTATATCAGAATGTTCACAGGGGCAATTTTTATAATATAAAACATTGGAGACAATGCTAATGTTGCTGTAGGTTAATAGATAAATAAATTACAGGGTATTCCATACAATGAATTCTATGCAGCAAATTGTGAATGACGGCTATATGCATCAGTTGGATGAATCTTGGAAATGTGAGTTTCAAGAAAACAAAAGAACAAGCTACAGCGATTGCATCCTTTATAATGTCATTGATATAAGTTTCAAAAGTATGCAAAACTAAATACTATATTGTTTAGGGTTAGGTATATTTGTGTAAAACGAGAATAATGAAAATAAGATTCAAGATAATGGTTACGTCTGAAGGGGTTAGGGTGGGCCACACAGGGGGTTTCAAAGATACCGAAAATTTTGTATTTCTTTAGCCGGGTGGTAGGTACATAGATAGTCATTTTATTGTTATTTTTTTATCTTACACATGATTCAGATTCTCTTTTGTATGAATTAAATATTTAACAAAAAATTGAGGCTGTCATCATTGCTTATGAATATTCTTTGTTAGGTTCACGTTTCTTCTTTTATTGCACTGTTTCTAACATTTAGGAAAATATCTTGGGGATTTTAATTAGTAGTGGCTTATTTAATCTATTCACTGAATTGGGGAGAATTCTCTGTTTTGCTTTACTAAGTTTTTCCAGCTAGGAGAGGGTAGAGGTCTTGCATTTTCTTTCTCCCATGAACCTTTTATTATTTTCTTTGAATAAGTATTATTGTGACCCAAGTACCTCTAAGAATTTCATAACTTAATGTGTTCATTTCTGTTGTGAGAGGAAACAATTGCCTGTGTTTCCGAGCTAAGATGCTGGCTTACACGCTGAAACTCACTGATTTCCCATAACTACTTCCCTCCCCTTTGGATTTTCCAGGTGGGCAAACCTTATCTGTAACGTAATACTTTATTTCTTCATTTTCTATATATTATACCTTTTGGTTTTTTTTTTTTCCTAATAGCTCTTGCCAGCATTTCTCATGATATATAAAATAGGAATGATGACAGAAAGCTTCAGACTCGGAGTCAGAAGAATTGAGTTTGAGTCCTGACTCTGTCATATAGTAGCTGAGTCACATTAGGCAAGTTACTCAATCTCTCTGAGCCTTGTTTCTCTCGTTTCTTCATCTGGAAAACGAGGGGGCTAAACTTTAATTACTCAGGTTGCTTCTGGTTCTGAGATGAGGCCATTCTAGCGTACCTCCATTAAGTTAGAGTTGGCTCCTTATTTTAAATAGTCTCTCTTCATCGTGGGGTTTGGTTTTGTCCGTAGTTTTAATCAAGAATAGACGCTATAGGTTATTGAATGCCATGTTGACATGTATTGGGAAAATTACATTTGAATTGTAGATCTCTGTTTTGCATATTATGACAAAGCTGGTGGTCGGCTTGCTTGTATTGCCCCTGACTTCCGTTTAGACATAAATTATCTGATCATTGAAGGCGGTTTTTTGAAAATAAGTGTGGATTTGGTTAGCTAAGGTTTCATTTTGGATTTTGGCCTGTATGTTCACAAGTCAGATTTTGACCATAGGTTTTTGTTCTGTTTTCTTTTTTCCTTTTTCTGTGCTGCCCTTGTTTGTTCTCCTTTTTCCTTTTAAAGTACTTTTGTACGATTTATGTAGTACGGGAATTACTGATTTATTCTTTAAAAGCTGGGGAGTTATTTAGGGACTCCATCAGGGCCATGTGCCACTTTAAATGTTTGCCCTGTGTCTTCTGTGGATGTGCTCACATAGTGGGCCTCTGGGACAATGGCAGCCAGTCGGTGCAGCTAGAAGCCCCCTGGTCTGGGACCACTCAGAGTTGTGCTACTAACTTCCTCCAGAACCTGGAGCAGGTCACTTCCTCTCTCTGAGTCTTCTCTTCTGTAAAATGGAAATTGCAGCTGCCTCCCCGGTGAGGCCTGGAGTAGTGGTGGGCATGCTTTGTCAACTAGGAAGCCTCTGCCCTCTCACACAGAGGGGGGCCTAGTAGCAGACTGAGCATCTTATATTTTTACAGGTGCATGTCCATTTCCACTTAGTTTTTGGAGTAAATGCCTCACACGTGCCTTGTAAGAGACTCACAAGCCTGTCGTCACATGCTTTTGGAATATTTATTTTACAGATTCCTTGTTTTTTTTCCCTGAGGAAGATTGGCCCTGAGCTAACACCTGTGCCAATCTTCCTCTGTTTTGTATGTGGGTCACCACCACAGCATGGCTGATGAGTGGTTTAGGTCCATGCCTGGGATCCGAACCTACGAACCTGGGCCACCAAAGCAGACCATGCTAAACTTAACTGCTAGGCCACAGCGCTGGGCCCTTGCAGATTCTTTTTTTAAAAAGGTAATAGCTTTAAATAGTAAAAGGGTAGCTTTGCATTATTTCCTGTGAAGTTTTAAAACCTTTTCTTCCCCACCAATTTTTAACTTATGCCACTAATAAGAAGTGAGAGAACCCTAACTTATAACTCAATGGTGCTGTTTCTTTTTACTTTATTGTGGAAGAAGCTTGAAATCTGTTTTCTTGAGGATCCTCGTGGATACATTTATATAGCATTCCCTCCCAAATCTTTAAAAGTTAGCTTAATGTTTTTTAACAAATGGACATAAGGGAAATAATTCAGAGCAATCGAGATTAATTTCACTCATTAACAGAAAGCTTGTAGACAAGAATGTTTGGTCATGTGAACGAGGATGTATTTGTTGGTCTCTTCCTAGAATGGGAGCTTCATGAGCATAGGACCTTGTTCTTTTGTGTTTGCTGCTGCATCCCTGGCTCCTAGTCAGGACCTGGCACATAGTAGGTGCTCAATAAGTGTTAATTGAATGAATGAATGAACGAATATAGGATAATTCTCATTCTTGATTTTAATAATGTGTGCATCTTTTTCTTTATTAATGAGACTAATGGCTTATTAATTAACTTTTTGTCAAATGCTTGAACATTATTTCTGCTTATGAAGTTTGTGACTTTTCTTTCTCAATTTTACTCATTCCTGGTGCTGGTAAGGTATTGAAACACCTTTCCTTTTCCCCTATTGGTCTTCTCCACTGCCTCGTTCTAGGCTTTCTGGACGGCTTCTATTCCTCCCTTCCTCCCTCCCTCCCTTTCTCCTTCCCTCCTTCTGTCCTTCCTTCCTTCTTTCTCTTTCTCATCACTCATGTATTTCTCATTCATTCACTTAAAAGATATTATTCAAAAAAGCACCTACTCTGTGTTCTAGACTGCTAGGCAGGGAGGAGATGGGGTGAACAAGATGGTCATGATCTCTGGGCTCATGGAATTTATAGTCTGACATGGAAGACAGCCCTGAGCAGATACATTTCACAAAGATCAAAGTATAAATTATGGTAAATGCTCTGGAGGCAAAGCTTGTGGGAACATGGAGCTTTAGCAAAGGCTTCCACGAGGCTGTTTTAGGTAAGATCTAAAGGGAAATTAGGAGGTGGCAGATTTGGGTCCTCAGGGAACAGCATGGGGGGAGCTTGGATGTGGGGGAAGGGAATCAGGGTTCCCTGGGGAGCCCAGAGCACCTGGTGTACCTGGAACATGGTGAGTCAGCGGAGGGCGGAGGGCGGGGCCTCTGAGGGCATAGTCAGGACCCGCTCGCATCCATCTTTCAGTCATGACTCTTCCTCTGGGACCTGCCTGGGAGGATCCGGTACTGTGACAAATTGCACTGATATCTTGGTTGTCCGCAAATGGTCTGTGTTACAGATTTCTTTTCCGGATTTTGAAGAAAAAATTTAAGATTTTAAGAAAAAATTTAAAATTTTATGTAACTGGTAGTTGTGTCTTTCAGCAAGTCACTTAACCTCTCAGAGCCTCAGTTTCCCTGAAAGGAGGAATTATGCCCATCCCGTGGGGTCCTCTGTGACCTCTCCCAGGTCACCCTGTGACTATCTGCTGGAGGCCCATCTTCCTCGCCAGAGTGAGGGCCCGAGGGAGGGTGGGTCTAACTCACCTGTGTACGTCTGGCCCCTGTGCCTGGCCAGGGAGACCTTCACAGAAAGGGGAGTCCCAGGGCCAGGCCCAGAGGACAAGCTGAATTTGAGGAAGGCGGAAGGGCTGCGGAGGTGTGGACACACCCAGGGTCTGGAAAGTGGGCGAGACGCCAGTGAAGACTGAAGCCGAGAGGTGACAGCAACAACAAGAACAATAATAACCATAGTGCCAACTTACTGGGCCCTGGCTGTGTGTCAGGTACTGTTCTAAACGCTCTACCTGTACTCATTTATCCTTTCTGTAATGCTAAGAGGTAGGTGCTATAATTATTCCCATTTTACAAATGAGCAAACTAAGGCACAGAGGGATAAAGCACCTTGCCCAAGGTCACACAGCTAGCAAGTGTTGGAGCCTGGATTTAAGATCAGGCTTTGTGGCTTCAGAGTGTAAGAGGCAATGAATGTAGAGAAGTGGGAGGGCCTTAAATGCCAGGCCAGGAGACCCATCCAGTCTTTATCCAATTGGCTATGGAGCCTTGGAAGGCTTGCGAGGGAGGCAGTGCTGAGGCTGTGCGCAGAATGCCCAGGAGAGCTGAATGTGGCCATCCCTCCCTCCTGCAGAAACCATCCACGGAGCAGCCCCTGTACAGCAGCAGCCTGTGGGGCCCGGCGGTCGATGGCTGTGACTGTGTGGCTGAGGGCCTGTGGCTGCCGCAACTACACGTAGGGGACTGGCTGGTCTTTGAACACATGGGCGCCTACACCGTGGGCATGGGTTCCCGCCTCGGGGAGACCCAGACCTGCCACGTCACCTATGCCATGTCCCGTTTGGCCTGGTAAGGGGGCCCTGCTGGGAAACGGAGGAGGGGAGGAGAAGGGAGCAGCCTGGGCAGAGACAATGAGGGAAAGCTGAGACCGAGCTGCCCTTGAGAAACGTGGAGCCCCGTGAGACGCAGAGAGGAAGGAGGCACTCCTGATAATACTGGGTGGCGGGGTGGGCTGCGCAGGCTTAGAGCTCTCCCTGAGGCCCAGACCTACCTCCCTGAGGAAGCTACAAGGAAGTCAAGCCAGGTGGAGGAATGGGAGCGAGGCAGTAGGAGGTGGGAGGGGGTTCCAGGCAGAAGGAACAGGAAGCAAGCTTGCTGCCTTCAAGAAACTACATGAGGTTGTTCAAGGCTGGAGAGGAAGCAGGGCTGGATGTGGGAAGGGCCTTGAAGGCTCGGTGAAGGGCTCTGAGCCATGGGAAACATGGACTAGTCTGAAGCAGGGTGACAGGGTCTGATCTGGATTTTGGGAGGACCACTCTGGCTTCTGTGTGGAGTGAGGGAGGACAAGGGTGGATGTGGACAGAGCTCACCAGTCCAGTGGCTGCTCTGTGACCCAGGAAAGACGCCTGCTCACTGAGCCTGGGTCTTCCCAGCTAGAAAATGAGAATAACACTCGCCCTGCTCGCCTCACCAGGCTAGCGCTGGGACCCAGTGAGGCGAGAGGAGGGCAGACAGAAAGAAGTCACCTTGGTTGAACCCTCTGTCAGGCATCTCATGATTACTTCCCCTCACCCACACAAAACTCTGTGGGACCAGTGTTATCACAAACTGAGAGGTCACTTGCTTGAGGTCACACAGCTGGTCAGTGGCGAAGAACCCCCGTTGGGGGACTGGGGAGACGGCTACCGAGCGCAGAGCAGAGGGAGAGGCTTTTGTGCTGGGCCTCAGGAGTGAGTGTAGCCTGTGTCTGAGGGACACGTGGGTGCTTGAGGGCCCCCCAGGAACAATGCTACCAAACCCCAGGCCTGACAGGGCTCAGTATCCATCTCATTTCATTCATGGGGTCAACACACCTTTGTTGTTTCTACTCCCTGCAGGAGTACGAGACAGGCTGAGGCTGCCATTTGACATCGGGGGTCTTTGATCAAGGCCTAAAGAACAAACTTACAAAGGCAACCACACGCAGGCTTCCTTATCCCATCCTGGCTCCATCACAGCAGACGGGCGGGGGAGGGTGCAGGGAACAGTGGCCCCCATTACTAGGAACAACATGTTCTGATGTACTGAAACGGCCTTGTCAAAAAACTCCCCATATCAAAGGAGCTTCATCAAAACATCCTGCCTTAGTGCCTGGCTCTGTGCCGGGCCCTAGGGGGTATGAGAGCATCTAAGACAGAGCGAGCGAGGTGCAGACCTGCACACACAGACACTGGCATAGAGAGTGCAGAGGTCAGTGGGGAGGGAGGGACAGCAGACCAGGAAGGGGTGGTCAGGGCTGCTTCTCATGAGGTACCACCTGATGGGTAAGGGGAGGTTAGGCAGGCACAGGAGGGCCAGGCAAGCTGACAGGAGGGTGGCCCGGGCTGAGAGGTGTGGGGTCTTGAAAGAGTCCAGTTCATTTGAAGAAATGCTCTGGCTGGCTGGAGTGGCATGTGAGGGAAACTGGATCAAGAAGAACCTTGGAGGCCCAGACTGGACTTGATCTTGAAGGCAGCAGGGAGTCACTGAGGGGTTTTAAGAAACTGGACCAACTCATTTTGAAAGATAAGGAGACAGACAGAGGGCGCTTGGCCTGGAGGGCCTTCCACCTGGAAGGGAACAGCCCGACTGGGCTCTGTGCAAAGATACTGACTACTGACTTGCTGTCAAATTGTGCACATCAGCAAAGAGGGAGGCCTTCCTGCAAGTGCGAGACTGGAAAGCGCAGGCCCGAGAGTGGAGAGACGCCGCTGGCGACTCAAGGGCAGAGATTTGCCTTTTGGAAAAGATGAACCTAGGCCAGAATGGTCTGGAGGAGGCAGGAGCAGATCAGGGGAACTGCAGACGGCGGCGGCAGTGGGAGTGGAGAGAAGTGGGTACCTGTGAGGATGTTCAGGAGCTGGGCTTCTCAAGGATTGACTGGGTGCGGGAACAAGATTCCCGGCTTGTGGCTAGAGCAGCTGAGCAGATGACAGAGCCATTTATCAAGATGGGCAGGCAGGAAGAGAAACAGTTTGTAGGATTTTTTTTTTTTTTCGAGGAAGATTAGCCCTGAACTAACATCTGCCAATCCTCCTCTTTTCACTGAGGAAGACTGGCCCTGAGCTAACATCCGTGCCCATCTTCCTCTACTTTATATGTGGGATGCCTACCACAGTATGGCTTGCCAAGCAGTGCCATGTTCACACCTGGGATCCGAACCAGCAAACCCTGGGCTGCCAAAGTGGAACATGCGCACTTAACCGCTGCACCACTGGGCCGGCCCCCTGTAGGATTTTTTGAGGGAGCCAGGAAATGAATTTTGTTTTAAGTCCTAAGCCTGGGGGATGAAGAACGTGGGCTTTGGAGTAAGAGAGTTGGGTTGAATCCTAGTTCTACCACCTTCTAGGGATGTGACGTTGGACAGGTCACTTCTCTCTGAGTCTCAGTGTCCTCATCAGTAAATTGGGGCGATAATGCTGCCCTTTCAGGGTTTGGGGAGGATACGATTAGATAATGTAAGTCAAGTGCCTGGCACAATGTCTGCCATGGAGTAAGGGCTCCATAACTGCGGCTTCCTCTCCCTTGTTGTGGGGTGGACTACGGGGGAGAAGAGAGCAGTGGAGGAGGCGGGGTCAGCAGGCCTTACCCACTCGGGCCCTGGGCTGGGCTCTGGGGCTCAGGGGAGAACTTCTGGCCTGTGGGCCCCATGCTGGCTGCTTTCTGTGGCCCTCTCTCCCTGCAGGGAAGCACTTCGAGGGCAGCTGCTGCCTGCAGAACAGGACGAGGACACCGAGGGTGTGTGCAAGCCTCTGTCCTGTGGCTGGGAGATCACAGACACCTTGTGCGTGGGCCCTGTCTTCACCCCGGCGAGCATCATGTGAGCGGGCCCGTTCTCCCCCCGAGAACCCCAGCGGGGCCGCAGAGATGCCTCTGGGAGAGGTGGGGAAGGCAGCGAGCAGGGGCACCCTCTGGCCAGGACTCTGGTGCCTGCTCTGCTGCCCCCCACACTCCACCTGTAGTGTTTCTGCCCTGTAAATAGGACCAGTCTTACCTCGCTGTAGTTCAAGTATGCAACATAAATCCTGTCCCTTCCAGCTGTGTCTGCCTCCTCTGCAGCGCAAAGGGCCTGGTCAGCCAGGTATGGGGGTGTCCTTGGGGTCTCCCTTGGTCTCCTTCTCACCTTTGTAAATATGAAGCAAATAAACATTTAGGTTTTTTAATACTACAGTGGAATCTGGCAGTTCAATTCACAAAGCAGCCTGGGTTAGGCCAGGGGTGAGACTTTCCAGCCTACACTGATGACCCCATGCCATCTGCTGCAGTCCTGAGCCAGCCGCAGTGTGGGCATCTCGGGGCACTGGCACCCAGCTTCTCTGACTCATCTCTCTCCTCTGCACAGGCCTCCATGTCTGGCATCACGAGGAAGGGGGAGCTGCCAGGGGTTGAGGTGGGGGTCAGAGTTGCCTCCCTTCAGCCCTGGAGCCGCAGCTCATGACTGGTGAGGGGCCTCTGTGTGAACCCAACACCCAGCCTAAGGCCTGGCCCAAAGTGGGGGCAGTCGGGTATTTGACACAGCTTCAGACAGTCATAGCAAGGACGAAGAGCAAAGAGCTGGGTGTCAGGGAGGTTTTGAGGAGACCTTGCACCCTAACTGTCCTTGCAGGCCCATAAGGCAGTAAGAGTAGTGCAAACACGAGGTGGGTGGTTTTGCCCCTTCAGGCAGGGACTGTCAGAACAGAGTTGGCCATAGAGTCTTGCCGCATCCAGCGCCATGGGCCCCAATGCTGATGTCTCTCGGACTGGCAGTTCTTTGTCAGGACAAAGGTTCCTTCACACTCCTACGGTTCCAAGCTATGCACCTGGGTGTTTGAGCTGCTCAGCAAAGGAGTTCAGATTTTAGAGTTCCCCCAGCGTTATAGGGGATCGGAAAGATTTTTCTTCTGCAATTAAAAAAAATTGAGATAGAATTCACATGCCTTAAAATTCACTCTTTCAAGTGTAGAATTTAGTGGTTTTAATATCTTCACAGGGTTTGTGCAGCCATCACCACTATCCAATTCTCAAACATGTTCATCACCTCAAAAGAAACCCAGTGCCCATCAGCAGTTACTCCCTTTCCCCTTCCTTCAGTCCCAGGCAACCGTGAATCTACTTTCCATCCTAGTGGATCTGCCTGTTCTGGACATTGCACCGTGCTTGTTATCTCTTCACTTGAGCTTCTCTCTGGGTAAGCCTGGTACAATGTGGGTTTTTCCCCAGACCACCAAGCAATTCTCCAACACCAGCTGGGTGTCCTACATTTCAGCTCAATTCGGACACTATCTGCCTGGAGATAGTTTCAGACTGCACAGGTTAAGGGCTCAGTCCTACAAGACTCCCTCCCTCCTTCAGATGCCAATCACCAAGTCCAGGTTGTCCCCTGTGCTTCTGATCCATGGGCTATAGATCGGAGGTTCCAACAACCCCCTCCTTGGGTTCAATTATTTTGCTAGAGCAGCTCGCAGAACTCAGAGAAACATCTTACTTACTAGATTACTGGTTTATTACAAAAGGACATAACCCAGGAAGAGCCAGAAGGCAGAGATGCATGGTGCAAGGTAGGGAGAAGGGGCCTGGAGCTTCCAAACTCTCCCCTGCGTGCCACTCTCCCAGCTCCTCTGTGTGCTCACCAACCTGGGAGCTCTAGGTTTTTACGGAGTTTAAACCCTAGGTTTAAAACCCTGTCCTTTAGGTTTTTACGGAGGCTTCAATACACAGGTATGATTGATTAGATCATTGGCCACTGGTTATTGCACTCAATCTTCAGCCCCTCTCCGCTTGCTGGAGGTTGAGGGATGGGACATAACAAAAGACACCTTTATTGCTCTCGTCACTTAGGAAATTCCAAGGATTTTAGGAGCTCTGCGCTAGGAACGGGGATGAAGACCAAGAACATAGTTCTTATTATAAAGCATGATATCACACCTGGCCCCCCTGTTTCAGTCTCTCAGCCAGGCCTGGGTCCTACACGTGGCTTTGAGGTCCTCTAACGAGGCAATGTGTTCTGAGTGAACTAGGCGCTTGCCAAAGCAGATGTGTCTCCGTTTTCCAGGCTGGGCCTCGTGTTTGATACTTTGACAACAGATAGGCTGAAAGCTCAGGACACTACGGGGCTCAGAGAGCAATCAGAAAGGGTAACTCTACTGCCCGTTATTATCCATGCAAAGCCACGTTTTACATATTACCACACTGGGCTCAGCCCTCCATCAATGAGACTATTTCTGAGACTTCTTCCATTTCCATGCCCAAGCAGATCTGGACTCACTCATGCTTTTTCTCGGGGGGTGAGGGGCAAACACAGGTTTTTCTGCTGGAACTGGGCATCTGCTTCCAAAGGTGGCAGGTGCCCTGCGAACACAGCTGGCCACAGTGAGAGCCAGCCCTATCTCATTACCTTGTCTGAAGCAGGTTCACTGGGGAGAGTCCTCTGTAGCTTTTTAAAGTGACAGCAGCTGGTATGGAGTTTGAACAGATTTCTCACTGGAGCCTGTGTGCCTTTGGAGCAGACGCATGACAGGACCTTTGAAGAGATAACTGAAAGTATATTCAAAAGGGGCAGAGGGAGGAGACCCGGTGGGCTGCTGGTAGCATGCACTTCCTTCATCCCCCAGCCTGGTTAAGGCAAGCCCAGCTAGAGAACCTGACGGGGTCTGAGGGACACAAGTTGTCACTTCTGTCAATCCCTGCTCAGGAGGGAAATGCTGGCTCTCTGGGTGTCACCCGTCCCCTAGGAAACCCACCTGCCCAAGCCAGCTCATTCCAGCTGTAAAGGTCCATAGGGGAGGCGACAGGCTGGAAGTTCCCACTCAACCCTTCACTCCATTTTAAATCCTCTTCCTGGCACCTCTGTGATGAGCAGCTAAGCCCATGTGAATTCAACCAGCAAAATTATCCGATACAGCCTCCTAGCAGGCAGGTATCTTTTTGAAACATGAATCCATTCTTGTCAGTCCTCTGCTGAAAATCCTTCAGTTGAGTCCCATCGTGATGCCAATAAAAGCTAAATGGCCTGAGACCTCTGCCCACCTCTCCAACCTCATCTCACGCCGCTCTTCTCTCTCCAGTCTATTGGCCTCTTTTTGGTTCCCCACATTTACCGAGTTCTTTCCTGCCTCTAGGCCTTTGCCCTGGCTGTTCCCTCTGCCTAAGCAGCTCTTCTTCCAGCTTCTCCAGGGCTGACTCATTCTCACCATAAAGGGCTCACCTTCAATGTTGCCTTCTCAGGAAGGCCTTTTCTGAATACCCTATTCAAAGTGGCCTCCCACCTAGTTATGTGAACTCACATTTTACTGGAATTAGATTCTAAGGACAATATTTAAGGCAAGAAACACCATGCAAAAATGATCACTGAAAATCCCTTAGAAAGCTATCAGATTGGAGGCAGTGCATCATTCTCCTCTTTCTGTTCCTCCAACATGCCCGACACATTTCCTTATAAACCCCCAAAGCTCCATGATCTCTTTCCCTCACCCCTTCAGGTCTTTGCTCAAATGTCACCTTCTCAGTGAGGCCTTCCTGACCACCAGCTTCTTAAAAACTGTAACACTCCCACCCCAGCATTCTATCATCCCCTTCATAGTCGTACTTCCCCCTCCCCATAGCTCAGCATCACCATACTATACATTCCATTTAGAATTAAGCTCTTAAGGGCAGAGATTTATGTTGTTCACTGCTGTGTCCTCAGTGCCTAGACCACTGCCCTACACATGGATGTCCAATAAATAACTGTTGAGTGAAGGAATCTTTCAGGTCTCAGCTTGGGCATCTCTCCTTTGTCTCTTACTCTATGCCTTCGTTAGGTACTGCTTCTCTGAGCTTTCACAGCATCCTGTATTTAACCATATTAAAGGACTGCTGGTCACAATGTAGCGTAATTTTTCTACTTGTCCTCCTGCAAATCTGTTAATTCCATAAAGACAGAGAGCGTTTCTTCCATTTGCCAATGTGATCCAAAGCCTGGGTTTGTACTTGGCACAGACTAAGGGCTTAGTGTCTTCTGAATAAACTAGTCTTGGAGGCTGTGGGGTACCCCTAAATTCCAAGGTAGGGGTAGTATCTGGCCTCCTCTCCTCAGTTCCTGAACAGCAGCCTAGACCCTGTACAGGGCAGACCACTGACCCGAGTGAACTGGGGGCCCTGTAGGCCACCTCAGGGTTACACTCAGGAAGGGTGCAGGTTGACACAACAGTGAACCTTAGGCGAGGAGGCATATAGGATGCCTCAATAGCTTTCTGCCCTTCCCCTCAGCTGGGTGACCGTAGGCTGATTGCCAGATAAATCACAGGACGCCCAGCTAGCTCTAAACTCAGATAAACAACGGATACCTTTTAGTAAACGTACATGCCTTATACTAAAACATTATTTGTTTAACCAAAATTCAACTTTAACTGGGCGTCCTGCGTTTTATTTGCTAAATCTGGCAACCCCACCCTGGCAAGTCCCTGTCCCTCTCTGGGTTTCGTGTTCCCGATCTGCGGAAGGGGGATATCTCCGTGAGACTAGCTTGCGCAACTCCTCAGGCAGAGCAAAATCCCCCAAGGGGCTACCCCTCCGCTCCGAGAGGCATGTGGGAAGCGCGCTGGTCTTGGAAGACTTTCTGGCTGAGTAAATACTGAGCAAGCCCCTCCGCTGGCAGCTTGTTTTCTCATCTATCTGACCGCCTCGCGGAAACTTTATCGCTCGACCTCCACCCCCTAGAATTCTCCATCACATCCCGCAGTCTCCGCGGCCGTGGATTTCCGGCGTCGTGACGTCACTTCCGTGTCGGAGAACCTCCTAGGCTTCGAGCCACGCGCTCTCGCGCCCTCTGCCGGCCCGGAGGAGGGGCTGACTTTACCAAACGGAAGAGACAGCGGAGTCCATTGGTTGAAAGACGGCTACGCAGCTCCTGACCTCCACCAATGGAAAACCGAGCCTTCGCCTGGGGCGGGGCTCCCACGAGAAAGGGGTCAGCCCGGGACGCAGGCGGCGTGGGAAGGGGACGACCTGTCTGCCGGGGTAGAGAGGGCTGAAGGAACACCGGAAGTGCGCTCCTTGTCCACCAGTTACTTCCGCTTCTACTTCTGAAGTAGCAGGATCCTAGAGTAAAAGGGCCTGAGGGCTGTACGTTTCTAGGGGATTCGTCTCCAGTGTCCTCCCCGTCCATTTCATACCCGAGAGGAGACGCCTGATGAGTTCACGCATAAAATCAGGGGCTTTGAGCGAATTCTTGACTTCCAGGCCAAAGTGTTTCACATTTTAAACTAATAAAGGGTACTTGCTGTGTGCCATTCCTTGCCCTCGCCCTTCACTTGGATTATTTCGTTTAATCCACACAAGCCTGTGAAGTGGATTATGACACAGACTCCGACCCCTCACTGCCTGTGTTGGAATCCTGGTTCTGCCAGTCGTTACCTGTGTTTCCTGGTGCAAGTAACTCCCTGCGCCAGTTTCGGCATCTGTAAAATGGAATAATAGTACCTACCTCTTACCATTGTCCTAAGGATTAAATAAATTAACATATTTAAAGTGCTTAGAATGGGACTTGACTATGGTAACCATAGTAACCACTTAAGTTATTTCCATCTACAGATTAGGGAAGTGAGGCTAGATATGAAACAACTTGCCCAGAACAGATAGTAACTAGCGAAGACAGATTGGGAAGCATCTCTGTCTACTCTGGAGGTTCCTCTCAACCGCTCTTCCCACCCAGCCCTCTTCCTATGCTTAGAGGAAGCCTATGGTGACCATAATTGCCTTTACAGCAGCATATGTGTTTATTTGGTAGAACTCTATTATCAAATGGCTCTTCTCTGGGCACTTTAATAACTCCAGTTAAGATGGTGAGGCTCTATTTGTTCTGTACATCTCCAATTGAGACCGTGAAGCTCCGAGATCCATCTCCTGCTAAATCCCATTGATGTAAAAATCAGCAGAAATGAATTTCTGGACATGTCAAATTTTGAGATCCTGTGAGATATCTAAGTGGAAATAAGTACGATTTGGTGTGGTAAGTGCTGTGTTAATGGAAAGCACAGGGTGCCCAAGGTAGTTCTGATTAGAAGTAGACGTAACTGCCTGCTAGGGTTAGGAAGGACTTGGCAGAAGCCAGGGGCCTTGACGGATGAGTAGGAGTTGGCTGGGTAGGAAAGTCTGAGGAGTTAGAGGGGAGCATTCCAGACCAGAGGAATGGTGTGTACAAGGGAATAGTGGTGTGATCATTCAGAGTCCCTTCTTGGGAACTGCAGTACAGGATGGAAGATGAGAATGAAATGGAGATTGGAGCATATTATGGAGGATTATGTCCTGGAGGTATCAGCAAGTCATCAAAAGTTCCTGAGCAGGGGAGAGAAGTCAGCTTTGTACTTAAGATGCCTCACTAGGAGGCAGTGAAGAGGGTGTGGTAGGCAGTCCTTAAGATGTTCCCAATGATCCTGCACCCCAGTATTCACACCCTGGTGTAATTCCCTCCTCTTGAGTATGGACTGGGCTTATTGATTCCATTCTAATGAACAGAGTATGTTAGAAGTGATGGGTTGTCATTTCTGAGATTAGATTACAAAAAGACTGTGATTTCTATCTTGAGTGCCCTCTCTTGCTCTCTCATACTCGCTTTTAGGAAAGACATCTACCGTGTTGTGAGCTGCCCTATGGAAAAGCCTATGTGCCAAAGAACTGATGTCGCTGTCCAAGAGCCAGCAAGTACTTGAGAACTTCTAACAGCCACATGAGTGAGCCTGGAGGGGCATCTTCCGCTAGACGAGCCTTGGATGACTGTGGCCCCAGCCAACACCTGATGGCAGCCATATGAGAGACCCTGAGCCAGAGGTACCCAGCTAAGCCACACCCAGATTCCTGACCCATAGAAACTGTGAGATAATAAATGTTTGTGGCTTTAAGTCGTAACATATTTTTAAGGTTATTTGTTATACAGCAATAAATAACTAATAGAGAGGGATTAGAATCAAAGAGAGAAACCAGGGAGACTAGGAGGAGAAAGTTGTTGCAGGCTAGGGAAGAGATGATGAGAATCTGAATTGAGGCAGAGGCTGTGGTGATGAAGGGCAGAGGACGAATTTGAGATATATCTAGAAAAAGAATCGAAGACATTTGGCGGTGGGAGTTGGTTGTGGGAATGAGGGAGAAGGCAGAGGAGAAAACAATGCCAATGTTTGGTAACATGGGGGATGGTATTAGCTAGATCTGCCAGCATGCAGGTCACTGAGGATGAGTTTAAAAAGTATCTCCTTGAGATTTCTGGCAACAAGAACTTAGAAAAAACAAGCAGACTCTAGGTTGGACAAAGAGAAAACAGCCACTGTTGTCTGGGAAAGAAATACTGCAGAAAAATAGAATCAAGGAAGTAAGAACTGGAGGGAACTCTCTTCCCTGAGTTAGATTTACTTGTCAAAGTGTATGGTGTCCCATACACTCTCCTCTTCATCCAATCATTCATTCAGCAAATATTTACTAAGTGCTTTCTCTGTGCTTGTCACTGTTCCAGGCATGGGGGACACAAAAGTGAGCATAAAAGTCCCTTGCCTTTATGGTGTTCATATCTTAGTTGTGGGAAGAGAAACAAAATTTTTGGCTTCTGGTGGTCACTCTCTTACATATTGCTTTTGCCTTAATCTTTAATGATTTCAACATACACAGTGATGATCCTTCCAACCATTGTCCTCTCAGTTTCTTGACCTCCTTCAAAGATCTTGTCCCCTCTCTACCTCAGCCACTCACTCCCATGGTCATACTCTAGACCCTGCCATGAATCTAATTCTATATGCAACCTCTCCTGTCTTTCCAGTTATACTCCCTCTTATTCTAACTCCATCAATCCTTCAACGCCAGAAACTGAAATCTAGTAATCCTACATTTTGCATTGTCTCTCTCCCTGTTAATATCCTCTCTTCTAACTGTATCAGTCAGAATAGACTAGGATACACTGCAGTAACAAGCAACCCTAAAATTTCAATGGCTTACATTTTAAGTCTTAACACGGTAAAGCTTCACACTACTTGAACATTGTATTTCAACAGGGGTCTCTGCTTATCATAGTCAGAAACCCAAGCTGATTGAAAAGTCATCATCTCAAATAATGCTGGTCACTACGCCAGAGGGAAAAGAGAACTCTGGAGGGTCTTGTTGGCAATTAAATGCTCCAGCTAGGATCTGTTATCATCTGGTCGGCCAGAACCAGTCATATGGCCATACCCAACCTCAAGTGGACAGTGCATTTTTACCCAAAGTCCAGATGTGAGGTAGAGGGGGTAGGGTGAACTGGAATGTTTATGGACAGGACTTAAAGATTCCTATGCCAGCTTAAATGCCATGGCCAATCTTTATACTTACTCCCTTGTGTTCACACTCAACTCCTTGCCTTTTTCATTTGTTGTTCTCTCTTAGCAAAACCGCAACCCTGGTTAAACACAACTCTCCACCTTCACCCAAGCAGCTGAAATTACTGCCCTTCTCAGAGTTGCCAACAAGTTCCCAGGATAGGACCTCAGCCTACCCTAGGTTGGGGGGCACCAATTTTCCTGGCTTTCATACTTCAGGATTGGGGATTAGGTGTGGGCAGGAGTGTTCAGAGAAGACTTTCTTGAGGGAGGAAAGAAACATTTGTTTATCAATCTTCTACTGTGGACCACTTTGTGTGCATAACTATCATGGATTATGCCTTAAAGATTGGGGAGGATTTGCTTCTTTGGTTACCAGAGAGACAAGGGGAAGATATTTGGGATGGGGTGGTAGGGAGGAGATACACAAAGGTGTGGATGTGGGAAATAGCTTTAGTGTGCTGGGGCAACAATGATGATGAGGCAAGTTGCCTTTGCCTACTAAGCGTCTCCTGAATTCAGCTACATCTCAGTATCTCTCCTGCTGCTGCCAAAGTCCATCATCATCATCTTCTCTCATTTGGATTAATCAACTCCTCCTAACTGATACCCCCAGCTCCAGTCTCAACTCCTGTCCAGTCCATATTTTAAGTGGAAGTCAGAGTGATCTTAAAATGAAGTTTTTTTCCTTTTACTTCCTGGTTTGAATCTCTTCAGGAGATGCCCACTGCTTTCAGAATGAAGCCAGGACTTCTTAGCTGATCCTCCACAGCCATGAGTCTCCATCTATGCCGTCCATTATATTAGCCACCAGCTCCTGTGGCTATGGAACACTTGAAATGTGGCTAGTCTGATTTGGGATGTGCTTTAAGTGTAAAATACACCCAAGATTTCAAAGAGGAGAGTGTAAACTATCTCATTAACAACTTTTAAGTATTGACTGCAGACTGAAATGACAACATTTCATATATATTGGGTGAAATAAAATATACTATTAAAATTAATTTTACTCATTTATTTTTACTTTTTAAAAATGTGGCTACTAGAAAATGTAAAATTGTATATGTGGCTCACATTGTACTTATATTGGACCATGCTGACCAAACCTGTATACTCTGCCAGCTTCCTCTCTCTCCATTCCCTTCATTTTAGCTAAAGTTTTTTTCATTAAAAGTAACAGAAACTGACTTTGAAGGGAAATGAAAACTAAAAGTTTGGGGAATTGATGGCGAGGGCCTTCTGAGTCAAAGGAATTGTTAATTAACCAGTCTGGGGTCTCAGCAGCAGAGGTTCACAGACATTAATGTCACTTGGCTCCACTTCTGGGTCTTATGGTCCACATTTCAAATTCCAGGAAGGGAATCTAATTAGCTTGGTTTAAATCAGGTGTGTCTACTTCTGGATCATCCACTATGGTAAGGGAAGAAGGACTCATTTTGAGCCACTTCCTGCACATTTCCCACCCTCGACCCTCCAGCCACTATGTTCCTAAAAGGCAGCATGAGCTCTCTATCCTCTAGGTCAGCAAACTTTTTCTGTCAGGGGCCAGATAGTAAATATTTTATGCTTTGCAAGTCATAGCATCTCTGTCACAACTATTCCACTCTGCTGCATAGAGCAAAAGTAGTCAGAGACAATACCTGAGTGAATGGACATGACTGTGTTTCAATAAAACTTTATATAAAACCAGGAAGTGGGCCATAGTTTGACAACCTCTACACCGTACTTTCTGTCTCCTCTGACTGGACTGTCCTTTCTCACCGGCCTTCCAGCAAGCTCCTAGTCATCCTTCAGGTCTCAGTTTACATGCCACTTCTTGGAAGTTTTCCTTAACCTTCCCCCAATGCTGGTTAGTGGCCTCTTCTCTACGCTCCCACAGATTCCTCTGCTCCATCCACTCACTTCTCATACTCTGTTGTCATTGCTCTGTTGCAATCTCTAGATTACTAGTCTGGGTCTCACTTGTTGTTATAAACCCAGCACCCGGCATGCCTGGCACATGGTACACGCTTGGGTATCATTGGATGAGTGGAAGAAGCCATGAACCTGTGGCTGGCGGACAGTCTGAGCAGACATCCTCAGCTCTCAGGGCAGTGTCAAGAATTCTGGGCTTTAATATTAGCTGCCTGAGACCCACTTCCTCACTCTGTTTCCCCCGTGAATTCCAGAGCTCAGGCAGTATATAGGGGCAAAGGGAGGCTCCGGGCTGGGCAGGTGTCTGGGGCCCTGGCAGTGTCCATGCTATCCAAGCCTTGCCTGGCAGGGGCTTTAGGGCTTTGTTCCCCACAAGAACCAGGTAGTAAGCTGAAACCCCATGGCCTCAGGAAAGAGCAGGCAATGTGAGTGTTTTAAGATATGAGAAGTGGAAAATTCTAAGGACTGCAAGCCCTGGATTATGTGATACGCCACACTCCAACTGGCATGAAACCAGGAGTGCTGTCTTCTAGTTCCTTGAGGAGGACTTCCTGCTCCTTGGTGAGGTTCCCTGTGGAGGCCCCACCAGACCAGGGAAGGGGTGGTGTCCCAGGGAGGTAGGGAAGCAGCATGCAGCCAAGGGCAGCCTTGGTCTCATAGTCACCCAGGACCATAGTTAGAGGGGCTGAAGAATGGGCTTCCTTGACCCAAGGGGTTGGTGAGTAAGGTCCAACAGAACCTGGACAAGGGCACAGGAGACTATGAGGCCAAACAGTGTGGTTGTGGCTTCTGGAAGCTTTATCCAGCTCAGCATATCATCCCTTGTTGCCTTAAGAGAGTAAGGAGAGTTTCTCCTCTTGACTTAAGGATCACATGTCCCACCTTTGGGCAATACAGACCCGACAGGCTTTTCCTGAGTATTGTGCACAAGGAACTAAGAATGAAACAGAAATGGAAGCTCCCTGTCCTTGTGGTTCTTCATTGGCATGCCTGAGCCCCTCATGGGGACAGCAGGCTGGGGTGGGTGGCCTAAGATCGCTGGTGGCATGTCTTCCATAAGATGGAGCTGACAACCAGCAGAGTGGACAAGAAGAGCAGGGCCAGGATGGTGATCACCACAGCCTGCATGTCACCCACGTCTGGCTGAAGGGATGGAGGCATCGGGGCAGGGGTGGTGGACTGTTCCCCAGGGGCAGGCTGTGTCCCTGCCCTCAGTAGCTGTGGCCACACAATATTGGGGCCCCAAGTCTGGAGGAGGCAATAATACAGGCAATAACAGGCTTGGAGGCAAAGATTGAGTGACCCTGGGCAAACGGCCACTAGTTCTTTTCCCCCAGTGTTTGGCGCTTAGAAGGTGCTTGGAACATGTTCATGGACTCAGAAAGAGAGAAATGATGCTAATAACACCAGGGGCATTACATGCCTTGTCTTATCCAACCTGACAAGCTGCCCCTGTTATTCCCATTTACCAGATGGAGAAGCTGAGATGGAGAGGCTGGCTTGTCTGAGGTTAAAAAGTTAGTAAGGGGCAGAGGCAGAATTTGAACCCAGGTCTGTGTGCTGCCAGGCTTTTGTGTTATCCACGTGCTTCCCAGCGAGCATGTCTTGAACACTCACTGTGGGCCAGGCATGTGGCCCTGCCCAGTAAGACAACACCTGGAACATGACAGTCCCTGAATAAATTCTAGCTCTCATTAAGTATTAATGTTAGTCTGACTCATTTGGTCCTCACAGCAACTCTGCAAGGGTAGATATTTCCAGATGGGAAAACTGAGGCTAGCAAGGTGAAGTGTCTTGCCTAAGATCACCCAGCTGGTAAATGGCAAGGCCGAGGTTCAAGCCCAGGCTGCCTCCCCTTTTCTCATGTCAGCTAAGGTGCTTAGATAGCAGAGGAATCCAATATTGCAGCCTCAGTGTCTTCAGCTGAAGGACAGGAAGGTGTCCTTGGAAAAGGAGTAAACAGAGGGACCTTTAAAGGGTTGTCCTATGGAAAGGAGGCCAGTCTTGTCTGGGGGGCTCAGAGAATGGAGCCAAGGCTGGTGGGGACACAAGGGGACCCATGTAAGGAGGAACCTTCTGATCATTATTGTCCAGTAGTGGGATCCACTGCTGCACAGCTAGTGAGCTCCCTGCTACTGGCCTTGTTTACCCAGGGATACTGTGGCGTGGGAGACCGCAAGAATCAAGTTGAGCTGGGGGAGGGTGGACCCAGGCTGGGTTGAACAAACAGGGCCTTCCCCACCTGCCCACCCCACCCCTGTTCAATTCTGGGCATTTGACTCTCGCCTGAGGGTTAAAGAATTCCAGAGCCCGGCAGGTGCCTCAGGAACCACGTGGTACAGTGGTGAGGAGACTGAGACCGCTCAGAGCAGAGAAGGGTCTTGCCCAAGATCACACTTAATTCCACACTACTTGGCTAGTAAATTCCTGGGGCAGAGCACAGACTTGCACCGGGATGTTGGGTATTTGCTTTGGGAACCAGAAAATGTTCAAGTGGCTCAGCCACCTCCCCGAGTCCCATCAGTAGGAAGAAAAGCTGCCTGAAGCACAAGGGCAAGTGGCACTCTCTCCACGCCCCCCAGCTTGAGTCCAGCAGCCCTCCTCCGCCTCGTGGTCAGGACCACCCAGGCCCCCCACTCGCCTCCCATTCTGGGGCTTGGGTTGGCAGCAGGGTCAGAGGAGCCCAGGGTCCAGGAAAGTGGCAGAGGCAAGGGACAGGCATCAACTTACTGCACTGGTGGGCAGCAGTGGAGAAGTTGCAGGGGGTCTATGTGCCCATCAGTGGGGGGTCTCGGCCTCAGCTCAGGGGGAGTGGAGGCGGCAGGTGCTCAAGGCCTTCCTGCGGCATTCTATTCTTGAAAGGGAGGGGGCAGGATGAAGTTACACCCTGGAGCAATGGGGTTCCAGCCAACTGTTGCAACAGGCTCCCTACTCGAGAGAATTGGGGTCAGGGGGCCGGTCCCATGGTCGAGTGGTTAAGTTCGCGTGCTCCACTTTGGCAGACCAGGGTTTCACTGGTTTGGATCCTGGGTGTGGACATGGCACCACTCATCAAGCCACACTGAGGCAGCGTCCCACATAGCACAACCAGAAGCACCTACAGCTAGAATATATAACAATGTACTGGGAGACTTTGGCGAGAAGAAAAAAAAAGAAGATGGCTGGCAACAGATGTTAGCTCAGGTGCCAATCTTTAAAAAAAAAAGAATGGGGGTCAGGAAGAGTAGGCTTCTAGGAGACCCCAAGTTCAAACAGCCCTTATCGTATTAAACTGATGCTGTAGAAAACTCTTTAACAACATGGGGAAATGCTCACAATCTGTTATTAAGTGGGAAAAAAATAGGCTATGGAACAATAGGAGAGGGTGTTCCAGTTTTTGTAAGTAAACATACTCACATGGAAAAAAAAGACTGTAAACCTCATCACCAAAATGCCAGCAGTGGTTCTCTCTGAACAGTGGCTGATGGGTGATTTCTACTTTGTGTGTCTTGACTGTATTTTCCAAATTTTTTACAATGAGTATGTTATAAGGAAAAAAATTTGCTTTGGAAAGCAACATTTTTTTTTTCTTGGCTGAGAAAGATTCACCCTGAGCTAACATCTGCTGCCAATCCTCCTCTTTTTGCTGAGGAAGACTGGCCCTGAGCTAACATCCATGCCCATCTTCCTCTATGTTATATGTGGGACGCCTGCCACAGCATGGCTTGAAAAGCGTTGCGTAGGTCCGCACCCAGAATCCGAACTGGTGAACCCTGGGCCGCCAAAGTGGAACGTGCGAACTTACCTGCTGTGCCACCAGGCAGGCCCCATCCAATCTTCCTCTTTTTGCTTGAGGAAGATTCGCCCTGAGCTAACATCTGTGCCAATCTTCCTCTATTTTGTATGTGGGTCACCGCCACAGCATGGCCACCAACGAGTGGTGTAGGTCCAGGCCTGAACCTGGGCCACTGAAGGGAACTGTGCAGAACTTAACCACTAGGCCATGGGGCTGGCCCCAAAAAGCGACACATTTTTAATGAGCAAACCTTTGACCAACAATTCTACTTGTTGGAATTCACTCCACAGAACACATAGAAAGACAAAGAATGATCACATTTTTGTAAAACAAAATTCTAAATTTTTTGTAAATTCTCAAAGATAAATATATTTTTCACCTTAAAAAATTTCTAGCTTTGTAAGCAATGACTAACTTGTATGCAAATAACCACTGTCATGGACATATAAGCAAAATATAGCTGGCTGGGAGTGGAGGCCATTAGTAAGAAGTCATCTAAAATTTGATGCTTTGAGAAAATTATAATTTTGTTTACGCATAAGCAAAAATGCCTGGAAGGACCTCCACCAAGCTGTTAACAGCTGTTGGCTTCGGGCAGCGGGAGGAAGGGACTTTCTGCTTTGTAGTCTTACATTTATTTGAATTGTTTTACAACTAGCATAAGTTATTTTATAGTTTAAAAAAAAGGCAAACAATCAAATAACATTCCTAGTCTTTGCCGGCTCTCCCTGGTTCTCTCTGCGCAGAATCTGGCTGGGGGTGGTCAGTGGGCTCACTCTGGGGCTCAGCTTGCAGCCGAGCATCTTTAGGGAGGAGTTATATCTGGTCACTAAGATCCCTCCTAACTTGGAGATGGGGTGGTTTTGTGATTGCAGCTTTGACATTAGCCAGTTCCAGCCAGCAAACATTTTCTGAGGTCCTCTCAGCACCTAGGGGGCATAACCAGGAACCAAGATCCTGCCTAAGGATGCTCCTGGTTCTAGTGGTACTTGGAGACTCAAAGTGCTGTGGGGGCCCAGAGCTCTGAGTTCTGCTGGACCTGAACGACGGGGACACCTTCGCCTTGAGTGGGACATGAAGGAGGAGTAAGATTTCAATGGGAAGGAAAAGTAAGGCAAGGGCATTCTGGGAGGGGGACGAGTGTCACAAAAGCAGAGGTGCTCAGGACAAAATAAGCTTAACACTCTCCATTTGGGATCCTAACACTCTGATTGCTCTCATGCTAACATTACCTGCACAGTCTTTTCCTCCTCCAGGGGAAGCCCCTGGAAACAGAATGGCTGAGTTACGTCACCATTAGCCTGTGTCAGGGTGTTGGCGAGGGGGAGTGAGGACTGAAGGCTAGGCCAAAAGTAGGACTTGGGTCGGCTCCGTGCACAGGAGCCACCGTCATTTCTGGCTGGGTCTGTGCCCACATGGTAACAGCTGCTGTATAGCCGCCCATATAGAGCCATAGGAAGACCCCTCTCCCTTCCTATCCCCGCTACAATCTTTCCCCCACATGCTTGGTGTGGTGCCTGAGATCCCACCAGATGGCACGCTTTGGGAGAGGTTCCTATTATAGATGTGCATAGTTCAGGGAGGGGTCACATCTCAAACCATAGCCAGTTACCCTGAGGAACACAGGAGGGTAAGTTTTGATGGAGGAATGGAAGGGATGGAGGAGGGCATTCCAGGAGTGTGACAGAGGAAGAGGGAGGGGGAACGGGGTGAACACTGTTGGGGGAACTCCATGAGGCTGCCTCAAGCTAGAACTTTAGAACGCTGCTACCCCATAGCCCAGGGTCACCCATCCCTCTTGCTGAGCCAATGAGGAATGGCTGCCTTTAAGGTGGAGATGACGGGAGCTGTCCAGGGTCACTGAAGAGTCAGGGACAGAGCTGGGACCCACTCCAGGTTTAGCAGGTTCACCCAGGTTTGGACCCATGGCCCACCCTGTGAGACGCACACGCCTCCAGCCTGTCCCTGCTCTTCCTAGGACCTCTTGGAGCCCTTATCTGCATCTCTCTTCTCCCAGTGGCAGGAGCAGAGCTGCTGGCCCCCAGGACCCCATTCCTGGTTTGTAGATCTGGCAGTTGGGTCAGGGAGGGGCTTCAGCCCGGAGTTTGCAGTGGGCAGAGGAAGCAGGCCCAGGGGCTCAGCCTACAGGGAGTGAGGGGCAAAAGCCCCTTCTCTAGGAAAAAAGATTCCAAAACCCCCAAACCACTTGAGGTCCCAGGGCTGACTCCAGTGCCATGGAATCAGGGGACCCCCTTGGGCCATCGCCCCTGATTCCCTCACTTACCTGGGACTCCCTGTGACTCCAGCAGCTGCCCAGGTGGCTTCGTCCTTGCTGTGGCTGGTGCTGGCTCTGGACTCTGTTGTCAGCAAGGGAGGTACCAGGTGTGGGCAGCACCAACTGCCTCTGTCCTGCAGGAGGGGCAGTTAGGGTCAGGTCAGTTCTCTCTTTTCCTTGGGGAGGAGGATGGACAAAGGCACCCAGCTTTTGGTGCCTGGGGCTGTGGAGGCCCTGGCCACTACCCTTCTCCTCCTGCTCAGGCTCCAGGTTCCCAGGGGGTGGGAGGAGGCACCAGAATCTACAGGGGGGAGATTAAAAGTTGCATAAAAAGAGCCTAAGGCTGGGAGTCGGGAGACCCGGGTTGGGCCTGGCTATGCCCCACAGGCTGGTGTCTTCTCCTTTGGGTCTCAGTTTTCTTATCTGTGAAATGATGGGGTTAATTAAGATCAGTGGTTTCTCAGCAACCGTCCTGGAGCCTGTGATGCTGACCAGCATGCTCAGCTGGGCTATTTCCATCCCAGAGAAGACTTCTTGACTCTGACTCCTTTGATCTTTCCTCCTCTCTGAGGAGCTGCTGTCCCGAATCTGAGGGCACCCCACACTCCTGCTCACCTTCTTAGACGTTGGGGTCCTTCTCCTCTGAGCACCTCCCTCTTCAGCCCTGCCCCTGCCCCCTCCCAGCTGGCTGCTGTGCCCCCTTTCCTTGCCTGGGCAGGCGCCCTCTCTGCTGGCCATTCTCCCTCCCTTGTGTGCTGATGGGGAACCAGGACACCTGGCTTCTGGTCTCAGCTCTGCCATGTGCTGTATGACCTCAAGATAGAAACCAACCCTCTCTGGGCCTCAGGATTGGGCTGGAGGATCCCTTGGCCTCCTCCAAGCATTCAGACTCAGTCACATCCAGGCTCACAGTTTTGGGGAGCTCACCAGAATCTGGGCTTTGTGCCTCTGGCTCCAGCTTCTTGAAAGGCCCTCCCTTGTCATGACATCAGAATGGGAAGCCTCTGAGTCTCTGTTGCAAAGTGTCGACTCTTCCCTCCTTCATCTAATTCCTACAGTGAGTGGGGGGATATTTTGTAATAGTCAGAAATATGATAGAATTCTCAAAATTTTGACAGAAGGTAGAAGACGATTCTATTCTGTATCCAGGGTGAAAAAACCCCACATAATTTCATCCAGATAAAAAGGAAAAACAAGGACTTGCAACTATGATATACAACCATGCACTGCGGCTTTGGAGAGGAAAAAAAGAAGAGGATTGGCAACAGATGTTAGCTCAGGGCGAATCTTTCCCTGCAAAAAAATTTTAAAAAAAGGACAATGAGCACGTTTCAGAATAAAAGTCTTTCTCCTCCTTCTCCCGCTATTTTTTTGGAGGTTGTGCCTCCTAACTGCATCTTTCTTTCTTTTTCTCTCTCTCTGTTTCTTCTCACCTTCCCATCACCCCTTCTTCCCTTATGTGGTTCAGGATTCCCAAGGAGACTGGATAGAATCATGGGTGTCCCAGAGTGGGGAGAAATAACCATGCCCTGTAGGCATTGATAATTCAGCACCTTGGCCAGCACTCCATCCCTTCTCCCAACCGGACCCCTCTCCTAGACCCCTAAATGTGACATGGCTCATTGCAACTGACCTCCTGGTGGAGCTTTTGGGGATGGTTAACAGAGCTGGGACCCAGGCAGGAGGGGAGGAAGCTGGGAATGCTGCCCAGGTGTGAGCAGTCAGCCTCCAGGGATGACCTCCCTGGTGGGAGAGAAGGCCTGCCCCCACAACCCCTGAGCTGAGCTCTCTGCTGCCAAGAAACATTACGTCTGTTGTTTTCTGCTCTTGCTGCCACCCCAGAGAGAAAAGTCCAGAGCTAATGGCCTTATCAGGTGCTGAGCAGGTCCCTGGGGCCAACATTAGACTTATAGAATCCTAGACCGTCAGAGCCAGGGCCTTGGCAATCAGTTAACTAGATCCCTAGCCCCCCTCAATAAAGATGGGGAAACTGAGCCCCAGGGAGAGAGATGGACCCGCTCAGGGTCTCATAGTGCCTTCTTCCACCCCTGACCCTGGGAGACACACGAGGCTTGGCTCGCAGTGGAGGCTTGACTCACCATTGCACGGTTCCACAACGGTGTGGAGCCTGAGTTAAGCTCCCACTTTGAATCCCAGGAGGATCGACATTCTGGTGGCTGCTGCCTGTCACTGAAGCAGCCCTCACAGTCGAGAAGCATTTCTAGGGGGGTCCAGTGAAGAGTTCGGCTTTAGCTTTGGGTTGGCCTGGGTCTGACTTCCAGCTCTCCTGAGTACTGCCTGCGGGTCCCCTGGGAAGTAATGTTCCTCCACTCAGACACTGAGATAATGATACCAACCTCATGGGCTTGTCTCAATGTTCGATAAGGTACAAAAAAGTACCAGCCCTTTGCCTGCTGACCGCACACAGGGGTCTGAATGGTGTTACTGCTGTTCTAGCAATTCTCTCACGCCTGGGGTAAGATCTTTGCTGATCCCTCCTTCCTTCCCAAGGCTCGGCTGCCTTTGCCTCCTCTCTTCACTTACCCGTGTTAAATGTGGGGTTCCTGTGGGCATCAGCCTGACAACCCCAGATTCTTCCATTCAGGAATTCTCTGGACACTTCATGCCTCTTGGAGGTGGCCTGATGTCCCAGAGCCCTCTGTTGGGTATGCAACTTAGGCCCCCATGGTTACTCCCAGACACTTGGAAACTGGGAGTGAAGTCCAGGAAGTGGCCAGCGTTTCTCAAACCTGGAGGCTGAGTGGGGGAAGGGGCAGGAAGCACCATGGAGGGGGTGCTTCTCCCCCAGAGGACAGAGGCACTGAGAAAAGAGGGAGGGCCGTGGCTTTGGGGCAGCCACAGGGATCCGACAGCACAGGGAAGGGTGGGGGGGGGGGGCTTGGGGACACTCAGGTTTCAGAATCACCCCCTAACTTCTCTGTAAACTGAGGGGCTGTCCATCAGCCAATCAGAGACCTTTTCCTCTGCCCCTGCCAACAGCCCCTCCCAATCCTTGTTCATGTGCCTCTTCTTAGAACCCCAACAAGTCAACGACTGGAGTGGTTCCTTCTCTCCTCTCCCCACTTCCAGGGATAGACGAAGATCCACCTGGTGCCTCAGAGAGCGTCCAGTCTACCCTCCCTTACTCTGCAGGTGAGGAGATGGAGGAAAAGTCCCTCAGGGCATGAAATGGGTCAGCACCGTGAGACTACGCCCAGCCCTCCTGTTTCCCAGGCTGCTGTGCTGCTCAGCTGCAGGGCGCCCCAGTGGCCCTTCCCCTTGCAGTGTGCACAGCCTGTGCGTCCACATGCAGGGCCCTGCCTGACTCCTGGCCAGGCTGCTTCTCCATCAGTCAGAGGTGGGATGGACCTCCTTCTACACAGCAGACCTGACCTTCCTGGCCTAGGTGGTGCAGGCTCCACACAAGGCAAAGGAAGAAGATGGAATTCTTAGCCTCAGAGCTGGCCCAGAGGTTCAGAAAACTCATATAGTGCCAGTGTCCAGCAGGCAGCTGGAATAAGAGGCGGGGCCTCCTCAAGTGCACTCCACTTTGCAGCTTACCAATATATTATGTGAGATTGATGCTATTATCCCCATTGTCCATGTGGGAAAACGGAGGCCCAGAGAGTTTAAGTAATTTCTCTAAAGTCACACAGTGAGAGTGCCTGGATTCAGGCCCACGTCTGCGGGATTTCAGAGAGCAGGCCCTTCCACTGTCTCATGAGCTCCCCTCTGCTCCCAAGGCTAGCATCACCCCCTCCTCCAGGCAGAGACATTCTTCCCTGGCTAGTAAGTTGTGATGTGACTGCTGGCTTTAGAACTCAGTTCTAACCCAAGCTCTAGCACTTACCAGGGTGGGACATGGGACTGTAGGCAAGTCATGTCCTCTCTCTGAACCTCACTTTTCCACCTCTGTAAAATGGGCATATTACTATACGCCCAGTAGGGCTGCTTTGTGGATTAGCCATGCTAATGCATGTACACTGCCTGGGACGGAAGAGGGGGGCCTTTTTCTTCATTGAAATGAATGGAACTGACCACTGACATCCTGTAACTTTAATTTAATACAAATTCATCATAACTCACAAAATGGGCAACATTTAAAATAAAAATACTGCTGGGGGTGGCCCAGATTCTGGGAGATGAAGAGGCAGGGGGAGACTGAGGCTTCCTCCTACCCAAAGGAGGCCCCAGTGAGCAGCTGCTGTGAGGTGGGAGTCCCCCAAGACGAGCTGGTCTGGCTCCTTTGGGGTAGTTGTGGTCAGAGACCTGACCCACGTTCAGAATCTAGGCCCCAGGTCTAGAAAGAAGAGCCAGGCCAGAGAACATTTCAGCTCAGTCCTGCAGGCCCACCCCTCGGGCTCCCAGCCCTGGGCGGGGACACAGCCACAGAGCGGGACCCCTGGAGGCTCTGCTGCTTCAGAGCCAAGGCCTGGAGGTGGCCTCCTGGGCCAAAGCCATAGATGGGCTTGTTCAACATCCATTCTGACTTCCTTCTAGTGGGCCTTTTGTGTGGCTGAGGCTGGACAGAAGAAAACTACATTTCCCAGACTCCCCTGCAGCCGAGGTTCTGGATCTAAGTTTCTCCAAACAGAATCCCTCATAGAGATTTGGATTGGGAACTGAACTGAGTGGGAGAGAGGTAGGCCTCAGGACACCCATTGGCTGGCATAGGCAGTAGCACAGGGAGCCCAGTTCTGCAGTCAGCAGCTTCCGGATGCCGTGGCTTCCTGAGGTGGGAGCAGAGTTCCTGGTGGCTAGGAGTTTTTGTTCCTGGAAATTCAGCAAAGAGTCTGCTCCTCCTGCCCTTCCAGTGAATTTGCGAAGCCATCAGGGACCTGGTAATAAATCCTGTCTAATTAAACTAGCTAAAGCCGCTCTTTTCTGCAACAGGATCTTAACTGAGAAAGATGCCAAGATTGCTGAGACGTCTCAGCCAACAGCCCGTCCCAGGGCTCAGGTCCTGACTAAAACAATTGCTCTCCGCCCCCTCCTGCACCCTAGCCTGGTCACAGGGGCCTGGCTGGACCCTTATCCAAGCTGCTAGGGACCTCCATCATCCAGCGATGTTTGTCCTACAGTGGCAGGCTACTAGGCTACTAGGCTACTAGGCTCTGCATCAGCCTCAGGGTGTGCCTTTGTCCTGCCTTTAGACCTGTGGGCAGGAAAGTGGTGGCAGTGACTGTAACATGTGGGCTCAACTACTGGGTGCCTTCCAGAGGCCACAGCATCATCTCTCTCTCCCCGCAGGTAAGTGGGGAAAGCAGGAACCATAAAGCTCTTGGTCCAGAGGTGGAAGGAGAGGGTGGTCCTCAGGCAACCCGATGACCAGCTACAGCCTGTGTCCACTGTGGGCTGGGGTCAAGGGCAAAATGGCCCATCCCTAGCTTGCTCAGGGGCAAGTCTTAGGCCTGGGAGCATAAGAGGGTTCTGTGTATATTTCAGGCTGCCAACTGCTGGCGACACTGACACATCCTGAGGTCAGGGCAAGTGGGAGGGCAGGAGGGAGAGGTGGGGAGGCAGTCCCCTGCCCCTGAGAGGATGGGGATGAGGGTTGGGCAGGGGCTGTCCTGAGGATGTCACATCCTCAGACCAAAGCTACACCCCCTCAAGGTCACAGCTACAGAACATCAATGCTGGGAGAGAGTCTGGGAATCGTGGGGCACGACCTCCATTTTACAGACGAGGCTGAAGGGTAAACATCTGGCCTGAGATCTCAGGGTGGCCAAGCTGGGCCGGAGTCCAGGCCTCCCGTCTCTTGGCGGGGCTCTTGCTGGCGGCCATGGCCCAGGGCCTGCAGTCTCCCTCTACTGCACTAGATTCGCACAGTGTTGATCCGCAACGGCTGCACGTTCTTGCCGTTGGCGTGGCTCTGCCCGGGGCTGAAGTAGGAGCAGAGCTTGCCGGGGAACTTCTCCCGGAAGGTGTAGAGCCAGGACATGTCGTCAGCATTGTAGAAGATAAGCAGCCCTTGGTCGTAGTCCAGGAAGACGCCCACCTTGTCAAGCTTGTCGCGGACGTTGAGCCGCGTCCAGGGCTCGGTGCAGGCGCTGTACTGGTTGCCATCGTGCATGACGATGCAGTAGAAGCCGCGGCTGGGCTGGATCTGGATGCTGCCCTTACGGCTTGCGGCCTCGTGTGCCAGCCCAATCACCCACTGGGTCTTCTCCGCCACCACCACCTCCCAGTAGTGCACGCCGCCACTGAAGGCCTCGGAGCCCAGCACCGACACCTCCACGTCGAATCGCTTCGGCGAGTCCTGCAGCGGCTGTGGGTGCAAGTTGCCGTAGGCCACAATGGTGCAGTCGTCGGACAGGATCAGGCGCTGGTGGGCGGTGCCCGGGTCCAGGGTCAGGGCAGCTGGCACTGTGGGGGGTGGAGGAGGGAGAGAAGATGAGTGGAGAGAAGACAATGGATCTCCTGAGGGCTGGGTTCTGGTCGGTCCCCAGGAGGCTGTGTGATGCTGAATACAAGCCTGCTCTTTCTGGGCCTCAGCTCCCTTCTCTGTAAAATGAAAGGGTGATGGCTAAGGTCCTTCCTGATTTACACTGGGATGCAGGGGAGCAGGAGGCACAGCTGTTCACTGCTGATGCCCAGGGCAAGGCACTCTGTGGGCACTCCACAAAACTTTGTTGAATAAACCAGAATGAGGTCCAGAATTAGAGAATTTCAGAGTTGGGAGAGAGCCTAAAGATTATCCAGGTGCTGGACAATCACCCTAGGGGGCGATCTGGAAATCTGTGGGGGTATTTGGTTGTCTCAGTAGATAGGAAGCTAAACGCCCTGAACAAAATGCAAAGGGCAGTCCCATGCCCCCCATCCCCAAAGATTTTCAAATGTTGCACCAGACATTCATGTGGATGAAAAGCCTTTTTTATAATGATCTGAAACTATAGCTTAACTCCATTTTATGTATAAACATGCCATGATGTTTGCACAGGGTTTTTTTTTTTTTTTTTTTTTTTTGGTGAGGAAGATTAGCCCTGAGCTAACATCTGTGCCAATCTTCCTCTATTTTATATGTGGGACACCTCCACAGCATGGTTTGATGAGCAGTGTGTAGGTCTGCACCCGGGATCAAACCTGCAAACCCCAGGCCGCTGAAGCCGAGCATGTGAACTTAACCACTAAGCCAGTGGGCTGGCCCGATTTTTGTAGTTTTAATATATACTGGATATTTTGGAACACAACGACCATGGAAACTGAGGGATGACTGAAGTTGTTTTGTTTGGAACTTCACTGAGAATTATTCACTGTTTCGGAAACTACATCTCCAATAACAATGCCACTGACTGATCTAACCTCACGGTTTCAGACCGCATTTGAGGCAGAATGGGGTTTACCTGTGGCGTGAGGACCTGGCTGTTCTTTGCATTTTCCAGTGTGGTTGTGAGCGAGCATCTACATACTGACATACACAATATTTTGTTATAAATAATTTCCTTCATATTATAGTCAGAGTATGTATACATATGTACATATACACACACATACACTTGAAATTGTGAAAAGTTTGCATTATGTTTGAGACAGCACAAATTATCTGTTATGAAAAGTAGACGATGGGTCTGAAAAAGTTGGAAACCACTGATTCTAGGCCATCTCTCCCATTTGACAGATGGGGAAACTGAGACTCAGAGAGGCAACATAACTAGTCTTAGGTCACCCAGCAAACATTAGTAGAGCCAGGACTGAACAAGGCCATGTGCAATCCAGCTCAGCCCTCTCTTCCAGCACCCCCCCCCCTCACTCTCCAGCCCCCACCCCATGCAGGCCCAAACCTTCGCTCCAACTGTTCCCCCCACCACCTCCTCTCCGCTTGCTGTATCCCCCCCACGAGGCTCAACTCAGGGCTCACCCTCTGGAGAGCCTTCCTGGTTGCCCAGAGGGTGGACTCTCTCTTTCCTCCGAGACTCCTCAGCTTTGTCTGTGCCCTCTCCCCCATATGTCTGTGCCCACATCTTACCAGGGGGGCAAAGACTGTGTACGATCCAACTAGGCTCTCCCTGTGTGCCCAGCGCAGGGCCTGGCACGGGGAAGGTGCCCATAGTTCTCACTGAATTAAACCGAGCCAGCTTGTTGCTCCTTGGGCGAGCAGCACAGGCTGGCCCACCTGTCTCTGGTGTGGCCGCACTGGCTCAGCAGGTCTGGCCGTCAAAGTCTCATGAACTCTTGTCAAGGCCTCTGTTTACTTTTCCTCCCTAAGGACGCTGATGCCCAGACAGAAGACAGGGGAACCTGGAATTGGCCCTCCCGAGCCTGGACGACCACTCCCAGGCCAGAGCAAGACAGAGGGGAAGAAAGGTGGGAAGAAGAAATCCTGTCACTAGTTCCTCAGAGCGAAGAAAGGACTCTGGTGCTTTTCTTATCTGGTGGCGCAGGGACACGATTACACTTGGCTGGAGCATTGTCCCCTGCTTCCATCACCTCTGTTGGCTGCATACATGCACAGAAATAAAATCAGTGATGGTGACTGTCCCCAACAGACAGCAACAGCCAGTTCCTGAACTGTGCTTCTGTTCATACATCCGTGAACAAAGCTGACCGTTGACACGCCAAGCTCCTTCCATGAGCTCTGTCAGAAGCAAATTGATTTTGCATTTTACACTCTTCTTTCCTGTTCTCAGAACTCAGAGGGCTGTATGGAAACAATTAGCCCTGTGAATAGAGGGGTCAATGGAAACACAATTCTCTACCCAGGGACACTGGAGAGGGGGAGCCATGAGAGGGAAGACACTGAATCAGGGGGTGACCGTTTCACCCTGTCATCTGACTCGTCCAGTGCAGCCTGTCAGAACCAGAAGGCTCCTGCCATTTGGAATGTGGGAATGCCCACAGTGGGGTCAGGAGGTAAGAGGCGGTGTGGGTGTAGGAAGTGTGTGTGCATGCGTGTGTGTGTGTGTCTAGAGGGGGAGCTAGGGAGAGAATAAGAATCTAATCAGACACAGATGGGGCCCCTCCTACCGGCCGTGGAATGTGGGTCATACTCAGGCGTCTATAGCAGAGGGGCAGAGCAGGCACGATGCCAAGGTGCGGGCACAACACTTCTGAGTGCCACGCGGGAACCTGGGCCTTATATCTGAGGTACCCAGGAGCATCTGAGGAGACCAGCCACAGGCGGGAACTGCGGCTCAGGGCAGAAGGACAGGGAGGAGACGAGCACGAGGGCAGGAGGGCTCAGCCCCACACTCTTAAGCCTGTAGGGCAACGTGGGCCACTCCGGGTGCCACTGATGAGTGGGGATGGCGTGCTAGGAGGCAGCCAAGTGGGCTCTCAGTGGTTCTGAGACTGGACCGGCAGAGATGCGCCTGGAGGACCACACTGACTGCCAGCTCTGGGTGTGGACCCTTAGCGCTTAAAGCCCAGGAGACCGGATAAGGGCAGGGCCTGCCACTCATTGGGTGGGTTTAGGGGTGGGGCCTGCCGCTCATTGGTCAGTGCTGATCATGGAGGCGGGGCCAGGGGCGGGGCCTGATCCACAGGGGGTGCAGGGCCCAACCTCCGGGGGGCGGGGCCTACTTTCCTGTTAGGCAGAGGGCGTGGCCTGACTCAGGAGGCTTTTACACACCAGAGGGTGGGCTGGGGTCCACCTCCAGGACTTCCCACCTCATCAGAAACAGAGGTCCTGTCTTCCAGACTCCCTCTTGCTGACCCCGAGGCTAGGGCATCAGTAGTAACAGCTGTCAGACCAGAGAGAGACCCAGACCCGGGCATGGCAACACTTTTTCTGTCTTGGAAGTCAGCGCTTGTGTAGGGACTGGCAATCCCTCCACCCATCTTTTATCCTCAGGAGAGGTGACCAGCACAGTGAAACAGATCCAGTCCCCTGGGGGTCACTATTTTACAGGTCCGAGATCTTTTCTAGGTCCCAAGACACTGTTTTATAAAAACAAAAAGCAGGCACTGAGGCAGCCTGTCTGGTCTCCAGGTGTGTTCTCCATCCACTTAAGGCTCTCTGGGATCTCGAGGTCAAACGGCCCTCAGGAAGGAGCATGGACTGCGGAGGCCCCGGAAATATCTCTGGGCTGTCATCAACCACAGCACCCCAGCAGCAGAGAAACTTGCCCTGGGCACAGCCCAGTGCCATCACTTGGCAAAAAGTGGCTGGTGCCTCCTTGTTCTCAAAGACAGTCACAGGACAGGAAATACGTGAGCTCTTCCTTCTGGCCAGGCCTTTAAAAAACCTGTCCCCTCGGGCCTCCCACCTACTCAGGCCCTCAGCTGCACAGCGCTGGCATTCGAAAAACACGTTCGCACCTTCCAGCTCATGGGAACACCCTAGTCGCCCCAGGAGCACAAATTATTATACCCAGTTTTCAGAAGAGGAAACTGAGGCTCCAAGGAGATTTCTTTGAGTTAAGTAGCTTGCTCAAGTTGTCACTTGGGGTGGAAGCAGAGTTGGAACTTGAACTAAGATCTTTCCACACCACGTTCTTTCCTTTATGTGGCCCCAGAAAGCCCGTTCAGCAAGACTGAGGACCCATCTGATGACTCATGATACTAACAAACAGGTATCGAGTACTTAACTAAGTTGCAGGATTATTATCCCAAATAAATAATCTTATTTAATTCTCACGCCTGCCCATCTGTTTTATGGATGCAGAAACAAGCTCAGAGAGGGCAGCGATTTGCTCTGGGTCACAAAGCTAGGTAGTAAACATGCTGGAACCCAAAATGATTAGATTCAGATAAGCAGGGGGAGAGGAGAGAGTAGGCCAGGAGAGGGAGGTGGCAGGAGCAAAGGCAGCAGTGTCTGGGGCCCTCAGGACAATGGTCACCTGATCTGGCTGGAAGTCTGTGCCCAGGAGCTGGGGCTGTCAAGCCAGGCCACTGGAGGTGGGTTTCCAGTGTCAGCTGAGGGGTGGAGCAGGGGCATAAGGGTGGTGGAGAGTGGAGGTCCCAGAGCAGGGGAGTGACAGGAGCTAACTGGGATTCTCAGGTGACCCATTAGGAAGCCTGAGCTGGAGGGGGCACAGGCAGGAAGCTGCTAGAATCCGTGGGCTAGGTCCCTGGGGGGCACCTGCCCCTCCAATCTGGACAGAAGGGCCTTGGCCCTGGCAGAGGAGCCAGAGTGACTTCCCAGGCCCTACAGACAAAGAAACGGGCCTCGCTAAGTAGGTCACTGTTCTCGGAGCTCCTCCTGGGCCTCTGTCCTTGGCAGGACGTTCAGGGCGCAAGTCCTGCTCCCTCAGCCCCTCTCCCACGGGCAGCTCTCGTGGGGCAATGGTTCTCAGCCAGGGGGATGTGCCTCCCAGGGGACACTGGGCAATGCCTGGAGACATCTGTGGTTGTCACAACCTGGGGGAGGTGGCATCTACTTGGGGAGAGACTACGAATGCTGCTAAACATCCCCACACACAGGACAGCCCCCTACAGTGAGGAATTATCCAGCCCCAAGCATCAACAGTGCTGAGGTTGAAAAACCCAGCTCTGGGGCGACCAGCAGGTTCCCACGTGCATTTGCTCTCCTGTGAGGGAGGCGAGAGGAGGACACTGGCATCCCTAGTTTACAGAGTTGGAAACTGAGGCTCAGAGGAGGAAGTGACTTGTCCAAGAATGTGCGGCAAGTTCCTGCATTCAAAAAGTATTTAGTGAGCACCTACTTTATGGCACTATTTAGTTGCAGAACTGAGACTAGGACTCATTCAGTTCTGTATTCATTCATCAACCAACTTACTGTGCTGGCTGCTGGGGATATCTAGTGATGAATCAGACCCAGCCCCTGACCCCTCAGAGCTTATGGTCTAATGAGAGAGAGAGCCACACAGACATTGACAAAACAGTGAGACCAGGAAAGGCCTACCTGGAGCAATCCAGGAAGGCTCCCCAGAGGAGGTGTTTATAAACTAAGATGCAAAGAAGAGTAGAAGTTAGTCATCAAAGATTGAGGTTTGTGTAGAGGGTTCTAGACAAAGGGAACAGCATGCATAAAAGTGTGGAGGAGGGAGAACATGGCTCATTTAAGACCTGAAGATGGTTCAGCGTGGCTGGGTGTGATGTGGAGGGGAGGATGAGAGAATGGCAGGCCCAGATCTCGGAGGGCCTTGACTGTCAGGCTGACGTGCCTGGATTGCCTCTTTGAGCTGTGACAGGGATGCAGCAGGTGGCAGCGGAGACAGAGCTCCTGAGACCATGGGCCTGAGGGGCTTCCCCGGGTCAGCAGCTGGGGAGGGAACAGGACCCTTGGATGTGCTTCTTGCCTCCTTCATTCATTTGGACATGCCTGCTTCACCCACGTGTGGCCCTCACCCTGCTGGGTCCCAGTGTGGTGGTCCCTCCAAGGCTGGGAGCACACAGAGACCCCCCCCCCCCCACCAGGAGGGCAGCCCGGAACCCACCCGATCTGCTGGAAAATGTGCCCTTCCCCCAGCCACTGGCCCCTTTGTCAAGGAGGGCACAGATCCAGACTGAAGATACTAGGGGGTGTCCTTTCACTTCCGTGAAATTGGTGATGATGTGTCAAATGAGACCTTCGGTCGCCTTTGGGGGAGCCCCCTATCCGCCCTTTTGTCCAGCATTCATACTCAGTGCTTGTCCTCAGCCCCTGTCCATCCCCACCCGGAAGGCCCCGTGTGAACATCCTGGGATCCTCACGCCTCTGCCCTCCGTACCCCTAGGCAGTTTCTAACATGGGGGCTGTCTGGAGGCGCCTGCAGGCCACACTCTCCCCGAGTGGCAAAGCGCTCAGCTTTCAGCACTCAGTTCAAACATCATCTGTTCAGTGCTTCCTGGCCCCTCCCCTGCCCCTTCTAGAGCTTTCTGTTGCCCCTCTGAGCTCCCACTGGCACTAAGTCCCTCGTCATAGCCCTTCTCCTGCTGGACTGTCTGGGTCTGTTGACCCATCTGTCTCTCCTGATCCCTGAAGGTGCCTCGAGGGACTTTCAACGTTTGTAGATGGACAGGCTGAATCCAGATAGGAGGAAAGAACTCTGCCTGCTGTGTGACCTCGGGAAGTCAGTGAGCCTCTTGGAGCCTCGGTCTCCCCAGCAGCCTTCCTGGGTTGTGGGAGGCCAGAGAATGGCTGGTCAGCTTAGAAGGTAAGGGCGCAGGCTCTTGGGTCTGACAGATCTGGGTCTAGATCCTGGCTGTACCTTTTATAGGTTGTGACCCTGGACAAGCTCCTAGCAGCTGGGTGCCTCGGTTTCCTCATCTGAAAAAATGAGGATCACAATAGTGCCTACCTCTGAGGGAGCACTCCCCTCTCTATCCTTGTCGCACCTCTAAAGGACATTGTGCCTGACTCAGGAACACACAGGGTCCCCTGGCGCCAACAGGCTCCAATATGACGCTCTCGTGAGCTGTGTGATTTCGGGAAGGCACTGGTCTCCCATCTGGGGTCCCCCAACTCTACTCGACACCCACTAACTGGACTCAGTACCCTTCTCTCTCGGCAAACCTCCCACCGCCTCCTCTCGCCCATCCGCATCACCCCGATGACCTGGCTGCCCATCTTGCTGGGAGAGGTGATGCCATCAAAAGAGAATCTCACAAGCTCCCGCCTCTGCCCCCGCTGCTCCAGGGCCCATTAGTCTACCTTCCCTGGGCTCCCGGCACGGGCCGCGGAGCATCCCGCTCCAGCAACTCTCTCTCCTTCATCCTCAGTTCTCCCTTCTCCTACTGGATCTCTCTAGTCACCCCACCAATATGCTGTTATTTCTTCTGTCTTAAACAAACAGCCGCTGCCACACTCTCTCTCCGCCCCTTAAATAAGATTCCTGGAAAGCCTTGTCTCCACTCGCTGTCTCCACTTCCTCTCCTCCCGTTCCTCCTGGACGGCCTCAGTCAGGCTTTGCCGCCATCACTTCACCAAAGCAGCGCTTGTCAAGGGCTCCAAAGACCTCCATGTTGCCAGACCTGCAGGCCAGTTGGTTCCAGGCTCTGCCACACTTGGGTCAGCACTTTTGCCGCCATGAGCCCCGCTCTCCTCCTGGAAACACTTTCTCGGTTGGCTTCCAGGACATACCCAGGTTCCCCTCCCACTTCTCTGGCTGCTCCTTCTCGGTCTCCTTGGCTGGATCCCTCTCCTGTCCCTGACCTCTAGGAGTGCCCCGGCTCCAGATGGTAGAGTGGCCCTCTCTCCCCTCTGTCTACCCTCACTCCTAGGCGATCTCAGCCAAGCTCATTAAACACCGTCCACATGCAGATCAAGCCGGCCCCGACCTTCCTCCTGTACCACAGACCCGTAAGTCAAGCAGCCTTCTCCCCATCAGCACTCAATTGGCCTTGCAAACCTCATGTGCGTACAGCTCCATCCTTCCAGTCACCTCCGCCGAAATTGCAGCAGTCTTCCTTGTCCTCTTTCTCTCACACCTGAGAGCCAATTCATTAGCCAAGCCTGTTGGCCCTCCCTTCAAAATACATCCTAAATCCGATCACGTCTGACCGCCTGCACGGCCTCCGCTCTGCCCCGAGTCACCGTCCTCCCTCACCTGGACCCCTGCAGTTAGTCTCCCAACCGGCCTCCCAGCCTCCACCCTCGACCTTCTTCAGCCTATTCTCAACCCAGCAGCCATAGGGAGCCTTTAAAAAATTAGGCCAACTCACCTCACTTCACTGCCCCAAACCCTCCAATGGCTCCCATCTCATTCAGCATAAAATTTAAAGGTCTCACGCTGGCCCACAGGTCTTCACGGTCTGGCCACTGCCACCTCCCTGACCTTCTCACTTCCACTTTCCCTCTCACTCATTCCACTCCAGCCACACTAGCCTCCTTACTGCTCCTTGAACATGCCAGGCTTGCTCCTGCCTCAGGGCCTTTGCACTTGCTGTTCCCACGGGCAGGAAGGCTCTTTCCTCACAAACCTACATGGTTCACTCTCTTTCTTCCTTCAGGTCTTTACGCCCATGCCTCCTTCTCAGTGAGGTCTTCTAACTGGATCCGCTATCTAAAATCTCTATCCTACCTCAACCTCCCCCAGCCCCCTTCCTTACCCTTTATCATCATCTCACAAACTATATATGTTGCTGATTTACTTTTGTTTTCTTTCTCTCTCACACCCCAGGATGTAAGATCCACGAGGGCAGGGCTTTTGCCTGTTTTGCTCACTGCTGTAGCTCCAGCGCCTAGAACAGCATCTGGGGTGAGGCAGGTGCTTGATGTACACTGTACAAATAGAACGAATGAGTGAGCGGCCCAGGGCCTCAGTCCCTTCATCTAGAGGGTGGGTGTCCTAATGGAACCTCCCTCATGGGGCTGTGTGAGGAGTCACCGAGCTGAGTGCCTGTGCAGGTGCCCAGCAGGGCCCTCTTCTCAATCCTCTGCTCCGCCCCCTGCTGTGTGTGGAGCAGAGGGCTGGGCTTGGCTGGGACGGCCTCATCTGGCTCCGACCCTTGATAACCTCGCCTCTCCCGGGGCCCTTGGTGAGCGGTGAGCAGGCCTTACCTGGGTGGATGTCCTGGAACAGGGACTTCCAGATGGTGTACTGCAGGGGGCCTGTGTACTTGGAGGTCGGGAAGTCTTCGTACGTCAGATTCGTCTCGTGGATTTTCCCTTTGAGCCTGGAGGGAGAGCAGGAGAGCAGGCTGCACTGGGGGCTGGGTTCCTGTCCCCGTGCTGGGTGCCCCACAGCCACCTTCAGGGCAGCTGACATGGGGCGAGGTCATGCCTGTGAAGTCTGCCAGACCAGATTCAAGCGCCTGCTTGTGCCACTTCCTTCCTCTCTAGCTCTTACCTCAGTTTCCTCATCTTTAAAATGGGTCCTATGACAGCACCTGCCTTCTAGGCTTGTTGAGAGGATTACACGGCATAACGTATGAAAAATGCTTAGCACGGCACTTGGCTCATGGTCAACACCGAATACATGATGTTAGCTGTCAGCACGGACCATTAACCAACCAATAATTAAGTGTTATTATTATTAAAGGTGGCTATGGGACCAGAGAGACCTCTGCTTGAATCCTGGCTCCCCCATATCCTAGATGAGGGGCCTTGGTCAACTGATCTAGTTTCTCTGTGCCTCAGTTTCTACATGTGTGAAATGAGGATGACAGTGGCAACTACCTCTGAGGGGGCTAGTCGGGTTATAATAATATAAATATTATTATTTATCATATATCATATCAACGTTATCATAAATAATATAAAATATAAGAACAATGCCATATAATATAAGTCATATAAGACAAGTAATATACTATGTGATTACAAATATTATATGTATACATATAGCCTTTGGCTCAGGCTCTAGCACACAGCAGACGTCCTGTAAGTGTCTGATGAAGATCTGAATGAATGACTTCTCTGCTCCATTCCCTAGCCCGCAGGGAGGGATCCCCGTCTGGGAAGGCTCCAGCAGGCAGGCCCTTACCGCTCGGACAGGGAGGCCACCCCGGCCAGGAAGGTGTGTCGGTCGGTTTCCGCCAGCCGCTCCTGCAGGATCTGGGCCCCCTCCTGCACCTTGCGTAGCTGCTGGCTGTAGCGCTGGACCTTCTGCTCGATGTCGGTCAGCGTGCGGGCCGTGTCCGCCTCCAGCTCCTCCAGCATGGCCTTCTGCCGCTCGCGCAGCAGCCGGTGCAGCCGCTCGAAGGCCTCGCCGATGGTGGTCCGCAGGCTTTTAGTGGAAGACTGTGGGGACAGTCACCAGGGGTTATGGCGGGGAGAGCAGATTGGGTGCTCCCCGCGTAAGAGGAAGAAAGCAAGAGCCTTGGCATGCCGAGAGGAGAGGGCGGAAAAGGATGCGCTTGGTGGGGGTGATGGCACGCACGTGCAAAAACCTGGTGGCATGAAAGGACTGGCATGGCCAGGGACAGAAAATAATCCTATGTGCCCGTTAGGAAACTAATGAAATGGTTTGGGTGAGACAATGAGGCTTGAGCTAGAGGAGCAGCAGAGGGCCACAGATTGAAAGACACTTAGGGGGGAGTGTCTGTGGCCCTGGTGTGACTGGCTTAGGGGTGCAGGCGAGCAAGGTGTGAGGATGGTGCCCAGACTTCCGGAACAAGAGCTGGAGGTTAAAGCCATTATCAGAGGAGGCAAGCACGGACCCGCATGGTTCTCTCTGCCCCTGGGGGGACTGCCAGGCCCGGGAGGGGGTTGAATGGTGAAGGGCACAGGCTTCGGTGTCCAACAGCCTGGGGGAGAACCCCAGCTCCGGGTCTCTAGCTGTGGCCGCCCCGGCCGCCTCATACCTCCGAACCTTAGTTTTCCTATCTGTGAACAAGGTAACCCAACGACACTGCAGGGTCACGGTGGAGATGAAACGAGGGAATGTTCACAAAATGCACGGCATCGTTCGAGGTGCAGAGAAAGAGCCTGGAGGTTAAAACGTCATCGATTCTAACAGGCACACCCTAGAAGTCTTGCCGGAGAGATGGCTTCTGAGCTGGGGCCTGAAGGATGGGCAGGATGTCAGTTGGGGGGTGGGGGGTAAGAAGAGACAGAGGGAGCAGCACGAGTCGGGGACAACACAGGCTACAGAGGAGGCCAGGCGGCAGCAGTGTGTGGGGCCTGCCTCTGCAATTTGACTTTGTGGCATCCTGGCTGGGAGTTCACCAAGTCAGGGACCCTGCTGTGTTCAGTGCCCAAGGCTCTGTGGGAGGCCCGACAAAGGCTCACTTAGGAAGAACTGTTGGCAGGGGGCCAGCCTCCCCGCGCATGCCCACCCAGAGCGCCAGGCAGACAAAGGGGGTGGGGGAGAGGCTGGGGATGAACAGCCGGGCTGCCTGTGGCCTCCCTGAGCCCCTCGCCAGGGGAGGGCGAGGCTTCTGCAGCGGCAGGTCACAGGTGGGCAAGACGGGGCCCACCCTCCCTGCACCATCTGCCACTGTCCTCCAAAGGCCCCCAGACCCCAGGGCCACCCCTTCTGGCTCCTCCTCGACCACTCTGCAGCAGCGTTTGGCCCTCGGGCCCCTCTCTACTAATGGAAAATTCTAGTTTGCCTCCCACCTCGGTGGCTGCTCCCTTTCTGCTGCCCTTGATCCTCAGGGCTGGGCCAGGCTGCCTCCTTCCATCCTCCCCTGCCTGGCCTCCCTCATCTTAGACTCCCTCGGCTTTGAGGATGGCTCCCAGTCCATCTCGACTGCCTTGCTGCTCTCCCAAGCACCACACTCATCTTTCCAACTGCCTCCTGCCCACTTCCCGCTGGGGTCCCACAGGCCCTCCAGCTCACTGAGTCCACAAGTCAACTCCGTGTCTTGGCCAACAAACTCACCACCAGAGTGACCCTTCTAACACACAAATGGGGTCTTAGCTAATCCCACACTTAGAAACCTTTTCTTGGCTCCTTAACAACTAGTAAAATGCCTAATTCTTTAGCTTGGCATTCAAAGTCCTCAATCTGATCCCAACTGCCTCCCTAGTGCCACTGTATTGTAATTCTACCTGCCTAGAATGACACCCCCCACCCCGCCCCAAACAAATCCTTTGTTCAACTGGCAAACTCCTACTCATCCTGCAAGACCCAGATTGAAAGCCACCTCCTCTGTGACACCTTCCCTAACTTTTTCAGGCAGTTAGATAATTAAATGTTCCCAGAGCACTTTGTAAATACTCTTGATACACTGTCCCACATTTTCTGTGGCTCCCCGCCATCCTGGGTAGGATTGGTACCTTTCTCAGCCCTGCGCCCTCCGTGCCCATCCCAAGGCCTGGCACTAGGCAGGCAGAAAGGAACTGCTTGATAAGAGGAGGAGGGAGGGGTCTTGCCAGAGACTGCTCTGCAGAGGTGGCTGCAGACTCCATCTTCTTTCTAGGGAGGGGGCCCAGGGTCTCCAGGACCAAGCATGTCCCCGATGGGTCCTCTCAACCTACCTGGCTTGCTGACCACAAAGCTATAGATCTTGCTGAGGATGTCCCAGCATGAGGCTGGAATGTGCACTAGGCTCTGACAGGAGTGGACGGTAAGTTCCCAATTAACCGCTTACAAGCTGTGGGGCCTCAGGCTGGTCCCTCAACCTCTCTGGACTTCAGTTTCCTTGCTGATAAAATGGAGACACATGGAGGCAGTTCCTACCTCAAAAGGCATTTTCCCCTACTCATTTGTTCTACAACTATTTATCACATGGAAGGCAGGGTGCGAAGTTCTGAGGAGTCCTGCCATCAGGGAGATGACGTTCCACGGGGACCAGCAAAACACAATTCCCAGCCCAGAGAAAGGGCAGCTCAGCTGGTGTGGCTCGTTGACTCTAGTTCTTTCTGGGGCAGAGTCACCCCCATCCCACTCTCACTCCCTTAGGTACCGTGCCTGGGAAAGCAGCCCCCGCCGCAGCCCGCCACATCCCTGGGAACATGCTGGGGCCATTTCAAGAAATCACCCTGCCAAGAACGCGTCACTCCAGGGCCAACCAAGGAAAACATCAGCCCAGGGAGGGAGAGGAGACAGGCCGGGCCAGCAGAGGGGCAGGCGCCTCCGCAGGAAAGCCGGGTGAGGCACCAGGTGAAATACGACCTGCAAGGCCTCCATAGGCATTTCTTGTGTAAACACCCCAGTCCAGACAGGAAGCAGGGCTCGGCGAACCGGGGGAGGGGGAGGTGGCCCCACAGGACCCCTCAGAGGTAGACAGATGGACAGGAAAGCAGGGGAGGAAGAGGTCAGCGGAGAAAAACAATGGAGGGTGGAGAGAAGAGAATGGGGAGGAGGAAACAGGCCATAACAATCCCCCTCATCCAGACAGAGGCTTCCACTTGCTTCTCTTCACCTGAGAGGTGCAGAGTCAGCAGGCAGATGGGGAAACTGAGGCTGTGGGAAGCAAGTAGGCCAGAGTCCTGTGACTGTTTCTCGTCTGTTGCCCGCTGAGGGTCCTGCCCAGAGGCACTCCAGAATGTTCTCTGCAGAAATGTTTGTCATGACCTCCCTGAGACCCTCACATGGGTTGGTGGCCGAGCTGGGGCACAGATCTGGATCTTCACTGGCCTCTCAGGCTCCAGGGTGACCTCCAGAGACTCAGAGCATCCCTGAGGCTCTGCTCCAGCTGCTGCTGGCTGAGCCCCCTGCTAAGGAACGGAGCCAGACAGAAATCCCCCGAGGGCTGAGCAGCGGGCCTGGGTCCTCAGTTCTTGGTCCCAGAAAGATGGGGCAGAAATCAAGGCAAGCCTTGCCCAGTTAGTGAAATACCTGTTGGGAGTACTTACAGGGAGCCCCTTGGAAGTGCGCTAGGAACCACAACTTCGGGCCTGGAGGGAGCTCAGCAGAGTCCCCACTGTACAGATGGGAAGACTGGGGGCCCGGAAAAGTACGCGATTTACCCAACGTCACCCTGCGAGGTGGCAGCTGGGTCAGAACCTGAGGTTTCCACTCGGGTCAAGGAAGAAGCCTCTTCTTTTCAAACCACGGTAGCCAGAGCCGGCAGGGTTTGGCCTGACTTTCAGAGTCCATATCCCCATGGCCTGAGCTTAAGGGAGAGATGAGACCAGGGCGTCGAGGCAACATGCTCAGGGTTGGCTCCTCGGGCAATGAGTGTGTTTAATAAGGAGAGAGGAAAGAGAGTCTTGGTACATGCTCCCAGCCCTGCAGGACGCCAGGGCTCTGGAGAGTCCCTGGTCCCACCTTAACTTCCACCCAGGGCAGGTAGGGAGAAAGCGCCCCACCCTCGACTCCATCCCCGCACGCCCCGCCCCCTCCTTCCCAGCTGGCTCCGCCCCTGCGCCCCGGCCAGGCTCACCTTGGTCTCCGCCAGCTGTCGCTTGAGCAGCTGCAGCGCCTCCGTGTGCTCCCGCTCGCTGTCCTGAAGGGCCTGAAGCTGCTCCTTCAGCTCCCTCTGGAACAACACAAGGCCGGGATAGGGGCGTTCCACGGCAATGCGCAGCCCAGGCCTGGCGGCTGCCAGTGCTCCCCCTAGCCTGGCCCAACACCCTCCTCCGGTCACAGGTCAAGCACCACCAAGTCCTGGGGAGTCTGTCTCCTGAGTACCTCCAGCTCTGTTCCCATCTTTTCATCTTTCATCTGGAATTCTGCATACTAGGTGCTTCTGGTCTCCCTGCCTCCAGTCCACCTCCCCCTGCATTCTGCCACACCCCGATCTGCTCGCCGGGACTCCTTGCTTGGAATCCTCGGATGGGAAGCAAGGCTGTACCACCGCCCATCGCTCCGACTAACCGCCCACATTCTCTGAGCGCTTCCAGAGGGCTAGGCACTGTTCTCAGCCCTTTGCTGGCATTGGTTCATTTGAGCCTCTCAACAATCCAGAGGTAGATACTTTTATTTTCCCCATTTTCCGAGGGAGAAACCAGTGCAGAGAGGTCAAGCAACTGGTCCCAAAGCATACAGCGAAACATGTCAGGGTAAAGCCAGAACTGGAACTCAGGCGGTCTGGTCTGGAGACCGTGACCTTGACACCAGACGACACCGATGATGAACAACAACAATCCACGACAGACAACATACAATTTCCAATAAGGACAGGACAGCATGACTGATTTTTCCTTTGCTTCAGGTTCCCACATGCCTCAGCATGCCACTGCTGGTGATCTTGTCTTTATTTAAAATTTTGATATTTTGTTCATCATGGGATTTTTTGCGTGCATTTTGATTTTTTTAAAATTGCATTAAGGATTATTCATCTCAGTGACTGAGTTTTGGGGTGCCTGCTTCCATGTCACGCCTGAAGCAGGTGTCTCACTCCCTCACCCTAGTCCACCCCTGTCCCCATCCTTCTCTCACTGCCCTCCAGCCAAAGTGGCCTTCTCTCTCTTTCTCCATCATCTTTGCTTACTATCCCTTACTTATGCTGCAAATATTTATTGAGCAACTATTATGTAACGGGCACTGTTGAGGCACTGGGAGTACAGTGGAGAACCGGGCAGACATAGTCCTGCAAGGATCTTCCAGTCTAGTGAGAGGACAGATAATAAACAAGGACAACAAGAAAAGAACCAGATAGTTACCGATTGTAGTCTGTGCTCTAGAGAAAATAAAGCAGTGTGGGATGGACAGTGAATTTGGGTAGGGGTGGTCCAGGAAGGCTTCTCTGAGGAGGTAACACCTGAGATGACAGCTGAAGGAGGAGGAGTCAGCCATGAAAATAAGAGTTAGATAGAAAAAGAGGAAGAGCTTGTTTTGTGAAGAGTAGAGAGCTTGCACAGACAGAATGCCTGGAGCCGGATGGCAACCAGAAAGATGGACGTCACAATCTAAAACCGGGGAAGTCAAAGGAAAGAGCGTGGGTCCCTGATCACTGGGGGTAGCTGCACCATCACTGGATTCTGTTATGTGCTAGGAGGCTTGCCCTCGGTGGGGGGGGAGTCGGGGGAAGCCCCAATTTATAGTGTTTGCCAATTTCCGTGGTATAAATGCTCCCACCAAAGACGCTTTCAAGCTATGAATGTGAGGTCACTGGACACGGAGCTGGGAAGAGATTTACACAATCAGCTCTCAGAAGCCGGTGCATGCTGGGTCCAGCACACCACTCCCTGGGGTCCCTGCCTTTAGACTTGTTTTACATGAGAGAGAAATACACCCCCATCGAATTTCAGCTACTTTAGTCAGGTCTCTATTAGTAACAGGTGAAAGTCATTCCTAACGGATTCATCTGCATCTGGGTCGTTGGAGCAGACGACTCTCGGACTCTCGTTCACCAAGGAGTGCAGGATGACTGCTCCTTAGCCCGCCCTGATGGCCGGGGGTCTGTCCAGCTTGGGACACAGTCCGGCTGAGACGCCGACGTTTGAGGAGACGGGTCAAGTGCTACAGTCCTCCCCCTCGGTGGTCCTCACGGGTCCACAAGAGACCCTGCCACCCAGGCAGCTCTTCAGAGTCTCTGAGAAAACTGCCCTGGAGGCCACGTTCCTCACATTGCACAGGGCACCCGAGGGGACTCGGACAAATTCCTCCCTGCTTTCAGGGCCAGGGAGCAAGGAGAGCAGGCCTGCCCCTTCTCCTGGGGCCTGCGAGCAATGGAACACGGATTCGCCCATTCCGCAAACATGTGCTGAGGCCTCCTTGGGCCCCGCCTGGTGCTGTGTCAGCGACAGTGATGAGGGGCAACGCATCCCAATGCACGATGCCTCAGGAGGGGTGCACACAAGTTGGGGGGAAGAGAGATACAGACATTAACATCGCAGTAAGTGCTGGAATAGTGTTGGGGTCCCAAACCTGCTCTCCTCCCATGTTCCCCATCTCCGTGAAGGGCACCCCCACCTCCCACAGCCCTCCAAGCCAGAAATCTGGGAGTGACCCTTGACACTGCCCCAACCAGTCCAATCTGGCATCAAGTGTGCCCCGGAATGTGTTCCCTCCTTTCTACACCCACTGCCCCCAGCTTGGTTTTCTTCACTTCTTTTCTGGACTGTGGGCCCAGGCCTCTCTCTGCCCCTCACTCTCTAAGTGCCCCACAGAGCAGCTGGAGTGATTGTTTGAAGGGCTGTCCATGCTCCCCCGACCCCATGCTTCTCTGCAGGATTTCACGTTGTCTAGGAAGAAAGGCACAAAGCCTGAGCGTGGCATCCAAGGCCCTTCATCACTAGCCCCAAACTTCTCCAGCGTTATCTCTTGATCCAGACCTGCACTGTCCCATAGGGTAGCCACTAGCCACTGCTTTTAAATTAAAATGAATTAAAATTAAATAAAATGGAAAATTCAATTCCTCAGTTGCACCAACTGCACATTTCAGGTGCTCAATAGCCACATGTGACGAGTGGCTACTGTCTCAGACACGCAGGTGCAGAGCACTTCCATTCTCCCAGAAGGTTCTATCGGACACTGCTGCTCTAGACCCACTAAGCGTCTTGCCGCGCTCTCCTCCATGCCTTTGCACATGCTAGTCCCTCTGTCTCGAACGCTCACCCACATGTTTTTCTCCACTTAGACTCAAACTCGTCTCTTAAGAGTTGGATCAGACGTCGCCTCCACAAGAATCCACACCCCAAACTGTCCATGCTGCCCTCAGACCCCTCCGTGTGCACAGCCCTTCATGTGAACGATTCTGGCACACTCTGCCTTTTAACTGCGAGGGTACCTGTCCATCTCCCCCACGAGGCTGCCGGCTCTCAGGGCAGGCATGGTGTCTGATAGACTTTCACACTCTCGGTCCCTAGGAAGGGCCAGGCACGGAGTGACCTCCGTGAGAGTTTGCAACATAAATTTTCCCAGAGAAGAGGCTGGGCTGCTCAGAGGGTGGGCAGAGAGGGCCCCAGGCAGGCAGCTCCCCCCAGGAGGGCTACACAGCCTGGGCGAACAGCTAACTTAGGACCAAACCCTAGAACCCACAGGGCAGGACTAGGAAGCAGCCTGAGCTCTGTCCCGTCCCACCCCCACCACCCCCTGCCCCACTCCAACACTACCCGCCAGGGTCTCCTTCCAGGCCTAGGATCAGACAGACCTGGGTTAGGAGGTTGGCTCTGCCACCCACTAGCTGTGTGACCTTGGGCATGTACGCTAACCTCTCTGTGCCCCAGTCCCTCATCCATGAAATGGGGATAATACCTCCTAAGGTTGGGAGGGTGAAATGAGATAATGGTAAGAAGTGTTTAGCCTCCTAGGGCAGAGCTTGGCATACACTGGGTGCCCGGGAGACGGAGTGGCCACCATGCCCCACGTGAGGCTTCTTGGTCACTTCTCCATGTCCTCACCCCATGCTGTGTCCAGGGCCCTCCCTGCCTCCTCAGATGGCCAGAGCAGGAAAGGGCCCCAGGGGCCACCTGGTCCAAACCCCTGGATTTCTAGAACAGGAAACTGAGGTCCAAGAAAAGGGACCAACTGGCCCATGGCCACAGAGCTTGACAGAGGAGAACCAACCAGAAAACTTACTTCCAGCAGAAGTCAGATAGGAAACAAGGAGTGTTGATAAACTCCTAATGATAGAGTTAACCAGAAGGAAGGACAGTGGCGATGCCAGAGACTCGGAACCAGAAGGGCTGGAGGTCACAAGGTGTGGGTCTGAACTTCACAGGTGTCATGTCACCTAATTCTCACAACCACCCCAGGAGGTTAGTGTCTTTATCATCTCCATCTCACAGAGGGGGAAATGGAGCTCAGAGAGGTCAGGCAGCTTGCTTAAGGTCACACAGCTCATAAAAGGCCGAAGCGGGGCTCTGAGTGGCTCCGAAAGCCATGATGGAAGCCGCTCAGCCACTCTGCCTCCTGCTCAATTCAACATGGTGATCATGTCTGGGCACCACGGTCCGCTTCGTGCCAGCCGCTCCGGGGGCTGTTGACACAGTCCTTGCCCTTGAGGATCGGCAGTTAGGCGGGGAGGCAGAAATGGGGACAGGCAGACCACGAGGAGAACAGGATAAACCCGGAGGGACCACCTAGGATCCAATCCACCCCTGGTGGTGTTCGCGACACTCTCCCTCCACCTCAGTTTCCACATCTGCGCTGATGGCGCCCCGGCTCCGTGGTCTCGGGAGGCACAGGACGTGCTCGGTCACTCTTGGCTGTGGTCATTATCGTGCTAATAATTACAATTACGTGTGAAATAGGGACTCAGAACTGGGGAGCTTCCAGGAGAGAGCTGACTTCTGATGGAGGATCAGGGGGGATGGGTGGGTGGGGTCCTTCACGTCTGGGGTGGGGCCAGAGCCTTCCAGGTGGAGAGAACTAGTCAGGCAGGGGCACACCTGGTGTGCGCAGAAGTAGGGGGCCACTGGGGTTGGCTGGAGCCAGGTATGTGGCAGGTGGGTGGAGTCACAGGCTGGAAAGGCCAGTGGGGCTAGCTGGGGTGAGGGTGGGGCGTGGGGGAGGCCTTGAAGGTCAGCCTGGAGGGTCCCATTAGAGCTGGGGCAGGGCAGGAAGAGGGGACAGGAGGGACACACCTCAGAGGGTGGGGCCACGGCTCTGTACCCCTTCTTCCGGAGAGGGGGGCAGGGTCAGGGCTGGGGCAGACCGGAGCACCCAATTATGCAGATATGTCAGGTGAGAGGCTCTGAGGCTCCCACAGGTTTGGAGAGGCCGGGACTGGGGCAGCAGCTGTGGGGAGGACAGACAGCCAGGGCTCACACGTCCCCAAGGTCAGACCTCCCTTCCTGCGAGGCCACCCTGCCCCCGGCCCAGAGGACAAAGCTGCTACAAAAAGTCATCTCCCCCCGGTTTCAGGGACCCTTCTCGCCCCCCTCATCAAGTAGTGCTGCCCAGGGGGGGACAGCATGAACCCTGGAACCAGAAAAACCTGGGTTCCAATCCCGGCTGTGTGACCTAGGGCACATCACATCTTCCCACCTCTCAGCCTCATCTGTGAAACGTGGATAAGAGCCACTCACAGCTTGTGGTGAGGGTTAAATGAGATGACACCTACAAAAGGGCCCAGCAAGGCGCTGGCACACAGTAGGCGCTCAAGGCTATCTCCCCTCCTCCGCGCCCATTTCTGCCCTCTCTTCCCCTCTCTGACCCAAGGATGCAAGAAATCATAACATGGCAAGCTGAACTTGCCTCTCCTTTCCCCAAAACCCCTCTCCAACCCCTGATGCTCCTGTTCCTCCCGACAGACTTGAACTCTGGTACTCCTCCTGTCTTTGAGCCCCGCCCCACCCTGTCCACTCAGCCCGGCAGGCCCGGCAACACCTCCCGCTGCCCCCTGCCTCCAGGCTCTCTCAGCAGTCCCACCTGCACACCGCCCCGTGATGCAGATCTGATCAGGCCATGCTCGCCTGCTCAAACCTGTGCCTGGCTCCCCAGCATCTTCAGGATCAAGTCCAAGGTCCTTGGGGTGGGCCGTGGTGCACTCAAAGCCCTTCTTGAGCTGGTCAATCCTCACTTTCCCATTCTCGCCTCCCCTTACACACCCTCCCCTCCAGCCCCAACAAACCACCTGCTCACCTCATGCCCGTCCCTGGGCAGACTCAGAAAACCTGAGTCCGAGTTCCAGCCTCAGGGACACTTAGTGGTTGTGTGACCTTAGGCACAGTTTCTGAGCCTCAGTTTCCTCATTTGTAAAACGGGGCAATGAGACCCAGCTCATAGGGTTGCTGTGAGGATTAACTGAGAGAGAGGGAGAGAGAGAAGAGAGCAGGAGAGAGAACCACAGCAGGCCCAGGGCTCGTTCCGTTCTCTCCTGGGCCTGCTGTGGTTCTGGGCCTGGCCTCAGGAGCCACAGCAGAAGTGTCGACTGAAGAAGTTATTGACTGAATCCCTGAATCCAAAATGGAACCCACCTCCAAATCGTCCACACCCACCCCATGTGTCCAAGCAGAGCGCGCAGTCCCGACGGTAAAGGATGCTGTGAAAACACACCTGGACTGAGAGTCGGGGAGCTGAGCTCTGGACCAACCTCGGGCAAGTCAGTTTCCCCAACTGGAAAGTGGGCAAAGGGGGAACTGGATGATTTCTGAGGTCCCTCCCCATTTGGATGCTACCAGAGGCAGTTAGCACGTTGGTGGGAGAAGGGTGAGTTCTGAGCCAGACAGACCCGTGTCTGAATCCCAGCCCTGCCTCCTATCGCAGTGTGACCTTGGGCAAGTGACAGAACCTCCCAGCCTGAGTGTCTTCATCCGTGAAATGGTGCTGGTCTTAGTCCCACTCAGGGAGTAGGGAAAGCAAAAAGGGCTGTTGTGAGAATTCAATGCCCGTAACGGCACCTGGCACACAACAAGCGCCCAATAAAACTGGCCCTTGTTTTTTAGAGTGGTTATTATTTCCGTCGTTGTTATTCCCTGCCAGATCCTCTTCTCCCCATAAAATAAACATCCTGGGGCCCCCACTTCAACTCTAAGTTTCTACTCTGCAGCGTGTGCTCAGCCAAGGTGTCCTGGATGAACAGGGCATTCCTGGCCGCCCACAAACACCTGTGAAGAGGGAAGTGGAGATGCCCACAGGCAGCCCTGGGTTTGACTCAGCCAGCCTCGCCCCCATGGAGGCTGCGGTTGGCACATAAATGCTGCCCTCTCCTGGGAAAAGAAACAGCAGAGGCTGCTTCCCGCAGGACACAGACACTCTGGCTGCCTCCCTGTCCACGGTGCAAAATAAAGTGCCTTCACACATAACGCGGACAGTCTCGGGGGCTGGCCCGGTGGCGCAGTGCTTAAGTGCGCACATTCCACTTCAGCGGCCAGGGCTTTACCAGTTCGGATCCCGGGTGCAGACATGGCACCACTTGGCAAGCCACAGTGTGACAGGCGTCCCACATATAAAGGAGAGGAAGATGGGCACGGATGTTAGCTCAGGACCAGTCTTCCTCAGCAAAAGAGGAGGATTGGCAGCAAATGTTAGCTTAGGGCTAATCTTCCTCAAAAACAAACAAACAAATAAAAGTGGACAGTCTTGTTCTCACCTCCGTTTCCCAGATTGGGAAAGGGTGCAGAGAAGGCAGGGTCTCCCGCTCAGCTGGAAGAAGCCAGAGGCAGGATTTGAACCCAGTCCCTGAACCCAGCTCTCTCCCCGGGTGGCTGCCTCAGCATCTCTGCATCACCGTGCCCAGCTCGTCAGGGCTCCCATCCAAGGCTGATCCACCCCTGTCTCCCTTGGCATGAAGGAGGCCTTGGGAAAGGCTCCAGTCATCACATGAGGCCTGCAGGGGGTGGCTGGGCCTGGATCCAATCCCTTCTCTGGAGGTTAGGGAGCCGAGATGGCCAGAGAGCCAGTGCCATGCCTGCCCAAGACGACAGCCGGCCACCTGCCCTCGGTGCGTGAGTCGGCACAGACAGACTGTGTCCTCAGCCTGACCCTGTGCTGAGTACTCAAAATACAAAGACAGGCAGGGGGAGGGAGACAATTCCGAGGCCCTCAGAGGCAGGTCGGAGGCCGTGAGGGGCCCAGTCAGACTGGCTTCAAATCCTGCCCTGCCATTCACCAGCTGGGTGACCGAGCAGGCCACTGAATGCCTCTGAGCCTCTGTTTCCTCATCTATAAAAGGAGCAAATTAAACAACAGTGCCCACTTGGCAGGGTTTTGTGAAGATGAAATGAGATATGAGAGAGAACGTGCTCAGCACAGCCTCAGGCGTTGGGCTGGGGCCCCATGAGTGCTCAGAAGCCCCCAACCCTTCTGAGACGGGGCTCCCTCCCTCCCCCTTGCTCTGTGGTCTGATACTCAGCAGGGAAAAAAAAAAACGAAGGCCTGCATACACACACACACATGCTCACACATGCTCGCGTGCTATTTACACAACAGCAATTCTGTAGGACTATAAAGCAATTCTAACCAAGTTTTTCTATGCGATAGGATCCATGGAAGGATTTTAGTGTTTACCTTATATAGCTCTGTTGATTATGTTAATTTAATAATAAAAAAATAAACAGTTTTAAAATTGTTTTGTTGCTCTGGGCCAGGCACAGGATCAGACACGTCTGATACAGCATCCCGACTCCTTACAATGTCCTTCCCAGGAAGGTCACATTATCCCCGTGTTAGAGATGAGCAGGTGGAGGCTTGGAGAAGTGAAGTGACCTACCAAGGACACACGGCTTACCAATGATGATGCCAGGATCTGACCCCAGTACCGGAATCCGGAATACAGAGCAATTCTGCTTGGCAAGTCAGGGAAAGCTTCGCTGAGGAACTGATATTTGAGCTGAGCCTGGAAAGCTGAGTAGCACTTCTCTCGGCCAGGGTTCTCAACCAGGGGGGGATCTGGACCCCAGGGGACATTTGATGGAGTCTGGAGACATTTTTCGTTGTTACACCTTGGAGGGTGAGTGCTACTGGTCTCTGGGAGCAGAGGCCAGGGATGCTGCTAAACCTCCTATAATGCACAGGATTGCCTTGCACAACAAAGACTTACCTGGCCCCAAATGTCAATAGTGCAGAGTATGATGTGGCGCACTAGGGCTGTCATTTATTGAGTGCTTACTAGGTGCCGAGTGAAGTACTAAGTTCTTCAAATGTCATCCTATTTAATCCTAACCCCATTGCTCCCATGCTGTCAGTGAGGGACCTGAGGCTCAGAGATGGTAAGTAACTTTCCTGAGGTCACACAGTCAGAAATGGTAGGGGCCAGGATCAGAGCTGCCCGGTACACAGCCAGAGCTCTTGACCTTTCTGCTCCCAGGATTTACAATAAATATAAAAGTTCCAGGTCAATGGCTAGGCGGGGTGCGAGGAGATTGGCTGAGCCCAGGCCCAGCATCCTCTGACCTCAAGGCCTTGGGCAAGGTCCCCTCCCTCCCCCTCTGCCATTTCCCCATCTGTCACATGAAGTTTGCACCAGACGATCGCCAAGGCCCTGCCAGCTCTGAGTCTGTTATTCTCTGGGAGAGGGGCCCAAACCCAGGCTCTGGGAGCCCCGGGGATGAACCACCAGCTGCTGGGAGAGGAGGGGGTGTGCCGGGCAGGCCCAGCCTCATTCCTGGTGCCTAAAGAGCTAATGAGCCCTGCTTCCTCACTAGGAGGGAGAGGCAGGTGGGGGTGGGGAGTGGCTCGAACCTCACCCAGGTGCTTACTTCTCGGGTGGGGAGGGATGTTTCTCTGCCACCTTCTTGCCAAGCCCAAAGGAGGCAGCAAAGCAAGGCCTCCTTCTCAGGTGAGAGAGGCGGGTCTGGGCATTCACCCAGCTGGGCACAGGAGTTCTCCCAGGTAGACAGAGCAAGGATGGAGTGCATGCTGATCCAGCCCCTACCACGTGCCAGGCACCTCAAATAGCAGGTTCATCTCAGGTGAGCCTCACGAAAATCCTGGTAGGAAAGAATCATCTGACCCCAGTTTACAGACGAGAGCATCAAGGTATCCATGACATGACTTGCCGAGTGACACATGCAGTGCTAAAGGAAGGATTGGAACCCAAGGGTGTCTGACCCCAGAAGAGTACTCTAGAGAGTAAATGAGTGACAGTCATGTTTTCCTTTTTACCCAAGAATGAAAGTGGTTTTTTGTTTGTTTTTTTTTGTTTTGAGGAAGATTAGCCTTGAGCTAACTGCTGCCAATCCTCCTCTTTTTGCAGAGGAAGACTGGCCCTGAGCTAACATCCATGCCCATCTTCCTCTACTTTATATGTAGGACGCCTACCACAGCATGGCGTGCCAAGCGGTGCCATGTCCACACCCGGGATCCGAACCGGCAAACCCCGGGCTGCCAAAGCGGAAAGTGCGAACTTAACTGCTGCGCCACTGGGCAGGTCCAGAAAGTGTTTTTAATAACGTTTGGAGAAAACATATATTCAGTTTCTCCTGCATTCCCCAGGACACGGAATGGACCACAAAAACCTGAAACAATAATTCTGATTTCCTGGTTTGCAGTCAGAGGAACTCAGGCTCAGCAGGCAGAGGCCTCTCCAGCTAGAAAGTCAGACAGGGAGGGGCGGTGGTGGATCTGGCCAGGGCAGGCTGTGCTTCCCAGCCCGGCTCTCTCTCGTCGTCTGGGAGTGTGGCTTTGGGTAAGCCGCATCACCTCTCCAGACCTCAGTGTCCACATCTATATAGTGAAGAGGTTGGACAGACGGTCACAGACAGAGTCCCTTCCAACCTCACAACCTGCACCCAGTCCTGTCAAAGGCTCTCTTCTCCTCCCTGTTTATGTGACTTCATAGACGGGGAAATGGGGACACCAATGCCTGGCACAAGGGGCTCTGGGGGTGGAGGGCCAATGACAGCCTTGTGCAAGCTCCCAGAGCCCCCAACCCTTGCTCACCCTCTGAGGGGGCCTCCATCCTTAGAGAGCCAGACTGGAAGGGAGTCAGTCACGGTTTGGGGATGAATAGGAGAGGGAGGGGGTGATGGTGAAAATGGGGCCATTTCTCCTGGGGCCAACACTCATCTCAGTGGGCATCTGCTAGGTGCGGGCTGACTCACATATCGGGAGGACCCTCTACAACACAGGGAAAGTAGTTATTTAGCTCCTGCTTAAGCATAAACAAACAAACAAACAAAAAGCGAAAACAAACACATAGATACAGAGAACAGATCGATGGTTACCAGAGGGGAAGGAGAGCTGGGGGAGAGCGAAATGGGTAAAGAGGATCAGTTGTATGGTGACAGATGGAAACTAGATTTTGGTGGTGAGCACGCTATAGTATATACAGAAGTTGAATTAAAATGTTGTACACATGAAACTTATTAAAAAAAAAACCTTCTGCCTCCAAAGGCTCCACACTCTGGGGCCAGCTCAGGCCAGTGTTGGTCATTCATTTATTCATTCATTCACTCTTTATTGGCGTGTACTGTGGGCCAGGCCTTGTGCCAGGTTTGGGGTCACAGATATGATGAATAAGAGACTGTCTCCACTCTGGGCAACTGTGTGCTAGATCGGGTATCGTAAGACCAGAGACATGGGGCTGCTGGATTTAAATGGTTTAGCTTGAGAAAAAGATTCTGGGCTCAAATAAGCTTGGGAACCATTTTAGTAAATACAGTGAAGCCTTTAATATGCAAATATACACGGCGGAGCCTCCAAGAGGGGGCATAGTGAATATAGTATATTTCCCAAATATAGCTGATCCTGGAACATTTCTTTTTAAAACATACTTGTTAACAGTGAGTATTTGGGGAAGTGTGGCTCTCATGCTACTTTTTGGCCAGTGGAGCTTGGGCCAAAAGTCCTACACAGAGAGGACATTTGCTCAAGGCCTTGAGAGTTGAGTAGGAGTTGGTTAGGGAAGATGGGAGACCAATTATAGTCCTAGGCTGACTGTGCTCACATTACCCTGCACGTACTGTTCCACTTAGTCCTCAAAGGTCCTGATGTGGGTGCCAAGGAGGTCATCAAAAGGCCCTGGAGACTCCTAGAGGTCCACCCCTTCCCTTTTCTCCAAACACCTCATCTCAGTGCCTTATTCTCCAAATCTTGAATCTTCAAGTCCTGGCCTCACACTCAACATAGCCTCTACTCCAAAATGGTTCTTACAGTATCTGCACTTGATCCCAGCCTTAACCCCTCACAGACCCTGGCCTAGCCTCTGGCAACCAACCACCCTCTCAGGAGCTTGCTGACCCTAACTTAGACCTCTATTAGATTTAATCCTGACCTGCCCAGCCAATCCGGCCCTGGTTCTGCCTCCTAGGTCCTGATGCACCTGAGGGAGCACGACCGCATGGCTGCCCCCAAGCCTGCCAGAGCTCAGCTACTCCATACAGTGCTGACCCATCCTCAGATGGAGGCCCCGCCCCCTCCCCTGCCTAGCCCCGACTGTGTTCCCATCCCCATCTCTGTCTTGGTCCCCAAATCTGCCCTGTGCTATTCTGATGCGGGGCCCTGATCACAGGTCCAGCCCTCACGATCCCTGACAGTGGCCCTGCCCGTGCCCAACTCTGATTCGGCCCCATCCTCAACCCTGCCCCAGCCCTGTAACCGCTCCAGCTCTGATCTCAGTTGTCCCCGACGTCCCACGCCACCGGTGACCTATCCTAACCGCGGACCCACCCCCACTCCTGGTTTATCTCCGACCGCGTCCAGCACAGACCGCCTAAGGCCCCGCCCCCAACACCCCGCCCCTCGCCGCGATCCCGCCCGGTCCCCGCCCCGTACCAATCTGATAGGGCCCTGACCCTGCCGGCGGCCCCGCCCCGAGACACTTCTGACTGTGCCCTGCCCCCGGTCCAGCTCTGACCCCGCCCCCGGCCCGGCCGCGCACCTGCAACTCCTCGAAGGCATCGTCGATGCCGGTGACCTGGTGCTGCTCGTGCAGCGCGGGCTCGTCGCAGAAGAAGCAGAGCAGCGCGCGGTCCGTGAGGCAGAAGAGCTTGACCTTGTCGTGCGCCTGGCAGGGTCGCGCGGCGCGGCGCGCGTTGAGGATGGCGTCCAGCGGGAAGGCGCTGTAGCGCTCCACGATGTTGGCCAGCTTGAGGCTGGGCGCGAGCGCGGGCTCGGCGAACGTGCGCCGGCACTCGGGGCAGTCGCGGGCGCCCTGCGCCTCCTGCCGCACCCAGTGCTCCGTGATGCAGCGGCGGCAGAAGTAGTGCTCGCAGCCCAGGCTCACCGGGTCCTGGTAGATGCTCAGGCAGATGGAGCAGAGCAGCTCGTCCTTGAGGCTACACGCCATGGCGCCGGGGGCAGGAGATGCAGGGGGGCGGCTGAGGGAGCGCGGCGCTGTCGGGGGCAGCACCGAGGGCTGGGTACGGGGAGCAGGCCCGGAGAGGCAGGAGTAGTAGCTACTGGAGAAGGAAGGAGGGCTGTCCGGGAGGGGGGCAACTCGAGGAAAGGGAGCGGGGTAGAGACTCCCGGCATGCGACCCCGGGAGGGTGGTCTCAAGGTAGTGGGTGACCTGGAGCGATGGGTGCCCGGAGGGTGGGGGCCGTGGGTGTCTGAGGGAAGGGTCTCCTGGCAAGGAGGTTCTAGTGGAAGGGACAGCCCGAAGGAACGGGTGCTCGGAGGAGCGGATCTAGGAGGGGGGCGGAGGCCTTGAGGGGGTTGAAATCCCGGGATGGGTGCGGTGGGGGGAGGGGGAGAAGCTGGGGAGGGGGAAATCTAGGGGAGGGGGAAGCCAGGCGGAGCCGCACCGCGGCTGTGCCTGGCAGAGGAGCGGAGGGGTGCGAGCACGCTCAGCTGCCCGATTCCGGCCCCAAGACCCTGCCCGGCGCGGCCCCTTACCCTCGCCGACTCAGCGGCCACTGCTCCGGTCCGAGCGCAGCCTCTCAACCCGGAACCAGCCAAGCGCGAGCGGCCGGTGGCCGTGGCTCCCTCCCCGCCCCCGCGGGCGGGGCCCGAGCGACTCCGCCCCCGCGGCGGGCGGGGGAGAGGAGGGGCGGGGCCCGGCCTCCAGCCTCCGGACCACCTCCCCGCCCCCATCATTCTTCTGCTCCCCGGGGAGCGAAACCCAGCTGTTCTTTCTGGGTTTGCCCGCCAAGCAACATCCAGATCTCGCTTAGGGTCCCTGCGGCGGCTGGGCGGCGGGGGACGGCTAATTTAAGAGGATAACAGTAAACAAGGAGCATCTTTCCGGACCATCAATTTCAAGATTGAGGAAAAATAATATTTTGTGTTAAAACAAACAGGGATATGTCGTGTAATCTGCATAGAATAAAACTTTTGCATAAAATATAAAGATAAAACTCGAGAAATGCCCTGCTTACTCAGAGCGCACGTTCAGGACCCCCACACTCCTAAGCCCTGGGGTCCCGTTTCCTCTTCACTTTCTTAAAGAGTGCTTGGGGGGGAAGTTTGGAAAGTCCTGCCCTTGGGTAATGTCTGACCCAAGGAGTTCTCTGCATTCAGCAAACATTTCTGGAGTTCTATATTTGTTGGGGCAGGGGGGAGGGGAGGGAAGAGGGGGTGGAGCAGGAGAGAGGGAGAAAGAGTAATAGGAGACCTTGTCTTGTGTGCCAGATGGAGAGGGGATAAGGGATTTCTAGGCGGAGGGGACAGCATGTGCAGAAGCATGGAGGCGTGAAAGGGGAGGGCACATTTGGGGAGATGCACAAGCAGTTGTGTACTGTTGGAGGTGGGGTGGGGAAGGGGCTTGGGTGTTGAGGGTCATGGTAAAGGATTTCCTGAAGGCACTGGGGTTTCCAGCAGGGGAATAACCTGGGCTGGTGTGGGTTTCAGGAAGTCAGGGAGATGCTCCTTATGCCATCAGCAAGGTGAAGGCTGGGACCCTTTCTGATCTGTCTGCATATGTACAGCGCCGGGCACCGGAAAGGTCTGTAGCTGAATGACAGCAGCAAAGATGTGGATTGCAGGAAGAGAGATGGGACACCAGTCAGGTCACTGTTGTCCTAGTGCCTGCAGGAGGTGAGACCTGAACTGGGGCCATGACAATAGGTCAGGAGAGAAGGCTGGGGTATTGAAAGTGTAGACGCTATGAAATTTGGAATGAATTGGATATGGGGATGAGAGAAAAGGAGGCATCGAGAGTGGCTCCCCAGTTCCTCCAGAAATGTCTTCACTGCAGTTAAACTTTATTGAGGTACAATTTAAGAAAGAGCTCGAAGTTTACTCCTCTGCTGTTTATGACTCCTCCATCTCACCATCACCTGCTCCCGTGTCCCCATCATTGCCAGAAACAAGGTGGTTGCTCATGCAACAGCCATTCCTTGAGTTTTCCTTGCAGTCAGAGCCCTCATTTTGTTCAGGTGGCCCCCTTCCCCATGTGACCAAGGGAAGGCTGACCCCAACCCACTCCAGGAGTAAGTCCCATTTGGTTTGAGTCCACTGTGGTGGTTGCGTTCCTCTTGCCAGTGTGGTTTGGGCTCAGACATGGCTGATCTGAGAAGCCAGAGGGGAAGGCTATGGAAGAAAGGGGGCTTCTGGAAAGGGTCTCTTCACTTTCAAAAACACTCTGCCCCCTTTGCTGGGTGTGGATGTGTTTGGTGGCGATGCTTGGAATCACACTTAGAATTGCAGGCACCTTGCTCCCAGTCTGAGGTTGCAGCCAACATGTGACTGAGGCTGGGAGTGTCCTAGGGAGGAGGAGCTGGTGCTCTGACGCAGAGCCCACGCTTTGGGATATATGAGATGGTCCATCTTATTGCTTAAGCAAGTTTAATAGCAGTGTGCTGTCACTTGGCAACCAGAAGAATCCCAAATGATACACTGACTTTTTTTTTTGTAGAGAAGGCAGGGTCTAAATTATTGAAGTACTTGAAGTGAAATGAAAAAAGTCTCAATGATGGATGAAACACTGGGCTTCATTTATCCTGCGTGTGATCCATCCTCTTCGATAGCAACATAGTAGCTGGAGAAATGGTTGGTCTGCTCTTAGATGCATTTTCCAGCTGCTCTTGAACCAGTGTGTGCCTTTATGACTAAGTCCTTTCCAATAAAATATAAATAGAAACAGTCCTTAAGGCATTTACTGATATTGACTCTGGGCCTGCGTTGTGCAAGGGATGGAATAAACTATGGCCCGTTAATCTCAAGGAGCTTGCGGTCTAGAGGGAAAACAATGTGAACTCCTTATCAAGCCCAGCAGGGTTTACTGAGCGCTCTCACATAAATTATTGGATCTGAGTCTCATAGCAATGTAAACCAGTAGATATTATTATCCCCATTTTATAGAGGAAAATACTGAGGCTCAGAGAAAGGAGATGTGGAAGAAATTGCTAATTGTCTATCAAAATCCCTCCTCCTCTTCTTCTGTACCAACATAGTGGATGGAGAAATGGCTGGTCCACTAGAGACCGCACTTTCCAGCTGCTTTTGCAGCCGAGTGTGGCTTTGTGCCTAAGTCCTTTCCGACAGAACATAAATAGAAATAGTCCTTAAGGCAATGAGCTTTTGCTCTTCCATGCTCCATTTCCTCTTCCCTCGAGTTGGAACACAGATGGTGCTGGGACCCAGCTTCAATAGCGCTTCAAAGGGGCTGACGGAGCAAAGATAAGGAAGGAACCTGGGTCCTGAATGACTACGTGGAGTGGAGCCACCCATCACTGTGGACCAGAGAGTGAGAAATAAGCTTCCATTTTCTATGAGCCATTGTATTTGGGGTCTCTTTGTTGCAGCAGCTTAGCCTTCCCTATGTTGTCCTGTAGCTGCTTTTAGAACGAGCTCTGGTACTATTTTATGCTATTGTCTGAATCCTTTCAGTAGCTAAGTTCCTCTTCGTGTCTAGCTCCAGTCTCTTCCAAAGTGGATGGAACATGGTTTTCTCTGGCTGAAAGTCACAGTCTCTTTGACTTTTCACAATACTTTCCAGCTTTTAGTCTTTTCCCCCTTGGAGCTATTCTTCTCCTGACCTTACTCCATCTAAGTTAATATGCAGAGCACTACCCTCACTCCAACTGTTGGTTATAATTAGGTTTGGCAAGTCATTGCTCTTTCTGGATCTGTTTCCCCAACCTGATGCGGCTGAGGGGTCTGAACTAAGACTTGGAGGTCCCAGCTGCAGTGTTTGCCGCCTGCTTCCGTTCATACCCTGAAAAAGAACATCAGGAATTTTTTTTTGAAAGCTGTCCAAGAGATATCTTTGAGTGGAAGAAAACAAAACAAAACAAAGGAAGACCCAAACAGACACACAGACACGGACATGCACAGACATGGACATGCGCAGACATACAGTGCGCACACGCATTATTTGTACAGCAAAAATCTGTAGCAATTCTAACCATGTTTATCTATGGGCTGGCAGGGCGTGGATTTTAACTTTTACATTGTATAGCTCTGTTGTTTATTATTCAATTTTATAATCAGAAAAAAATAAAGATATAGTTGATCTTTATTATTCATGGATCCCATATTTGCAAACTCACCTAATCATAAAATTTATTTGTAACCCCCAAATCGTGATTTGAGGCGCTTTCACGTCATCTGTGGACATGCGCATGCACAGAGTGGTGAAAATTTAGACTTGCGTGTTCCCAACGGAGGTTGCACAAGGCAACGCTCTGCCTTCTTGTTTCAACTCTTATACTGTAAACAAGTATCTTTTTTGTGCTGTATTCAGTGCCACAATTTTCTTATTTTTGCTGGTGAGTTTGCTGTTTAAAATGGCTCCCAAGCATAGTGCAGAAGTGCTGTCTAGTGTTTCTAAGTGCAAGAAGGCTGTGATGTGCCTTAGGGAGAAAATATGGGTGTTGGATAAGCTTCAGTCAGGCAGGAGTTACAGTGCTGTTGGCTGTGAGTTCAATGGTAATGAATCAGCAGTATATATTAAATAAAGTGTCTTTAAACAGAAACACACATAAGACCAGGTTATGTATTGCTCCATTGATGAAAATGTGGCCAGAGGCTTGCAGGAACCGAATGCAGTATTTCCCCAAGGAGCAATTGTTCTGTATTCACCATTTCAGTCTTTGCATCAACTTTATAGAACATAACTACTTTGAATAACAGAGTCAACTGTATTTAAAATTGTTGTGTCTAGCAGCATCTACCAATCCAAGGTACCGGCACCGACATCCTTTTCCATCCAGGTAACATTGGCTCAGGCCCACTCGTAGGGGGAAGGGCAAGAGAATGAACACGGAGCCACTCCCATGTGCCAGGCACTGGGCTTAGGAGGTTCGGTCCATTGTTTTATTTAATCCTCATGACAGCCTTCCAGACTTGACATTTTTCTCCCCATTTGCAGGTGAGGAAACTGTAGCTCAGAGGGGTGAAGTGACTTGCCTTAAGCCAGAGCAAGTAAGCAGCATGGACTCCTCCACCCCAAGCTGGCGGAGAAGATTCCACAGTTATGCAGCCTGGAGCTGGGCCAAATCTGGGCCCTCAGCTCCATCTGATGGTCTTTATAGATGGTCCAGCTGGGCCCCCTTGCTCAGTCCCTTCCCCACCATTCCAAACCTTTGCCTGTCTGCTCCAGGCCCATAGACACACCCCTGCTCCTTTCTCAATGGGAGATCTTGCATTCCACTCAGGGAAGAAAGCAGAACCCCTGAAGGGGGGCCGGCAGGGATGGACTTCTCAACTTCTAGTTCCCCTCAGCCTATCAACTTATCTATAGAAATGCCTCAAGTCCTCTTTGAAATGAGGCTGAGGGTAAAATAAACAAATGGGTGAAGTTAATGCATTTGTCACTTGTCCGACCTCACCTCCTTTCCTCTAGTCTGAGGATGAAGTATGCCTTCTGTTCAGACCCAGTTCCTCCCCCTGGGCCCTGGTCTGATCTCCGCGGACCTCCTCTGGGACCGACTCCTTCCATTATCCCCCTCTCCACTCTGTGGTTTTGTCTCCCTCTTTGGCACTGGCTACTTTCCCTCAGCCTATAAACATGCTCAAGTTTCTCTTAAAACAGCACTTTCTACAGTTGTCCCACCTTTAGCGACCACCTCGTTTCTTGGCTTTCTCTGGCCCGGTTTCTTGAAAGAATCGTCTGCACACCCTCCCCTGCCGTTCATCCACCACGGCAGCCTGACTCTGCTCCCCACCACCCCGTGGAGCTCACCGATAATCTCCTAATTACTAACTAACACGGTTGCTGCTGCAGAATAACAAAATGCAGAGAAAAACTCAAAGGAAATCTGAAATGTTCATGATTCCACCACCCAGAAAGAACTATTGGTAATACTTAGTTTATATCTTTCTAGACCTTTTTCACGTATTAAATGTGCTCGCGTGTGTGTGCGCACACACATGAAAGGGGCGGAGAGGAGGAGGCAGAGGGAGAGGACGAGGGGGAGGGGGAGAGATGTTTTAAAAATAGAAATGAGTTCACTCTAAATCATTGCTTCTCAAAGCACGGTCCTTGAATCACAAGTGTCTTAGCGGAGTTTCGTCCAAGAGCTGACCTTGAGATAAGGACTGGAGTGAAAATAGTTTATTTGGGAAGTGTAAGTAGCACTGCTAGGGGGGTGGGAAAACGATGCAGGGAGGGAGGCAGCCCCGTAAGTCTGCACCATTAAGCCGCTAGCACAGAGGGCAACTGAAGATTTCTCCTGCAGGGAAACCCTCGGACGTGGTACCAAACACAGGCCTCAGGATGATCCCACCCACAGGGCAAGCAGGCTGGGTGTTTAGACACCATCTTTGAGTGTTGAGGCTGCTCCCCGGCACTTGTGACCCATGATATGTGCAGTCAGCTTTCTGCAGTTCTGGGAAAAGCTCTCTCAGCCATGAGCAGATGCTGGCAGTTGGAAGTCTAGGGAGCACGCAGACAGGTTTGAGGGCTAGGCAGGGCAATGACAGTGTCACCCTTCGCACCAGATCAACTTGCACACCTCCTTAAGTTTTGTGTCCTGCCACTGCTTCTTCAAGGTGGTGGCGAGTTACAATTTCTTTCTTTCCTTTTTTTTAAAAGGAAGACAATAGGAGGAGGAGTGGAAGAAGCTACAGACGCCGCTGTTGTAGTTGGTCCTGAGACTAACTGGTGCTCATCATCTTCCTTCTCTACCAGCGTTTCTAGATGCCCCTCACCTGGGCCAGCAGGAGTCACTTATCCTTGCTAGTTCACTCACTGCTTCCTTTGCCTGGTCTACTGGCATGAGGAGTTCAAAATTGCCAGGGGGCAGATAGAATTTTAGTTTTGGTAAAACCATTACTGTGTCCTCTGGTAGAAGACCTGGCCTCTGGGCAATCTTAAGGACAGCACCTCAACCCTATCTTCAAGCTGATGCCCTAGCTATACCTTCAAGTAGTTATTCCAACATTTTCTCAGGATGGCAGCTTCTGGTTGATGCGGTGTATAGTGGGACCAGTGGATAATATGGCCATGTGCCCACTTCCTCCATGGTTATGTCATGGGGGAATCCCATGAAGATAAATGAGACACTCTGGGAGCCCTCAGATATTAATGCTAGCCAAGACATTGTGGACGGAGAAGGCAGACCTGTATCAATCCCATGAAGTCATAGAAGAATCACGGCCCCTCTGAGATGGTTGGGTTCATTGTAATCAACCTGTCACCGTGTGGTGAGGGATGGTACCGTATCAAGAGCTGGTCCCGACTGACTGGACACTTAGTAGTAGGAATCCTAGATCAGCTTTGATGACAGGGAGCCCATGCTGTCGGGCCATGCATTGCTTCCATCTTGCCACCATGGCTATTCAGTTCACAGCCACACTGTGCATGCTCTGAGGGGGCTGAGGTGAGAGGATGGCTCATGTCAATTGAATGAATCATCCTATCTACCTGCTTGTTCAGTGCTTCCTCTGCAAAGGGCACCCTCTGGTAGACATTGAAATGAGACAGAGATCCATACATTTTGTATCTTCTCTCAGTGGTCAATCCACAAGCTTCTTCTCCAGACTTCCTTAACTCCAATATTTTAATCTTGCCCTTTGCTGGTTCCTGATCAATCAGCCAAACCATTCACCACTGCCCAGCAGTCCTTTCCTCAGGCCACTTCCCCTCTTAAACCAAGTTGATGACTCAATGCACTGCTTGAAGTTCTGCCTCCTGGGAGAATGTCCCCTTTCCACTGTCCTGCAGGACACTCCTGAGTGGGGTTGTAGTCCAGCAAAAATGTATTTTTGTCTTCTACCAACCTATTATGCTAGCCTGTCCACAAGCCAGGCCCAGGCTTTTTTCTCCTCTGTCAGGTGGTCAGGAATCCCCACGAGTTCATGGACTTCTCCCCATGAGGGAAACGCTCAAGTGCAAACAAGGGTGACAACATGGGGTCTGACCTACTTGTATAGTTTATTTGTGACCTGTGGTCCCGCTCAGGCCTGACCTTGACTGTCCCATTTAAAATCCATCCCACAATGGTTGACTGTTGCACCTGTCTGACTTTATGACTTGGTGGATCTGACAGAACACGACTTACAATGGGACGTTCTGGCCACATGGTCAGTTGATCTCCCACAGTCAACTGCTCCATCTTTGTTAGAATCCTGTAGCATGCCAGGTGTTGGTTTACAGATATTGAATGGTTCCCTGCCCTCAGAAAGCATGCTCCAGAATCCTAGAGATCTGCACTGAAACCCTCCTACCGGGACTTGCCAAAGGCTTTATACGTGTTCTTACCTACTTTGAATACTTCCATCACCATGGCATCTGATCAGTGGATTGGAGCAGTATTCCCACATGAGATATACGCTGTCTCCAAAATCCAGGGTTCTACTGAGTGCCTCTTTCTTGCTGGTAAGAGACACAAGGTACAGTTACTTGTCCACTACTTTGAAGGGGATGTCTCTGCATGTCCTAGATCATGGAACCCCAAAAACTTTTACTGTTGTGTCAGATCCCTGAATCTTTTTATCTCCCACCCTCTCATCCATGCATCTTAGAAGGCATACTTGTCACTTCCTCTGCCCCGGGTCTGATTAACATGATCTCATCAACATAGAGACCAGTAGGAGGTTCTGAGGAATAGCAGGTACTGTATTGTGACAAAGTGGGGAAGTTAACACAGCCCTGGGGCAAGACCATGAATGCATACTGCTGTCTCTTCCAAGTGAATGCAGACTGCTTCTGATTTTCCCTCCTGAAAATGACTGGGGAAAAAGGGAAAATGCATTTGCCAGAACAATTGCTGCATGCCCAGTTCCAGGGGTTATCTTGGTCTGTTTTAGTAAAGACATCACATCTGGCACAGAAACTGAAGTTGAGGCTACAACTTGGTTAGTTTGTGGTAGCATACCATCACCCACCATCATCTATCTGTTTGGGGTTTTTTTAATTTTATTTTTGTAGTGGCCAGTCTGGTGAATTAAATGGGGATACCATGGGGACCACCACCCCTGCATTCTTTAAATCTCTGAGGGTGGGCCAATCTCCGCCATTCACCGCAGAGTGTAGTATTACTTCTAATTTACTGTCTCATCTGGTGGGGGGTGTGTGTGTGTGCAATTTCAGAGGCTTCCACTTGGCCTTCCTACCAGTATGGATCTCTCTGTACAGATTAAGAGACCAATGTGACGTTTCTACCAGCTGCTAAGTTTATTCATCTCAAGTACCCCATAAGTATTTGGGGATGGGGAAATGATCACAGTAGGGTCTGCAGACCCAATGGACCTAGTGCGAGATGGGCTTTGGCCAAGACTCCATTCATCATCTTGGCTCCTTTTGTCCCTCCTTTAATGCCATAGTACCATTTTAGTTCTCCTGGTATTAGTGTCATTCCAGACCCCATATCCAAAAACCATAGAAATATCTGGATATTCTTCTCTCCCAAGTGTACAGTTACTTTGGTTAAATGACCAATCTCCCTTTGGGGAGAGTGCGGGAATCAATTCTGTATATGCTTACTGTGGCATTGCACAGTTCTTTCTCAAAGGAATCTGGTCTTTCCTTCAAACAATGGGCTCCGCGTCTAAGGACTGACTTAAGTGTGGAAAATGGGTGAGGGATAGTGATTTTCCGTTGTGATGGCTCACATCAGCCTTCAGATCACATGGTCTTGATCTGTTTTGAATATGTTGGTCAATAATACCTTTGCTGGTTCCCTAGTGATCTCTCCCTTAGGAAATCCAAGGTCTGTTGGCTATCCCTCAGTTCCCTGTGGGTAAGGGCCCCTTGGGACGCTTTCCATCCACCTTGCCTCTGATGGTTAAGTGCTGCCACCTGGCCTCTGTGTTCTGGAATCCTATTGTCACCATTAACAAACACTAGGGAGTCTAGTCCCATAGCAGCCTACCCTACTGTCCATCTAGTTTAGAAAGGACAGCCACCACGGAGCTGCTCAATGATACCAGTGCCCTCTTCACAAGCTCATTTCTTATTGCTCCGGCGAAGGGAGCATACTGGGAACATACTCAGCTGGAGGGTCCTCTGGCTTTAGGTAACACATTTCTTCCAGCAGGCCCACCTCTCTGAACTTTTTGACTACTTCCTCCAGTTCTGGCAGTTCATGCATTTCTACATCGTTTATTGTAGTTGTTCTGTCAGTTATTAAGCTATTGCCTCTTAGTGCCAAACCCACCCTTCTATGTCGCATTGTTTAATGCTAGAGCTGGGACTCAGAAAATCACATTTGTGCATCGCCAGTTGCTCCCTGTCATTTCCTGCCAATAAGGAGTGCAGGAAGGAATCGACAAGGCTGAAGCAGGAAAGAGGGACTTCTTCCCATTGGCTTCCTGTCGGCTTCCTGTTCCTGTGAGCATCACCCCAGCAAAGCGTCCTCACCCTTAGCAGCAGCTGAATCCAGTGTGCAGTTTCCCCAACACTGTGTAGCACCAGTTTCCAGCACTTTGATGCCCCTCCTCAGAGGGCTGAGTTTCAGTTTCTTGGCATCCCTCCTCTAAGCTTTCCAATTTTGGTAATTCCACCTTTTTACCTTATTTCACCAGCCCTGGGCATAACATCTGCTCCTATAACTGCTACTTTTGTGATAACGTTGACCTCTCTTTTTACCTTTTCAGTTGCCTAGTAAATAACATTATACCTACTTAATACTTTAGATTCTATTTAAATTAGTGCTATGGTTTTGGTCTCCTGACTGGATGCTGGTCATTTTTTTTTTCAAGTTTCAAGGAGCCATCCCAGCTCTGAGTGCCCTTGCCAGGATGATAAGTCTGGAGGCCCAAGAGGGTGCCTCTGCATCAACACGGTCTTCCCTAATCCAGCCCCATGTCCCATTTCCCCTCCCAACTCAACACCCTCAATGTCCGTTCCTAGGCATGTTCTCCAGATTTCTCTTGGTACCTATTCCCCAGATCCTGCAGGGTTTTGTTGGTAAAAATCCCATTTCTCTAAGCACAGATAGTGCTTCCTCAGTGGTGCCGTGCTGAGACTTGACCCTAGTGATTGGCCTTCGAATCACAAGAGGAAGTAGGAGCAGGTCTTGAAGAGCAGCTCTTGCAAGGTACCTGCCTTAGGTGAGGCTCTGCATGGTCTCTAGGCAAGGGGCAGTGGGAGCCTACTATCCTCTGACAAAGGGGCATGGGACACTTCTGCCGCTCTCATCATTGGGTCCTGGGCCTGGTTTTCAGCCCTACCTTCCCTCCAGCTGAAGGAGATTAGGAGATTCTAAAATGCTGTCGTAGAGGTGTTCTGACTTTCATGCTGTGCTCCAGATTGGTAGTTGGCTAGTTTGAACCTATCATTTCCTTCTTGCATCACGTAATGGTACTTAACAACAACCAACAAACTCCACCAGTTCTTTTAATTACCATTGCCTCCACCTCTCTCAAATGCTGGAGGGATTGTATAAACCATGATATCCCTTACACTTGTGACCTAGCCCCCAATTCACCACAAGTGAGAGTTTTCATAATGGGGCTTCTACAATATGTCGAGAACTACCAACAATGGGATCTTGTGGCCATTGACTGGCAAGTGATCCAATTCTAGAATTCCATCCTAAGGATCTGCTTCCTAATACCACTTCTGGTACAAGCTGTCTTAGCTTAGGAGACCCCACGACAAGGACTTGAGTTCAATTAGCTTATTTGAGAGGTGTCAATTATGCTGGTAGAGAAGTGGGAAGTGATTAAAGAAACGAAGGCAGCCAAGAAAAGTGCACCATTAAGCTAGCTACCACAGTTGGTTATTAGAGCTTAATCCAGCAGGGAAACTCTAGGAAGTGGTACAAAACATGTGCCTCAGAAGTAAGCCATGTGAGGGACGAGAGAGCTGAGGTGTTTATACACCAACTCCGAGAGTCATTGGTTAGAGGTGGATGCTAGCAGTTGGCAGCTGGCAGGAAAGTTTCAAGGCATATGGGAGAGGAACTGATAACATTGCAACAACTTGCATCTACATCTGAGTCATCTGGTTACTTGCCTAAAATACAGATTCCTGATTAGCAGAAAGCGTGAAGGCTACATGGGACTTCTCTGCAACTTCCTGAGAATCTATAATTATTTCAAAATAAAAAGTTAAAAAAATAGATAGACTGACCAAAGAAACCAATCGTATGGAAATACAATTAACAGAATATATATAATTAATGTGGGTTTTTGGGTTTTCTTTCAGTAAGTATGAGGTACTATAGTGAGGACAGAAGCCTCTTTCATCTCCTACTCTAAATAGAAATGGTGGATAAAATATAACAAATGTATTTTTGAATATATAGCTGAGTTCAAAAGCTGTAGGCAGAAATGGCTCACCTGGGAGTAATTGTAATCACAGCCTGCATTAGTGTGGGTGTGAGGATTAAGTTTGTATTAGCAATACAATGATGGTGGTGGTGGTGGTTGGGGGAAATCTTAGCCAAGAAATTGAAATAAAATTTGTCTTGGGACTGGTTAAACTAATGGAGTTTCTTGTGAAACTATCCATGGCACTCCTCTATAATCTCAGGCACATGAGACTTGTACAGAAAAAAAATCCCACTAGTGAAAACATTACAAAGTATGAGAAGAGAAAGACTTGTAGGAGATAAAGTCAGAAAATGAAACAACTTGGATAATTCACACGCCATGTTAGTTGGGTTCTCCAGAAAGTAAATGTAGGGATGGCGTTACGATTGCGAGGGGTGTGTTGAGAGGTGATGCCTGTGAAAGATAAAAGGAGAGGAAGCAAGATTGGTCAGAGAGAGACTCAGATGGGATGCAGATCTGACAAAGTCTTGGCTAGCCCAAAGGGCAATTACAGAGCAAACATTGCCTGTTAGAGGAGTCCCATGCTGAGAAGAAATGGGAAGACTCTAGTACCCTGTTCATAACCAGTCATTGCTTGGGGACCGCCAAGGAAGAGCATGGCCTCCACTCAAAAGCTGAGGTGGATCCCGAAGGCACTACCAGCTAGAGGTGTCAGCTAACTGCACTCCTTGTGGCTGAATGGCACATTTTTTACCGAAGGGAGGTCTGAGTGGTGCACATGCCCAAAATTAGGACAACAGAACAATCTGAAAGCCTTCAATATAAGCATGTTTAAAAGAGAAAAAAATAGGATTAGAAGGCATAAGGCAAGACGAGGACCTTATGAAAAAAGAACCAAGTAGAAATAGTAGAAATGAGCTATCAAAAACTCAATAGATGTTTTGAAAAGTAGACTAGACACAAGCTGGAAGGAGAATTAGTAAACTCAAACTGATCTGAAGAAACCACCCAGAATACAGCACATAAAGGAGTGCAAAAAGATGAAATTATGATAGACAGTATAGAATATTAACAGATTCACAGACTCTGAAGCCACACACCTGGTATAAATTTCAACTCTGCTCCTTCCTACTTATAAGGCCGCAGGCATGTTTTTAAAGCTCTTTGTGTCTCGGTTTCCTCATCTATAAAATGAAGATATACTAGAACCCACCTCATGGTGTTGCTGTTAGGGTTAAATGAGTTTATAGTTCTTATCAATGAGTTACAGTTCTTACAGCACATACTAAGTGCTCAGTAAGTATTAGCTAATATTATAGAGGAACGGAAAATATGAAAGATAAATTAAAAGTCACAGCAGAGAAAATGAGAAGTTCCAATATTTATCTAATAGTAGTTCCAGAAGGAAAAAATAGAGAAAAGGCAGCACTTGAAGAAATAATGGTGGAGAATTTTCTACACATGAAGAAAAATGAGCCCTTAAAATGAAAAGCACTGAATTCTGAGTAGGATAAAAAAAATTCCATTCCTAGACACGTTGTAGAGAAATTGGAAAACAATGAAGATAAAGAAAAACATCTGGAAAGCTACCAGAGAAGAAACCGATTATCCACAAATGAATGACATTCTGCCTCAAGCCAATTTCTCATCAGTAACAATAGATACCAATGGGAAAATAGCTTCAGAGTGATCAGAAAAATAATTAGAATCCTACGTTCACCTAACCAGCATTGAAAGCTGAAGCTAAAAGAAAGAAATTTTCAGATCTACACAGACTGAGAGATAAGGCAATCTTATCTCTGACTTTTGCTCAAAGAATTTATGAAGGTTGAACTTCAGCAAGAAAAAAATTAAACTCAGAAGGAAAAGATGTCTCTTCCAGCCAAGATGGAATAACAAGAACCAGATTTACCCTCTTACCTGGAACAACTGAAAAACTGAACAAAATATATGAAACAGTGGTTCCCAAAGCACTGGACATCTAAGAGATGGGAAACAAACAAGGTGAACCTTATCATTGCCCCAGCTTACTGCCTAGAGAAAGTTTCCAGGTTACAGTGTGGGGAAGGGGCACCCAGGCAGACCCTGGAGGTCTTCCTGAGACAAGGAGACAGAGCTGGGAGTCTGCAGAGGCCAAAGGAGCTGGAGTTTGCAGAACAAAGTACCAGAGAGAGAAGAGCTGCACAGTACTGGGTACTGATCAACACATGCATGTGAAGAAATGACCCAAGGCTGGGGAAAGAACCTCCAAGAGGGATTAGAGGGAAAAATTGTCAGAGTTTACATATAGCCAGGAATAGTGCCATTCCCACCAGCTAGAGTGGAAAATACCATAATTCTTGGGGCATTGAGTAGAGTACTCAAAAGGGTTTTGCCTCAGTAATGGTGCAAGTTATCTTTAGACTGAATGTTACTCTGGTCCTGCCAAAAAAGTTTAAAAGCAAGACCTAAGAGGATCAAATGATTTCCAAGCAACTAAACCACATCCAGAACAAAACTAAAGAACAGGAATACAAAAATTATCCAGCGTCCAACAAGGTAAAATTCACAATGTCTGGCATCCAATGAAAATTACCAGGCATGTAAAGAAGCTGGAAAATACTACTTATAAGGAAGAGAAAAATCAATCAAAACGGACCCAGGAATGACACATGACAGAATTAGGAGACGAAGACATTGAAATACCTATTATAACTGAATTCCATATGTTCAAGAAATGAGAAGAAAGAGTAAACATGTTAGGTAGAGAAATGGAAGATATAAAAAAAGGCCCAAATCAAATGTATAGAGATGAAAATGACAATGTTTATGATGAAAAATATGCTGAAGGGGATTAACGGCAGTTTTGATGTTGCAGAAGATTCATGAACTTGAAGACATAGCAATACAACCTATCCAAAGAAAAAAGACTGCAACACATTAAAAGAACGTAAGTGAGCTGTGGGGTATCTTAAAGCAGCCTCATGTATGTGTATTTGGAACTCCTGAGGGAGAGGAGAGAGGGAGAGACAGAAAAAAATTTGAAGTATCTTAAAAATGTCTAAATCTGATGAAAACTATAAAGTCACAGATCCAAGAAACTTAATCAACCACAAACACAGGAAACATAAGGAAAATACACCAAGGCACAGCATAATCAAATTGCTTAAAACAAGCGACAAAGAGAAAAATCTTAAAAGCGGCTAGAGGAAGAAGCAGACTACATACAGAGGAACAAAGAATGGTGGCAGCAGATTTTCTATTGGAAACATCGCAAGCTAGAAGACCGTGGATCTTCAAAGATCTTTAAAGCACTAAAAGACAAATCTGTTAACTTAAGGTTGCTAACTTAGATAAAACGGACAAATTCCTTGAAAGATACAAACTACCAAAGTTCACTCAAGAATAAATAGATAACCCGAATAACTCTACAGATATGAAATAAACTGAATTTGTAGTTAAAAACCTTTCCACAAAGAAAACTCCAGGTCCAGGTAGCTTCACTGAGAAATTCTTCCAAATGTATAAGGAAGAAATAAATCAATTCTACACAAAATTTTACATAAAATCAAAGAGGAAGGACTACTTCCCAATCCATTCTATGAGGCCAGCAAACTGAATTCAACAACACATACGAAGAATACTACATCATAGTCAAAAGAATAATATGCCCCAGGACTGTAATCAATATAATTCACCATATTAACAGACCGAGAAGGAAAAGCCATATGATCATCTTAATATATGCAGAAAAAAGCATTTCACAAAAGCCGATATCCATTCTTGATTAAAACTCTTAACACACTAGGAATAGTAGGGAGGTTCCTCAACTCGATAGGGGGCATTTATGAAAAACCTACAATTTACCTCATACTTCATGGAGAAAGACTGAATCCTTTCCCCTAAGATCAGAATCAAAGTGAGGATGTGAGCACTCCTTCCTTTTACTCAACATTGTGCTGAAGATTCTGGCCAGTGCTATTGGAACTAATAAGTGAGTTTAGTAAGGTTTGACACAAGACTAATATGCAAGAATCAATTGTATTTCTATATACTAGGAACAAATAATCAGAAATTAAAATTAAAAACTTCATTTACACTAGCATAAATATATGAAATACTTAGGGATAAATCTGACAAAAGATGTGCAAGGGCTATTCAGTGAACCCTACAAAGCATCGCTAAGAGGAATGAAAGACCCAAATCAATGGGAAGATAGAGCACGTTCCTAAGATTAGAGGACTCAACATTGTTAACATGTCAATTCACCCAAAATTTACCTGTAGATTCAACAGAATCCTAATGAAAACTCTAGCAGGCTTTTGTGTGTGTGGAGAAATTAACAGGCTAATTCTGAAATTTATATAAAAATGCAGAGGACCTGAAATAGCAAAAACAGCTTTGAGAAAGAAGAGGAAAGTTGAAGAACTTAGACTATTTAACTTCAAGATTTATTATAAAGCTACAGTAATCAAGGCAGTGTGGTGCTGGTTTCAAGACAGACAGATAGGTCAATGAGACCGAATAGAGATTCCAGAAATAGACCCACACTTAGTCAACTGTTTTTTGAAAAGATGTCAAGGCAATTCAGTTGAGAAAGGATAATATTTTCAAGACATAGTACTTGAACAATTAGATGTCCACAGGCAAAAAGCCAAAACAAAAATAAAACTCAAAATGAATCATATATTTAAACATATAAAATAAAACAACAAAATTCTAGAAGAAATTCTTTGTGGACCTTGGGTTAGGTAAAGATTTCTTGGATAAAACACTGAAATAAAAAAAAAATGGATACAACACACAAGAAAAAAATGATAAATTGGAGTTCATCAAAATTAAGAAAAATCTATTCTTTGAAAGACGCTGTTATAAAAGTGAAAAAACAAGCCACCGACTGGGAGAAAATATTTGTAAATCACATCTCTAATAAAAGACTTGCATCCAGATTATAAAGAACTCTGAAAACTCAGTAATAAGAAAATACACAGCTCCTTCCAAAATGGGCAAAAGATTTGCACACACACCTCGCCAAAGAATCTATGTGAATGGCAAATAAGCACATAAAAAGATGCTTGACATCATGAGCCATCATTAGAGTGCAAACGAAAACTACAATAAGAAACTAATATGCACCTATTTTAATGTCTAAGACCATACCCAGTGCTGGTGAGGATGTGGAGCGAGTAAACCTTTCTTACGTGGCTGGTGGACACGTCAAATGTACAATCATTTTGGAAAACAGATTAGCAGTTTCTTAAAAGGTTAAACATACACCTATCATACAACCCAGCCATTCCACTCCTAGGTCCTCCAGAGAAATGAAAACATTTGTTACACAGTCATTCGTCACTTAACAACAGGGATGCGGGGATACATTCTGAGAAATGCATTGCCAGGTGATTTCGTCATTGTGCGAACATCACAGAGTGCACTTACACAAACCTAGATGGTATAGCCTACTACACACCTGGGCTATATGGTCCTAATCTTAAGGGACCACTGTGTTGTTACGTGGCACGTGACTATATAAAAATTTGCACACAAATGTTCATTGCTGCTTTATTTATAACAGTCCAAACTGGAAATAACTCAAACGTCCCAAATCAACAGGAAAATGGTAAACAAAATGTGGTATATCCACACCACAGACTACTACTCAGCAAGGAAAACAATAAACTATTTATGCAACGACATGGCTGAATCTCAAAATAATTGTGCCGAGTGAAAGAAGACAGACAAAAAAGAGTCCATGTGGTATGATTCCATTCATAAGAATTCTAGAAAGTGAAACTAATCTACAGTGACAGAAAGCAGATCCGTGATCGCCTGAGGATGGGGTGGAGCAGGGAGTGGAGGGAGGGAGGGATAAATTACAAACAGTCACAAGGAGACTTACGGGCGTGATGTTCTTTATCTTGATGATGGTAATGATTTCGTGGGTGTATACATATGTCAAAACTTATCAAAATTGTTCACTTTAAATATGTGCAGTTTATTATATGTTATTTATACTTCAATAAAGCTGTTAGAAAAAATCCCAGAAGGAAAGTGTGGGAAGCAAGAGGTAACAGCGAACAAAGAAATTGGCAAATGCGTTGGTGAGTCTAAATAAGTAGTGGTTCCTCGCAGCAGTAGCGATAATCATTATAAGATGGATTGAAAACATCTGATTTTATATTGGTTGGTAGAAAGAAGGCGAGGGGTTTTTACTTAACTCGATTTTAAGTGTGCATTGTGTATACTTAACTTCTGTGCTAGCTGAGGGCACAAAGAAAATGGATTTAAAAAAAATCAATTCAAAAGAAGAGGTGAAATAAGAAAAACGAAGCATAGTAAAAGCATGTAGTAATTGAAGTCACAGGGAAGCAGGTAGGAATGGTTTAACTTGGCCCCTTAAAAATTCCTGTGGGAGGCAAGGAAGGCTTCCTGGAAGAGGGGACATTTATTTAAGATGGTTTTAAAGAATGAGCAGGGGCTGGCCCCGTGGCCGAGTGGTTAAGTTCTCGCGCTATGCTTGGGCGGCCCAGGGTTTCGCCATCCGGATCCGGGGCGCGGACATAGCACCGCTGATCAAGCCATGCTGAGGTGGCATCCCACATGCCACAACTAGAAGGGCCCACAACTAAAAATACACAACTATGTACCGGGGGGCTTTGGGGAGAAAAAGGAAGAATAAAATCTTTAAAAAAAAAAAAAAAAAGAATGAGTAAAACATGCTCACGTAGAAAAAGCTGGAATATTATAGTAAATAGAGGAAGTTGATGAGCAAATGCACAGGAAGGGGAAACACATGGTAGCATCAGCACCTCGGATGCGACCCCAGTGGAGGAAGCCAAAGGAGGTGGGCAGGAGGCTGCAGGTGGAGGTTGAGGCCACACCACTGAAGGCCTTGAATGAAGGCAATGGGGAACCACAGAGAGCTTTTCCAAGCAGAGGTGACACGGCTGGAGCCGTGTTTTCGAAGTATCCCCGAGGGCAGTGTAGAGAATGAATTATTGAGGCAGCGCTGGAGGCAAGGAGAGCCTGAGGGGGCTTGAGGGGAGGCCGTGAGGTCGAGAGAAGAGGCCACCACCTGTTCCCCTACAACTCAGCTTCCCGGTCAGAATCAGTGACAGGCTCTCCGGTACAAAGATGTCCCCAGGGAGCTGGCTTCCTGCCTCAGAGATGAGCAGACTGAGATGGAGAGAATTGTTCTTGCAGCATATCGGTGGCAGCACCGTGTGTGTGAAAACATGCTGTTTCAGAGACCTACCTTCTGACCTTCAGGTCCGCCTCAGGAAGTGAGAGCAGCAAGGAAAGAGCCCCGCCTTGGGGCTGACGGCAGGGGTTCTGGTGCCTGATTCAGCATCAGCTCACTGTGTAACCTCGGCCAAGGCCCTTGCCCTCTCTGAGCCACCATCTAATCTATCACCCCTCCCTCAAAATGAGGCTGTTAGACAACCAGGCCCTCCCATTTCTGACCACCCAGGGCTCACTCCAGACAACTTCAAAATGGGCAGCAAATCCGGCCCCCGCTCTCCGTGTCCCCCTTAATGTCTCAACCTGCTAATAGGGTCACCCCCATCTCCATCACGAGGCTCCACCACTTGGGGAAACAAGACCCTCTGATTTCTTTCTTTCCTCAAAATGAAAATAGCTTTATTTTTCTCTTTATAAATATAACATGGGCTCACTGTTAAAAATTTTAAACTATAAGGAAAGTATAAAGAAGAAAGCAAAATTCGACGGCAATCCTATTATCTAAAGGTAGCCAGATTTGTTCAGATTTTGGCAACAGTCTTCCAGACAACTCCCTATGTTCACACACACACTTCAGACACCCTTGTACTTTGGATAAATGGGATCGTAGTATTTTAGCTGTGTTGCAATCTAAGCTTTTCACTCAGTGATATGTCATGGATATCTATGTAAAAAAATATTTACCATGTTATTTTAAAAAATGTATTTTGATTACATGCCCACATACAAATATACCATTTACACAAATTTATAAATGTGATCAGCAGAAACATGACCAAACTGTAGATACCTCTTTATTTTTAGTGGCTCCCTATTTTCCTCTGTAAATGAGTGAACCATAAATACTGCTGCAATGAACATCTTTAAATACATATCCTTTTGCATTTTAGAATAAATTTCTAGACGTGGAATTGTTGGATCAAAAATGTGAACCTTAAAATGCTTTATACCTATGGCCCAACTATCCTCCAAAAAGTTAGTACCAATTCTCACTTCTACCAAAAATATGTGTCCGTTTCTCAGCACCCTTTGTCATAGAGAGTATTAGCAATTTCTAATCTAAAAGGTGGACATGCCTTCTAATTGTTTTTATTTTCGTTGCTTTGGGTTTTAGTGAAGTTGATCATCTGCGTCTTGGCTATTTGGATGTGTTCTTTTGTGACATGGCCTGTTTAGATCCTTTGTCTATTTTTCTGTTGGGTACGTTTGTTTCTTATTGCTTTTTAAGTGCTCTTTGTATATTAGGGGTTTAACCTGAGACCACCTGGTTTCTCAGGGTCCCTGGAGATGGGCAACCTGGTTCCCTGTGAGGTCAGATTCCCAAGAGACTGGAGCAGTTCTGCCTCTGGTCAGCGGAGGGCAGCAGTGGGCAAGATTCCCTTTCTGGCGGGACACACTTAGGCCTGCCAGGAGCTAGACACATAGACAGACAGACACACGCACACACCACAAACACCCTTCAAAAGAGCTTCTCAGGAAACCACTTAGCCCACTGACTCCTAAGGGCCCCCCAGTACAGAATTATCTAGTCTCCAGCTGCAGCTGACCAGTGAAGAAAGTCAGACTCTGAAGTCAGACTAGATTCAAAATCCAGCCCTCTCCCCTCCTGGCTGTAGGTTGGGCGTGGCCTTCATCACCTCTCTACCTCGGTTTCCTCGTCTGTAATTTGGGTCCTGTGATACAGATCTTCCCAGGGCTCGCTGAAGGGAAAGTGAGCGGAGGAACGTCCCACCTACAGCGTTGCTCCTCTGTCTCGGCTGGTTTTGCCCCTTCCAAGCCTGCCCCCAGGTCTGACCAGGTCTGTTTCTATGGCAGATCCCTTTGGGCTGACTGTATGGAGGGAGAAGGCAGGAGACCTGTGAGGAGGGGGAGAGCTGACGAGGACCCACACCAGGACGTGGGATCAGTGAGAGACATGCAGAAAAGGCCAGCGCCTGGCGATGGATGAGATGCGCTGGCCTGAAGGGGCCGTGGGGGCTCCCAGCCTTCCTACCTGAGGGACAGCGTGGCCAGCCAGGGAGGTGCCGGAGAAGAGTTCTGCTTGCATTGGTCCGAGTTTGAGGTGCTAAAGGGACCCTCCCAGCAGTGGGAAATCAAGGCTCCAGGCTGACCTCTCCCCTCCCTGCCCTAGCCCCCTCTCCGCCCTGCAAAACCTGTGTCCATCTCTGCCCAGGGATCAGAGCTGCTCCAGGCGTACTTCAGGCCAAGAGAGGGGATTGGCTCCTTCCTGGCTTCCTCTCTGATCTCCCCCTTTGTTGCCCTCACCCCCGCTAGGTCCCAAGTCTGGGGAGGGGGACAGGGGGAGACCATTTTTCCACTCAGGGCCCCCTACGCCTCCTTTATGCTAGAAGCAACGCAGAGCCCGAGGGGCCCCCACCTCAGGAGGGGAAACCGGAAAAATGGGTTTCTGATGGGCACGACTATGGCCTGGAGGCGGGATGAATCAGCAGCAGGCACAGAGGGCAGTGAAGGGGGAGCAGAGGGCAGAGCCCAGGCCCCCAGGCTGTGGGCTTTGGGGCAAGGAGCGGTGTGCAGGTAAGAGGTGGCGAGGTCCTGGGAGTGTGCAGTGGAGGGGGTCTCTGGGTCTCCTTCAGTCACCAATCTGGTCCCAGGGCTAAGGCAGGATTACAGAGGTTTCTGCCTCTGTGTATATTAATGATGACAGCAGTAACAGGTTCGTTTACAAATTGCTTACTTATGCCAGGCCTCCTGCTAAACTCTTTCAGAGCATTATTTTATTTAATCCTCACTTACCTTATTGTCAATCTCTATTTTACAGATGAGGTCGCAGAAGCTCAGAGAGGTTAAGCCACTTGCCCCAGGTCACACAGAGGCGTCATGGAGTCAGGAAGTCTGCCCCTGGAGGCTGAGAACCCCCCTTCTTAGTCACCCCCCCCCCCAGACACGGTTGGGCTGTGTCCTGCACCCGTCAAGATCCGTGGTTTCCCACCTTGGGTCCCAGGTACCCAGAGTCCTTGGAGCGATCCTCAATGTGAAGATGCCCAGAAGGTGATGGGGACATTCACCCGATAGGGTCACACGGTTTCCCTAATGCTGAGGGACTCTGAGCACGTTTTTTTAAATTTGAGTTCGTGGGGGAGGAAAGGAATGAAGCTGCTTGGTGCTGGGTGGGGAACCTGGTGGGGCCCCGCCAGACTGGCAGGGCCAGGGTCCGCTGAAGGACGGTGCCGGGGGCTCTTTGGGGCTCCTTAAAGCTGTGCTGTTCTGTAGTTCTGTGAAGAAGGGACAGGGGCGTGTATATTTGGGGGTGCTGGCAGTCATCCCCCGCTGTGTGGAGGGGGAGGCTGGTGCTCCCCCACTCCAGCAGCAGATAGGCACTGAGTGGTGGACGTGGCTTCCGGAATCTTATCAATCCCTCAGGAATGCATGTGGCTTTAGTAAACCCCAGCCGCAGGCAGAGGAGTGGGGTACAGGCCGGGGCCTGTCCTAGATGTGGGTGGGGACCCTGGGGAGGGTTCCTGCCAGGCGGGCTTGGGCTGAGGCCAGGTTTGGGGTGGGGCTGGTCAGGGAAACCACTGGTGAGCGCCAGGCATCCCTGCCCCCTGCCCAAAGCTGGCTCTCCTCCCTGCGGCCCGCTCCACTCCAGCTTCACACCTCCCCACCTGCTTCTCCAAGATCAAACCCAGGGGGTTGCTACATCCTTTGTTATGTCCTCACTGATCAAAGCGTAGAGTACCTGAACTGCACCAGGCATTTCTCTTCAAGATCTTATTTAATCCTCATACCTATCCAATTGTATATTTCTAATCCCTAATTTATAGATGAGGACAAATAAGTATCAGAGAGGTTAAGTAACTTGTCCAAGGCCACACAGCTACTAAATATCAGAGCCTGGTGGAATCCAGGTGTCTGATTCCCAAGCCAAGTCACTTTTCATTTCACTAAGCTAGGGGTTCAGAGGGAATAAGCTCTGGTCCGTACGCTTAAGGGGTGACTAGTCTGTTCCTAGAGGGACAAACAGATAGATCATCTCACACAGCATGAGTGATGGAGCAACAGAATGTAGTGATAGGAGCAGTGGCTGTGGGAGGGCTGCCTTCCTCCTTCTGCAGAAGATTCCTCGATGAGGGGGACATGGCCGCAGTCACTCCAGGCTTAAATCCTCCCGGCAAAGGAGGAGGAGAAAGAGATAGAAAGAGAGAGGGAGAGTGTGTGTGTGTGTGTGTTCTCATGACAGAGTGTCCAGATCCAGCTGTCCATGAGGCTGTATTTCCCGAAAGGGTCAGCCAACAATTTCCCATTTTTGCTTAAGCCAATCTGACACTTGTAACCGAAAGACATCAAATTAATGCCACTTGTATAGCACGTAAATGGCTTCAAATGGAACTCTTGACTTTTATCCCCCAAACCTGTGCCTTCCCCACACTTCCTGGTTTTTGTATATGGCTCCCCCATCCACCCAACTCCCTTCCCCCTCTTCCAACCCAGCAACAAGTCCTGTCAATCCTCTCTCCAAACTACGTCTCCAGTCCATCTGTTTCTCTTTCCATGCACTGCCACTCTAGTCCAGGCCACCATTCTCTCTCACCTGGATTACTGCAAATAGTCTTATCAGTAGTCTCTCTGCTTCGATTCTTTTTCCCCATAAATGTTCTCCACACAGCAGCCAGGGTAATCGCTGAAAAACATGAACCAGATCATGTCACTCCCTTGCATAAATTCTTCAATAATTTCCTGCTGTACTTGGAATGACCCACACCTTTTCCCAAGGCTTCTACTACCTGACTCTTATCTACCTTGGAAAGCCATCTGTCTTCTTTCCAAGCTCATTTCCACCTCAGGGCACTTGCATTTGCTGCTTACTCTGTCTGGGAGAATCTATATCTTCACATGGCTGCTTGCATCTCATCATTCAGGTTGGGCCTCAAGTGTCACCTCTTGCAGCGGCCTTCCTTGAGCACCCCAGCTAAAGCAGTACCCACTTCTCACCTCGCCCCATTCTGTCCCTCTCTTTACCTCCTTTGTAGCACTTTGCACAGTCTGTGGTTTTGAGTGACTCAGAAATAGACTAGCCATCATGAACAACAAAGACCAGCCTTGGATCAGCTCAATCCCTGACTGCATTGAGGGGATCCACCTCTCCTACCTGTGAAAACTAAAAGTATATCCTTTCTTGAAGAAGAGAAAATGAGCCAGAGATTCAAATTATCTTTACATTTTCCATTCACAAGGCTAAAATTTAATCAAAAGTTACCAAACATGCAAAGAACATGAACTGACCAAAAAAAAAAAAAAAAATCAAGAGAAAAAATATTTAATAGAAAGAGACCCATAGGAGACCCAGCTATTGGCATTATCAGACTTTTCAATAACAGTGATTAATATGACCACCAAATTAAATGAAAAGATGGAAACATTCAGCAGAGAAATAGAAACTATTAACATTATTACAAATAAATTCTATAACTTAAAAATATAAAAATTGAAATTGAGAGCCCAATGGATGGGTTTGCAGCAGATTAGATGCAATTGAAGAGAGAATTAGTGCACTAGAAATAGGCCAAAAGAAAACATCCAGACCAAAGTGAGAAAAGATTAAAGGACGAAAAAAACACAGGAAAGAATGTAAGAGCCGTATGAAATAGAGTGAAAATGTCTGAATTACGTGTAATTAGAGTCTCAGAGTGAAAGGAAAGAGAAAATAGGGCAGATGCAATATTCAGAGATGATGGTAGGGAATTTCCAAAACCAAAGAAAGACATCAAGTCATAGGATGCACGAAGCACTATGAATTCTAGACAGAATAAATACAAAGAAAACAAAATTCAGACACATAATAGCAAAACGCCTGAAAACCAAAGAGAAAATCTTCAAAGCATCTGGAGGAAAAAAGATATGTATATTATTTTAAAGAATATACAATAGGGCTGGCAGCAGACTTCTACACAGAAACCATGGAAGCCACAGACAATGGAATGAATGACAAACTGTTGAAAGAAAAAGCTGCCAATCTAGAACTCTATGTCCATTACTACTGTGACCTCATCTTCTGCTCTCCCCTCCCCTTATTTGGTTCCAGTCACACTGGCTTCTCATTCCTTATGCATTCCAGACATGTTCGTACCACGGGCTCTTTGCACTGGCTATTTCCTCTACTGATCCATTCTTCTCTTAGATAATCATATGGCTTTGCCCTCATCACTTTCAAGTTTTTTCTCAAATGTCGCCATTTCAATGGGAGCTACCTTAAATATCCTATTTAAAACTGCAACCTACTTATTCCTGATCCCTCTTCCCTGAATTGCTTTTCTTTATACATTATTATCTTTTGACATGTTATATGCTTACTTATGATTGGATTTTTTTGGTCTCTCTTGACTTAAATAAATGTAAACTGATAATTATAATGGCGTCATTTAAAAATACATATATTTAAAATAACTCCAGCTGTGTTTTTGTGGCTTTTTTTAAAGATTTTATTTTTCCTTTTTCCCCCCAAAGCCCTCTGGTACATAGTTGTATATTTTCAGTTGTGGGTCCTTCTAGTTATGGTATGTAGGATCCCGCCTCAACGTGGCCTGACGAGCAGTGCCATGTCTGCACCCAGGATCTGAACCAGCAAAACCCTGGGCCACTGAAGCGGAGTGCAAGAACTTAACCACTCAGCCACAGGGCCGGCCCACTCCAGCTGTTTTTATCAGGAGGGTCATTAAGGGTATTTAGTATGTCATGATGTCAGAAATAAAAGCCTCCCTTCATTTATAAAGTCCCTTGTTTACCCTTGTTCTGATTTTTCCCTGTGTCTTTTATTGTAAGATAAGCCCAGTCCTCTGTGGAAGCAGACAGGAGAGAGAGAGACAGGTAGATAGAAACTGATATGTATTTAAGTATGGATGTTTTCAGTTGCAAGTTATGGGGAACCCAACTACAAGTGACTTAAAGAATAAGGATAGGGGCTGGCCTGGTGGCGCAGCAGTAAAGTGCACACATTCTGCTTCGGCTGCTCAGGGTTCGCCGGTTCAGATCCTGGGTGTGGACGTGGCACCACGTGGCAAGCCATGCTGTGGTAGGCGTCCCACATATAAAGTAGAGGAAGATGGGCACGGATGTTAGTTCACAGCCAGTCTTCTTCAGCAAAAAGAGGAGGATTGGCAGATGTTAGCTCAGGGCTAATCTTCCTCAAAAAAAAAAAAAGAAAGAATAAGGCTATTTATTATCTCATGTAAGAGGTCATCCAGAGGTGAGTCTTCTCCAGTGTTCGCTCAGTGCTGACATCAGTTTGCTTTCCAGTTTCACATTTTATCACACTCAGCGGGCTGACTGTTGTGCAGTTTCCCAAGAAGACATGAAAATATCTCGCTAAAGAGGGATGGTGTCTTCTTCTGTGCCTCTTTTTTTTTTAGAGATTGGCACCTGTGCTAACATCTGTTGCCAATTTTTTTCTTCTTCTTCTTCTCCTCAATGCCCCCCAGTACATAGTTGTATATTCTAGTTGTGAGAGCCTCTGGTTGTGCTATGCCACCTCAACTTGACCTGATGAGTGGTGGCACATCCACGCGCAGGATCCTAACTGGTGAGACCCTGGGCTGCTGAAGCAGAGCAGGCGAACTTAACCACTCGGCCACGGCGCCGGCCCCTCTGTGCCTCTTTTTAAGGGCTAAGAGACTCACCTTCTGCTCCAGTCCCAGAAGACATCCTTCCTCTCATTGACCAGGACGGCACCACTAGGCTGTTCTAAAGCCACTTACAGGAAAGGACAATGGGTGACTGTGATTGGCTTAGACTGATCATGACTTATCTGCTGTGGTGGGGAGGCTCCAAACCCATGAAGCAAACAGCTGCTTGATACCTGACCACAATCAAGGTTCTGTTACCAAGAGAAGGAGTGCTGTCGGGTGGGCAACCCATAGCATGTCTTATGTAGCATCTCTCAGTTTTTTTCTTTTCTTTTCTTTTGGCGTGAAAGATTAGCCCTGAATTAACATCCGTCTCCAGTCCTCCTCTTTTTGCTGAGGAGGATTGGCCCTGAGCTAATATCTGTGCCCATCTTCCTCTATTTTATATGTGGGATGCCTGTCACAGCATGGCTTGATGAGTGGTGCATAGGTCCATGCCCAGGATCTGAACCTGCTAACCTTGGGTCACTGAAGCAGAGCATATGAACTTAACCACTACGCCACCAGGCTGGCCCCTGAGTTTTTCATTTTAAAAGTCACTTCATGAGGCTGACCCTGTGGTGTGGTGGTTAAGTTCATGTACTCCACTTTGGTGGCCTGCAGTTCATGGGTTCAGATCCCGGGCATGGACCTATGTACTGCTTGTCAGGCCATGCTGAAGCAGTGTTCCACATATAAAACTGGAGGAAGATGGGTACAGATGTTAGCTCAGGGACAATCATCTTCAAGCAAAAAGAGGAAGATTGGCAATGGATGTTAGCTCAGGGCCAATCTTCCTCACCAAAAAAAAAAAAAAAAAAAAAGTCACTTCACATCCTTGAGCTAACTAATCCTCACCTGTCCAGGGGTAGTTTATCATCCTACATTGCAGATGAAGTTCAGAGATGTTGGGTGACTTGCTGAAGGTCACAGAGCTAAGACATGTTAAGATCCTGTTTGGGATCCACCATCCCTGGATGTCCTGCCTATGGATCAGTGGTTTAAAAAATTGGCCACAAAACTTGCACGTGAATGTTCATAGCAGCATTATGCAAAAGGTAGAAATAACCCAAATGCTCATCAACTGATGAATGGACAAACAAAATATGGCATATCCATACAATGAAATATTATTTGATCATAAAAAGGAGTCAAGTTTTGATACATGGATGAACCTGGAAAACATTATGGTGAGTAAAAAAAAAGCCAGTCACAAAAGACCACATACATGATTCTATTTATATGAAATGTCCAGAAAAAGCAAATCCATTGAGACAGAAAGTAAATTAGTGGTTGCCACGGGCTGGGTGGAGGGTTGGAAATATTGGGGACAGTGATAACGAAAGGGTATAGGATTTCTTTTTGGGGGGATGATGAAAATGTTCTAAATTGGATTGTGGTGATGTGTTGCACAACTCTGAATACACTCAAAACCAGTGAACTGTACACTTTAAATGAGTGAATCATATGATATGTGAATTGTATCTCAATACAACTTTTCCTTTAAAAAATTGGCTGCAAATTATTTAAAAGTCACCCTATGGAAAGGTGGGTGTCTCGGGCTCCTCCTCTTGAATCTGAGTGGGCTTGTGACTGCTTTGGCCAATAGAGTATGACAGAAGTGACAACACGTGACTTCTGAGCCTAGGCCTTTCAACAGCTTCCGCCTGGCTCTCTCTAGACACTTGGTTCTTGGGACATTCTCTCTCAGAACCGACTGCCATGCCCTGAGAAGCCCAAGTCACATGGGAGGCCACACATAGGCTATCCAGGTGACGTTCCCAGTTAAGCCCAGTCTTCGGCCATCCAAGGCCGAGAGCCAGACATGTGGGTGTAGGAGCCCCCCAGATGATTCCAGCGCCCAGCCATGGGAGGGAGTCTTCCCAGGTGAGGCCTCAGACACCATGGAGCAGAAACAACCCATTTCCGCTGTGCCCCATTCAAATTCCTGACCCCCAGAAGCATTAGCATAATAAAAATGTTATTTTATACTGACATGCTGGGGCGGTTTGTTAGCAGCAATAGATAACCAGAGTCACCTTCCTCCTCCCAGCCCTACAACCCCTGCCTCTGTCCCATGGAACCCCTTGCAGGTCTCTCAGGAGCCCCTCGTTCAGGCGCCTGGAGAAGCAGATGGTGCTCAGAACTGGGGAGGGCGGGGTCTCTTTTTTCCCCTCACCCTGTTCTTCTCTGAGGGCGTTTCCCTCACGTTGCGTCTGGTTGAAGGTTTCACCCGAGGGTTCAGATTCCTGTTTTAATCCCTGGGACACCTGTGCTGACACCTGTTGGCCCTGACTCTGGGAACTGGGAGAAGGGCTCAGCTTTGCATAGATTTGCATTGCTCTCACATGAATTTGCTGGGCCCTCAGTTACCCTCTGTCTCTGTCTCTTGCCCAGGTCTCTCTCCTGAGTCATGGCCTCTAGACCCACTGCCTGCCAGGCCACTCCCTGCCCCTCTGGGATGTCCTACAGCGCCTCAAACTCAGGGTGTCCACCAGTGAACGCATCATCTTCCCTTCAAAACCTGTCCCTCCTCCCACGTCCTCCGTCTCTGAAGCAGGAAAACCATCCTTGCAGTCACCCGAGCCTGAGACCCAGGAAGCAGCCTTCTCCTTCAGTGTGCACTCCTGGACCCTCTCACCCCGGGGGTTCTTGGGCTTTAAATATCATCCGTACATTGATGACTCCTAGATTTTTGTCTCCAGCCCTCTCTCCTCTGAACTTCTCTCCGGTACGTCCAGCTGTCTATGTGACAGCTCCACATGGGCGTCTGGAAGTACGTCAAACCTAACATATGCAGCACCAACGCCTCGCGTGCCTTCCACAGATCTGGTTCTCGGGCAGTCTTCTCCTTCCCAGGAAACGTCGACTCCTTTCTGCCCGTCGCATGGGCCACAGGTTTTGGCCTTGCCCTTGACTCCTCTTGCCATTGGCTCTATTCAAAGTACATTCAGAATCCAACATTCTCAGTGTGACTGCCACCCTGGCACTACCATCATCTCTCTCCTGGATTATTGCTAAAGTCTCCCAACTGGTCCCCTGCCTCCAACTTTGCCTGCGTCTATTTCCCACACAGCGGCCTCAGCAATCCTTTAAAACGAAGGTCAAGCCTGTCGCTCCTTTGCTGGAAACTTCTGCTGGCTTCCCATCTCACTCAGAATAAGAGTCCAAGTCCTGACAATGGCTGACTTCCTTTGGTGTCTCCCAAGCCTCTCTGACCCCATCTCCCACTACTGTTTCCCTCCCTCCCTCTCTCCAGCTGCCGTGGCCTGCTTGCTCTTCCGTGACACCCAAGATGCTGTGGTCACAAAGCCTTTGTGACTGCTGCTCCCTGTGCAAGGGATGGTTTTCCTCAAGATATATGCCGGGCTCCTTCTCTCATTTCCTTCCGTCTCTGCTCAAATGTTTTCTAAAGGAGAGGCCTTCCCTGGCTGCCTTCCTCCCCACCCAGGCACCCTCCAACCCCCTCACCTGGCCATGCTTTCCTCCATAACACTTAGCTGACTCATCATGAGCTGGCTTCTTTGTTACCCCTCTTCTCCTGGCTGAATGGAAGCTCCGTGAGCTTAGGCTTTTATCTGTCTTGCGCAACTCTGGGCCCTAGCACAGCTCCCAGAATGCTAGTGGGCACCTTAATGGTCATCTGTGGAATGAAGGAATGGATCCCTCACTGTGTCCCATCAGTCACAAAGTCACTTTTATTCTTGCCTGTACCCCACCCCCCGAGTCAGTGCCCTCCTTCAGACCTCACCTTCTCCCCCCTCGACTATTGCAATTGTCTGTTAATCAGTGTCCCACCCTCTGTCCCCCATCCATCTAGGCTCTTGCCACAACCATTTAAAACACTAATTTTGATTATTTTCCCCCAATGTAAAAGTAAGACATGTTGCTAATGGAAATCTCAGAAGACACAGATCAAAGAAAAAAGAGGGGAGAAAAGCCCACCCATATTCCTACCATTTAGAGGTCAGGACTATTCACATTTGGAAGTGTTTTCCTCCTGGTCTTTTTTTGTGTGCACAAGCTGTTATGTTTTTTACGTAGAGCTGTCCTTTTACGGACTCCTCAGATGAACGCTCTACTTTGCAAAAACCTACAATCGTAGCAGCTAATGTTTAAATTTACTGTGTAACTTAAGGTATGTTACTTAACCTTTCTATGCCTCAGTTTCCCCACCTGTAAAAAGGGAATGACATTGGTAGGTTGTGAGGATTAAATCTGGAAAGTGAACCTGGTACATGCTCAATGAGTGTTGGCCATTATTACTGTTGCTGCTGCTGCGGCTGTTTCTGAGCGCTTGTGCTGTGCCAGGCACCATTCCGAATATGTTACGTGCGCTCACTCACGTAACCCTCATACCCACCCTAAGAAGTAGGTGTGGCTATAACTTAACACGAGAACCTAAAGAGGCTTCAGTGGTTTTACAAAGGGAAAGGAAACCAAAGCTGGGAATGGCTCCTTCCAGCTTGCAGGCATCCGATGCTCCCACCAGCTGGAGGACACATAATATTGAAAACAACAGCTAGTGTTCCCCAAACACGCAATGTCCGTTGGGCCCAGTGCTAAGTGTTCGCATGTGCAGGGAGTCCTCCCACAGCGCCAGTCTTCATAACCTGAACTGCGCATGGCTTGATGGATCAATTAGGGAACACAATTTGCATCCTGCCGCTTGCGATTGGTTACACACCGCTGCAAGCTGGAAGTGGCTTGAGCTGGCGCTGCCCCGCCGCTGCTGGCTGGTCTTGCTTTGTTTATCCTAACAATGGTTGCTTCTCAAGGTGTGGAACGGTTAGCGCTGGTGGCGATAGAAATCGGAAGGCCAGGACTCCGGAGGAAAATCGAGATGTACTCAAAGCCCAGGGACGCTCAGGGATATTTCACATTCATAGCTGTACACATGTTGCTACGACAAACACCTTTGTGATTAAATCATCAGCAAGAAAAACGGCTTTGCAATTACTAGACTGAAAATGTCGAATCCAACCACGTTTTCACATTTGTTTTTATTTCAAATTTCAAAACAACACAATAATAATGATAACCTTCATTAACATTTGTTGAGCCTACTGTGTGTCAGTCCCTGTGCTAAGAGCTTTATGTACATGATTGATCTATTTAATCTTTATAACAACTCTATTTGTTATTGGCTTCGTTTTACAGAAGAAACTGAGGCACAGAGAGATGAGGCAATTGTTCAAGGTCACACCACTAGAAGGAGGCAGAGCTGGGCGACAGACCAACGCAGTCTGGCTCAAGCCGGAAGCCTCCACCACTGGGCTAGACAACTGGATTGTTGCTACTGTGAGGTTTCCTAGTCATTGCATGATGGTCAAATAGGCCACATTGTCTCGTTTAATTTCCTACCACTCCCAGGGGACAGTTACCATTATTTTGGCTGATTCCCAATGAAGATCAAGGCATAGAGGTGTCAAGCCAATTGCCTTTGCAAAGTCACACAGTCCGTAAGTGGCCTGAGCCTGCCGAATCCAAAGTCCTGGACCTGCCTGCCTGGGTAAAGTGCCCATGTCATTTCCTCTTATAGCATCACATGCCCGCTAGCCCATGACTGATCACGGTTCTCATTCTACACACACCTGTGGGATCATTTGATTGTCCGCCTAGCTTGGGGGTGAGCTCTGTGAGGGCAGTGTCCATGTGGAGTCTGGCCCATTGTTTGTCCCCGCCACAAAGCAGGTGCACAATTAATACCTGTGGCTTGAATGAGTGAACGATGGATTCTGCCAGAGGGACTGAGCTGCAGTGGAGGGGCACAACAGCTCCCTCAGCCCCGTTGAGGCCATTTTTTGTGTGGTTTTTTTGAATTTTTTATTGTGGTCTAAATAGTTTATAACATGGCGAAATTTCAGTTGTGCATTAATATTTGTCAAACACCATATAAATGTGCCCCTGCACCCCTTGTGCCCACACTCTTCCCCCTGGTAACCACTAAATTGTTCTCTTTGTCCGTAAGTTTGTTTATATTCCACATATGAGTGGAATCATATGGTGTTTGTCTTTCTTTGGCTTATTTTGCTTAAGGTGATGCCCCCAAGGTCCATCCATGAGGTTGTGAATGGGACGATTATGTCTTTTTTATGGCTACGTTTTATTCCATTGTGTATATAGACACCACATCTTCTTTATCCAATCATCGATTGCTGGGCCCTTGGGTTGCTTCCATGTCTTGGCTATTGTGAATAATGCTGCAGTGAACATAGGGGTGCATAAGTCTCTTTGGATTGTTGATTTCAAGTTCTTTGGATAAATACGCAGAAGTGGGATAGCTGGGTCATATGGTAATTCTATCTTTAGTTTTTGAGAAATCTCCATACTGTTTTCCATAGTGGCTGCACCAGTTTACATTCCCACCAGCAGTGGATGAGGGTTCCCTTTTCTCCGCAACCTCTCCAACATTTATTAGTTTTTGCCTCGGTGATTGTAGCCATCCTAACGGGCATAAGATGATATCTAAGTGTAGCTTCGATTTGTGTTTCCCTGATGATTAGTGATGTTGAGCACATTTTCATGTGCCTATTGGCCATCTGTATATCTTCTTTGGAGAAATATCTGTTCATATCCTCTGCCCACTTTTTGATTGGATTGTTTATTTTTTTTGTAGTTCAGTTGTGTTAGTTTTTTATATATTATGGAGATTAACCCCTTATCGGATATACGATTTGCAAATATTTTTTCCCAGTTAGTGGGTTGTTTTTCTCATTTTGATCTTGGTTTCCTTTGCCTGCTGAGGCAGTTTCTAAGGCTCAGGTGTTGGACTCAGCCTTTCCTGACCTCAGGGGTCTTAGAAGGGTCTCAGTACCTGAGCCCACCAGCAAGTGTATCCTGGAAGTACCTTTATTGCCCAGAGCTTGGACCCCAGATCCTTGGAGTCATAGATAATGCTAATGGTTCGCCAAATCCATCCCCCCTTCTTCTTTGCTGGAAAGGCCAGTTTTGTTTGGGTGCTACCTCCTTGAGGCCAAGCACTCAGGGGACAGGCCCCTCCTCAGCCCTGGGGCATGAATCATGATTGGCCTAAGCCAATCATGGTGATTGCATTCCCTTTGCCAGGATTGACTTATCGAAACGTATGTGATCCAATCCTGGCCAATGGGAGCTGAGAAAAAGTCTGATGGGAGACTCCCAATAAATATTTCTCTTCCTTTAAAGATGCACGAGAAGAAATGCTTTCTTCACTGAACATTGTCTGCAGATGATGGCAAGCACTGTTGCATCCATCTTGTGACCACGAAGCAAGATATTGCCGACATGGGAAGGAGGCTGACACCTCTTTAAAGACATCATTGAGCCACTGAATTTCCAAACTCTGGAACTTCTCTCCCTTGTTATGTAAGAAAATGAACTCCTTATGGCTTAAACCATAATTGCTTGGAGTTTCTGTTCCTTGGTGCTCAAAGCCTCCTGATTGGCACACGGGGACCCTCTGCCTCCTGTGACATTTATCCAGTTCTGCTGCATCTTTGTATTTCGCTTCCTCATTTTGGGGGGCGGTGGAGGCTGGAAGCTAACAGTGTGAGTAGCTAACATTTCCTAGCACAAATGCATCGTCTCATTTCTTCCACTCAACAACTATGGGCATGCAAAGTAGGGTCTTTCACTCTCAATTTACTGGTAAGGAAACTGAAGTACAGTCAGGTAGAGTGACTTGTCCGGGGCCACACAGCGAGGCTCACCACTGCCCATAGGATAGAATCCAAACTTCTTACCATGACATTCAGTGCCCTTCAAGATCTTCGTTCCTTTGCACCCTCAAGTCTCACCATTCCACACTCCCCACCTCACTCTAAGCTCTAGCTGGACGGAACTTCCTCTAGCTCCCCTGGTGTGCCCTTTGCACATCTTGCTTCCTCTGCCTAGGATAGGCGATTTCCTTTCTGCCCAACCCAGTGCTCTTCACTCTTTAGGCAGTGATTTTGCAGTCATGTCCTCTCAGAACCCTTTCCTCACCCCCAAGCTGCCTTTGGCCTGCCCTTTCTCTGCACATCCACAATGCCCTGTCCTTTCTTCACCCACCTTCACCCACTTCTCACACTTTATTATAATTGCCTGGAGTTGTGTCCATCTTCCCAGGAGACTGCGAGTTCCTGGGGGCTTAACGAGGCAGTGTGGTGCGATGGTCAAGAGCGTGGACTCTGGCACCGGAGTTTGACTGCTGGCTCCAGCACTTCCTAGCTATGGCACTATGGCCCATCTTTTCATCTCTCTGGGCCTCAATCGCACTCCCTGCAAGATGGGGATATTTGATAGACCCTACTTTGCATGATTGTGGTGAGCATTAAATGAGTTCATTCATGTAAAACACCTAGAACAATGCCTGGCCCGTAGCAGGTACTCAGCAAATCTTGTCTATTTTTATTATCTCTGTACTCAAAGCACTTGGCACCTACCAGATATTCAGCAAGTATTTGCTGAATGAATGAATGGAGCCATTGTGATGGTTAATTTTGTGTTAACCTGACTGGGTCATGGATGCCCAGAGATCTACTTAAACGTTATTTCTGGGGGCCGGCCCAGTGGCACAGCGGTTAAGTGCACACATTCTGCTTTGGTGGCCCAGGGTTCGCCGGTTTGGATCCCGGGTGGGGACATGGCACTGCTTGGCACGCCAAGCTGTGGCAGGCATCCCACATATAAAGTAGAAGAAGATGGTCACGGATGTTAGCTCAGGGCCAGTCTTCCTCAGCAAGAAGAGGAGGATTGGCAGCAGTTGTTAGCTCAGGGCTAATCTTCCTCAAAAAAAATTAATTAATTAAAAAAAAAACCCAAAAATATGATTTCTGGGTGTGTCTGTGAGGGTGTTTCCAGGAGAGACGTGCGTTTGAATCGGTGGACTGAGTGAAGCAGATGGCCCTCCCCAGTGTGGGTGGGCATCGTCCAATCCACGGAGGACCCGAATGGAACAAAAAGGGAGGAAGGGCGAATTTGCCGTCTCCCTGATTGCATGAGCTGGAAGTTTTGTCTTCTCCTGTACTTGGACTGGGACCAACACCATCAGCCCTCCTGGGTCTCCAGCAGATTGTGGGACTTCTCAGCCTCCATAATCCCATAATGAGCCAACTCCTTATAATAATGTCTATCTATCCATCTGTCCGTCTGTCCATCCATCCATCCATCTATCTATCTATATCTATGTATCCATCCGTTCATCTCTCTGTCTGTCCGTCTGTCTATCTATCTATCTATTTATAAACTGGTTCTGTTTCTCTGGAGAACCCCGACTAATTCAGCAGTGGAACTCAGATTACCCAAACACAACCCCTAGGGTATTAAAGTTAAACCCTATTAAGGCTCTTGAATTGCACACACTTGGGCTCAAATCCTAGCTTTGTGACCTCGAGCAAGTTACTTCACCTCCCTGTGCCTCCATTGCCTCATCTGTAAACTGAGGAACGCAATCCCTACCATGAAAGACTGTTATGTCTACGAAAGATTCGCCTGGCGCAGAGCCCAGGATATAGCAGAGGGTAATACCTTAAATTTCCTTACCCCCGCCCCGTGTCATAATTTTTGCCAAGGGCCACATCAGAAGAAAGGATGTTAGGAAATTGGCTTCTGTCCACTTAAAATCTCAAAGGATAAAGTAGTCTTTGTGATTTAAAGACGTACTCTCCACCCTGTGCTGTCCAGCGCCGCACCCCCCTTCCAGAGCCTTTGAGTTTACTCAGCTTTGACAGGAAATGGACCCCCCACAGCAGAGAGATCGGAAAGAGCAGGCCCTCCCTGCTTGCTTCCCGCTGAGCGAGAGGAAGCAGGAGGAGCACTGGAGAGTGGAGGCTGCCCTGGGTGAGCACTGCTGCCCGGACGCTGGTCCTGTCTTGCCCACTGGCTCTCTGTGTGATCCCGACCAGGGCTTGTGCCTCTCAGGGCTCCACTTACCCCATCTGTCCAATAGGATTGGGCTCCGTGACCTCTGAGGTCCCTTCCGGAGCAGGCATTCTGGGATGCAGGAAGTGGGACCCCTCGGCTGCCAGGGAGATCAAAGGGTGGCTTCCCAGAGGAGGCCTCACAGCTGCCTGCCCTCTGGAGCAGCCCCGGGCTTCCTGCTCTGCACGGAGCCTGCTGTGCAGCCCTGGGAATGGTGGAGGCCTCAGCCAAGGTCGGACATTGGGCTTCCTCACTGCCCCCCAGGCCTGAGTCATAGGTTTGAGATACTTGACTCCACTTTCCTCTGTTAGCCACTTCTGATGGAGGCACCACGCTGTGTATTCTTAGAGTTTAATTCACAGGAAATGCCTGTCTGTGCCTTAGGACACTGGGGAACCTCCCACTTTACCCTTCTGGAACCTCCCAGGACTCTGCATGGTTAATGGACCTCGTTCAGGTGCCTCATCGGGCCTTTGAGGCTGGTGACACCTGCTTTGCCTGGACTCCCATCCTCTGGTTCCAGCTGGTTGATCTCTCCTTGCTGTGCTCAATGCCACCTCTACACCTTTACAGGTGCTGTCCCTGCCCTGCCCCATTCCCCTTCCCCCAGCTCAGGTAGGCACAGCCAGACACAGGATTGGTACTCTGCTAGGTCATCTCACTTCTTCCTGGCAAAAGCCTTTGAAGGAGACATTATTGCCATCATTTTCTAGGAGGCGGAAACAGAGACTTGGAAAGATGAGCTGCCCTGTTGAAGGTCTCTGGGCAGCTCCGTGCTCAGCCCAGTCTGGGACGTGGCCTCCTTTCTCCACATCCAGCACCCTGCCCGCGTTCCTCCTGGTGTCCATTGGCTAGGACTCTTGGGTTTGCACAGCACAGAAATTCAACTCGAAGAAGCTTTGGCCAAAAGGGAAGTTACTGCTCTATTGGAAGGAGATCGGGGTGGATTTTAGAGTGGGACTCAGGAGGCAGACTGTGGGAGTGCAAATGTTGACTGTGCCACTTCCCACTGTAGCCTAAGCAAATGAGGTCCCCTCTTGGTGCCTCAGTTTCCCCATCTATAGGACGGAGCTTATAATAATACCTCCTTCACTGGGCTGTTGGGAAGGGTCAATGTGTTAGGGCAGTGACTGCAACCCACAGGAAGAAGATATTTTATATCACGAGCCAGTACACACATAGCATAAACAGAAGCCCGTAGAACAGTACGTGCCGTTACTATATGTGATATACTCTGACATCTTCTGTCGTTGTTGAGTCTAGTTTCTAGTTCTAGTTTAGTCTAGTCTAGTTTGTTTATTAAAAAATATTGGTACCAACTCCTTAAAATGATTTCACGACCCTTCCCCCTGCCATGGGTTATGGTTTGAGTTTGAAGATTGTTAACGTCTATGAAGATCTTAGCAAAGCATCCAGCATGTAACAAAGCAGTCAACATTAGCGACTACGATTGTTGTTATTAATTGCAGACTGACTGACGAAGACTAGAGAAGGTTTGACTGAAGCAGGCGCTTTAGTACTATCGGGATTTTCTCTCTGGCCCCTGTCTCTGACCCCAGCTTGCCCTCTCTGTGCGTCAGCACCTCTCCCTTACTCTGGGCTTCCCCACTCAGTGGGCGCCAGAGCTGCAGGCTGCTCTAAGATGACATCGATATGGCTCCACTACCAAAAAGGAAAAGATGCTTTCATTTTTCCCCTCCACCTTGTAAAAACCATATCTAACATTTGTTGAGTGTTTATGAGGACCAGACACTGTTCTAAGTCTGTAATATTCTCTAACTCAGCTCTCATGATAACCTGGAGTCCACGGCAGAGATTGGCTGGATGCTCATCAGATCCACTTCCTCTTCCTAGACCCACAAGTGAACTATATTTCCCAGTCCTCTTGCATCTAGGTGGGGGGCCACGTGACTAATTCTTGCCAATGGAACGTGAATAGAAGCGACCTATGATCCAAGCCAGTTAAGAATGAATAGTCCTTCTCTGTGCTTTCTCTTTATTTAATCCTCCAGCTGCCTGAGGACAGGGCAACCTTGAAACCATGTGTGAAAGCTAGTAGAAGCACACGGTAGAATGAGTGTAGACAGAGCACTCATTCTACACTCAAGGTGGAATGACTTGACAGAGCAGAGTTGATACTGTGCCATCCACCTCTGACCACCAGCAGCGGAGTATGATGAGGGTAATAAATCACTTTTTGACACCAAAAGCAAAAGCAACAAAAGCAAAAATCAACAAGTGGGACTACATCAGACTAAAAAGCTTCTGCACAGCAAAAGAGACAGTCAACAAAATGAAAAAGCAACCTATGGAATGAGAGAAAATAATTGCAAAATATATATCGAATAAGGGGTTAATATCCAAAATACATAGAGAACTCATACAGCTCAATAACAAAAAACAAACAACCTGATTAAAAAATGGGCAGAGGAACTAAATAGGCATCTTCCCAAAGAAGACATACGGATGGCCAATAGATATATGAAAAGATGTTCAACATCACTAATCATAAGGAAAATGCAAATCAAAACCACAATGAGGTATCACTTCACGTCTGTTAGAATGGCTGTCATCAAGAAGTCAAGAGGTAAGTGTGAAGGAGGATATGGAGAAAAGGGAACACTTGTGTACTGTTGCCACCATGGAAAACAGTATGGAGGTTCCTCAAAAAATTAAAAATACAACTACCATATGATATAGCAATCCCTCTTCTGAGTATATATCCAAAAGAAATGAAAACAGGCTATTGAAAGGATATCTGCACCCCCATGTTCATTGCAGCGTTATTCACAAGAGCCAAGATATAGAAACAACCTAAATTTCTGACAGCAGATGAATGGATAAAGAAGATGTGTACACACACACACACAATGGAATACTATTCAGCAATGAGAAAGAAGGAAACCCTATTTGCGACAGCATGGATAGACCTTCTCGAGGGCATTATGTTAAATGAGATAAGTCAGACAGAGAAAGACGAATACTGTATGATATCACTTATATGTGGAATCTGAGAAAGCTGAACTCACACAAACAAAAAGTAGAATGATGAATACCAGGGTGTAGGGAATGGAGGAACTGGGGAGATCTCGGTCAAAGGGTACAGCCTTACAACTAAAGGTGAATGAGGTCTGGAGATCTAAGGCGCAGCATGGTGATTACAGTCAACAATGCTGGATTAGACACTTCAAAGTTGCTAAGAGGTTAGATCTTAAATGTCCTCACTACACACACAAAAATGATAACTATATGACATGATGGAGGTACTAGCTAGCTACCAGGTAAGCATACCGCAATATATAAATATATCAAATCAGCACATTCTACACCTTAAACTTACACAATGTTATACATAAATTGTATCTCAATGAAAAAAACATTTAAAAAAGAAAGAGCTGTTGGTTATGCTAAGCAACTGAGGTATTGGGGTTGTTTATTATAGTAGCTAACGTCGCCCATCCTGATTAATACAAAATTAACTTTTTGTCCATATTTTACAGATAAGGAAACTGAGGCACCAAGATGTTAAATAGTACATGTTTTGTTACAAAGCTAGCAGGTGATGAAGCCAGGATTTGAATGGAGAAAGCCGCAGTATAAGCCCACATTTTATCCATTATTCTATGTGGTAGATCAGGGGTCAATGAACTCCAGCCCGCCACAGGCCAAATCCTGCCATGATAATTTCTTTATGCATCGTTTTTGGCTGCTTTCACCTGCAAGGGAAAAGTTTATCACAGAATTGCTAAAATATGAAAGAGACCATATTCCCCTTTCCCCTCAAAGCTGAAAATATTTACTAACTAGCTTTTTATTAAAAAAAAAAAAAATGTTTGACGGCCAGCCAGTGGTGTGGTGGTTAAGTTTGTTCACTCTGCTCTGTGGCCCAGGGTTTGAGCGTTCAGATCCCGGGCGTGTACCTACACACTGCTCATCAAGCCATGCTGTGGCAGGCATCCCCTATATAAAATAGAGGAAGACTGGCACAGACGTTAGCTCAGGGACAACCTCCCTCAAGCAAAAAGAGGAAGATTGGCAACAGATGTTAGCTCAGGGCTAATGTTCCTCACCAAAAAAAAGTTTGAGATCCTTGCTCTAAATTGAAAAGTAAATTCCTTTAGAAAGCCAATTTGAGTCTTATGCCCTTGGCTGGACCAATCTTCATAGCTGAGAAGAGTGAGGTGCTGTGATTGGCCAAGCGTGAGTCAGGTGCTTGCCTCTCAGCCAATCAACGCAGCCAGGAAGACAGGGTCACATAACATGATATAGAGCCAGAGCAAAGAGAAGTCTTATGGGCTGAATTGTGTGTCCCCCTAAAATTCATATGTTGAAACCTTAACCCCCAATGTGACTGTATTTGGAGATAAGGCCTTAAAGGAGGTAATTAAGGTTAAATAAGGTCATGAGGGTGGGGCCCTAATCTCATAGCAGTGGTATCCTTACGAGAAGAGGAAGAGACAAGAGGACTCCCTCTCTCCCTCTCTCCCTGTGCCTGCACAGAGAAAAGTCCAGGTGAAGACACAGCGAGAAAGTCTTGTCTACAAACCCAGGAGAGAGGCCTCATCTGAAACCAACTCTTCTAGCACCTTCATTTTGGACTTCTGGCCACCAGAACCATGAGAAAATAAATTTCTGCTGTTTAAGCCATCCAGTCTGCGGTATTGTGATCCGGCAGTCTGGGTAGACATATATAGGAGGAGTGGTTTTCCAAATGGTGTGTGTTGGTTGGGCGCATGGGGAAGACGGACATGGTGAATTAGCTCTGAGAGAACCACTGCGAACCAGGTAACACCCACCCCATCCCCTAATCTGTATCTGCTGCACTATTACCAAATCCTGCTGACAACAGAGCATTACAGATGGGGTAATTGGACCACTGGAGAGAACAATGGCGCAAACTCACTCTGGTGAGAAGTTGCAGACAAAATTGAAAGGATACCTCAGATTTGCTGTCTCTTGCTCCAATATGCTTGGCAAGACCTCACACATGGGCGCCAATGGGGGCCCCCAACATTCCCTCTGGGGTCCCCTAGGTCATTTTCCTGGTACTCATATACATACCGGTATATCGACACATGCTAGTATACGTACACCTATTGGTATGCATTATTTGTATTGTTACACAGAAAGTAAGGAAGTGCTCAAAAGAATGACGGGACATGTCAAGAACACACAGGAGCGAAATTGAAGAGGCTCCCACTGGTCAAATCAGGGACAATCAGAAAATCAAAATAATCAATGATAGTAATGGATTATAACTCATCGAATAAAATAACAATCTATGAGTCCCTACTGATATATATGTACATAAATAAATCAATAAATAAATAAGAGAGGAATGCTTTTTCCTTACCGTAGAATGTCAACGAGTAAATGTAAAAAGAAAGAAAGTTACAAAAGGTCGATAGAACTAGAGGGTGAAAGCTTGATGAGGAAGAGGTTATTAACATGGTCTCAGAGTATTTCCCCCACTTTACTTACTAGTTAAAAAAGGAAACATGGGAACTCAACAGCGGCCTCTCCCTGCACCTAGCGATCCAGGTAAACATCACCGACCTTAGGGTAAGCTGGTAGGTACTTCCTGATATGATGCTCTGGATCAGTGGCATACCAAGCGTGGGGCTGTGTGGTGGGGAGTCCACTCACCTGGGTGCAGGCAGTAAGGGGGTGAATTGTATCTCTAAAGAATTTAAAAATAGTAAGACTGACTAAAATTGATTTCCTCTTTGCTATCACCATGTGCCAGCAATTTGGTGATGAAACAGTCTTCCATGAAAACATCTAAGCCATTGCTGCCATCATTTTTGAGTTTTAATGATGTATTTACTGTATACATATGCATATATATGTATATGCATATATGTATATATACACACATATGCTTTGTTTGAGCATATTTTAATTACTTATCTTTTAATAAACATTGAGTTCAAAGTAGAAGTATATTTGGAGAATTCCTGGTTATACAGTTGGCCCCGGCATAAGTGGACTCTGAAAAATGTGTTTTTCTTCTTTTTTTCTTCTAAGTTAATTTCAGTTCTTAACCACTCAAGGTAACTTTCCTGCACTTTGGGCCTCCAACCCCTGTGGTACTACAGATCCCTGTGTTTAAATAGCAGGCTCAAAATAAGCCATAACAGCAGAGGGATCGCAAAGAAACTGAACCTGAGTTAGTTTAATTCTAACATTCTGTGTGTCTACCTGGAGTTTCTCCCCCATGTGTGACATTTTTTAGAACTTTAGAAAAAAGGTAATCATTCTTTTCCAGCTCAATTCATTGACGGAAAATGCTGCAGAATGAAGAAAGCGAAAAGGCTTTCCCAGATAACGTGATTGCTCCCGGTGAAGCTGTACGAACAGTAGAGAGAACGTTTGAAGACTTAACCCCAACCTTTGAAGAACGGTGTGATCCAACGGTGGCTCACTTCCGATTTTGCTCTCTGCTGTACGCGACAATCTTTTCCTGAGTTATCTTTTATCGAGCGTGAAGTTTTAGGTCAGGTCAATCAGACACAAAAATATCTGACTCAGCTGGAATCAGCCTTGATCAGCGTACAGTGAAGTGTCAAGCGTTAAAATCACTTCTTGAAGGTTGGTGAACAGAAATGGTGCAGAAGTTCATTCACAAAGCAACAACAAATGTAAGGAAGTGAACGTTTATGCAGAAAAATCATCAAATTTCGAAAAATAGAGCGAGGAGCATCAACAGAAGATGCTGGTCTTACTCTGCCAGAAGAAATAAAAGCCTCACAATTGTTTTCACCAAGAATTGGATACTCTTGAAAGACAGTGGATCAAATAATGTCAATTTTCAGCCATTTTGTTTGGTTTTGTAAAAGAAGAAAAACTTTGGAAGTTGCTTTTTTTTTTAACGAGTAGAAATATTTGGGGAGTTTTCTGGTGAATATATTTTACCGCAATTTTTTTTTTTTTTTTGAGGAAGATTAGCCCTGAGCTAACATCCATATCCATCTTCCTCCACTTTATATGTGGGACGCCTACCACAGCATGGCTTGCCAAGCAGTGCCATGTCTGCACCCGGGATCCAGACCGGTGAACCCCGGGCCGCCAAAGCGGAATGTGTCCACTTAACTGCTGTGCCACAGGGCTGGAAATTTTTTGACTGTGGAGATGTTTGAACCAGTATTACTCCAAAAAAAAGCAAAGCCGTGATCAGCATTGCAATTTCTTGGATTCATTGCGAGGGGGCATTTTTACAAATCTCTTCCAAACTTATCCCTATGTTGAAACTTTTTCTAACTATTTGTATATCTGTTGATTGATATGAAAGAGACTTTTTAAAATGAAAATTAATAAAAAGTATCCTTTGATCAACTCTGAGTGAAGACAGATTTAGAAATCTGGCTACACTTTCTATTGAACATAAACAGAAGCATAAGATCAATTCTAATGAAGCCATGAGAAATTTACAGCAGTAAGTCACAAAAATAGGAACTGTAAGGTTGTTATGCATTTCTGTGACAGACCAATATGTAGGCAGACATTCTTCCGCCCTCCCTCTGAAACTATGCTAGTGTAATTAGAAATTATTAACTCATGAATATTTTTCCTTTTGTGTCCTAGAGTATTTTTTGATATTTTATTTTCTCATATTTTTACTGGCATTTCTGTGTTTCTTTACTGGGCCATTATTATCATCCATATTATTTCATGATTATTTCTGAAAATAATTGTGTCATATAGAAAAGAGGAGCATTAAAAAGAAAAAAGAAGATCTGTTCTGGGTGTCCAATGCCCTAGGTAAGAGACTGAGAAGGACGTAACCTTCAATGGTATTCTTACCAAAAATGTATACTCTGATTCTGATCATAGGGAAACATCAGACAAACTGAAATTCAAAGAAATTTTACAAAATAACTTGTCCATGGAATCTTCAAAAAATGTCAAGGTCGAGAAAGACAAAGAAAGGCTCAGGAATTGTTTCAGATGAAAGGAGACTAAAGAGATATGATAATTAAATGCAACGTGCCATCCTGCATTGAATCCTGGAATGGGAAAAAATAGTTATAAAGGATATCATTGGAGCAATTGAGAAAAGTTGAACACAGACTGTGGATTAGACAACAGAACTGTATCAATGCTAAATTTCCTGTTTTTGATGATTACATTGTTGTTCTTTAAAAGACAACTTTTATTCTTAGGAAATACACTGTGAAATATTTAGTGGAAAAGGGACAGGATGTCTCCACAGGAGTGTGGGTGTGCGTCAAGATATATGTGTAGCTAGAATAACACTGAATGAGGCAAAATGTAAACAATTGGTGGACCTGGGTAAAGGATACTTGGGAGTTTCTTGTGCTACTGTTGCAACTTTTCTGTAAATTTACACCCCCCTCCTCCCAAAAAAGTCCAAACAGGTTAAGCTGGAACCAGTGGTATGTGGGGTAAAGGAGAGAAGGCTGAGGATGACACTGAGCCACTTATTACAGGTGAATAGAGGTGAGGGGAGGGAGAGAGAGAGGAGAGGGAAGGGGGAGGGGGAATGAGGCTATATCAGTCCAGCAAGATGGCAAGGCTGTGGACAGGTGGGAATCTTGGATTCCTGAGGGATAAGATAAGCAGGGGGAGCTATACAGTAAGCCACAGGTATGTGGTCCTGGGGCTGGAGGGACCCATCAGGATGGGAGAATTAACCTTGTGCAAGTCATGGGAGGGATGGAAGAAATGACATGAGAAGAGAGTACCAAGGATGAACTCTAGGGAGATCAAGACGATTTAAGAGCTGGCCAAGGAGGAGAAGTCAGCAAAAGGAAACAGAAAAAGAGTGACCAAGGAGAGGCACAGGGAGAGTTAAATGACAGTGATGTCACAGAAGTCAAGGGAGGTGAGCGTTTCAAGCAGGAGGAAGTAGCCACTGAGGGAAAATGCCATGAAAGATCAAATAAGATAAGGACAAACTTTTAAAGTGGATTCCAGCGAGCAGTGAGTGATACATCCACAAAAATACATATGAAGATTCAGAAAAAGACAAAAATTTATAAAGACCGAAAACCGGGGTTGAAAATCAACCCGTGGTCAGAATCAAGACTTCCCACGGATTAGAAAGTGATAAAGGTGGACTGAGAAGTGGAATTGGCAAACCACCTGTGATATTCGCCAAGCAAGTGCAAGGTGTAGATATCTCACCCTTCCCACTCTGCCCCTGGATCAGAAACATTAGGTATGTTGCAATCAGAGAAATCGGCAACTGTGTTTCTAAGGCATGGGGCTGCTACGGGGAGCCACAGGGTCTCTCCCCTCCTTCACATCAGTCCTTTAAAAAGCATCCATATAAAAACTGCAAGTCTTAGAAAATGACTGAGCAGGAGCTGGAGGGAGGGACCTGGTGGTACATTGCACCCTGAATTGGGGGATTCTGGTTAATATTTCTTTTTTCTTTATGTACCAATTTTATTCAATGATCATGTATTATAATAAGAAAAGAGAGGGGCCTGGCCCAGTGGTGCAGCGGTTAAGTACGCATGTTCTGCTTCGGCGGCCCGGGGTTTGCCTGTTCCAATCCGGGGTGCAGACATGGCACCACTTATCAAGCCATGCTGTGGTAGGCGTCCCACATATAAAGTGGAGGAAGATGGGCACGGATATTAGCTCAGGGCCAGTCTTCCTCAGCAAAAAGAGGAGGCTTGGCGGCAGATGTTAGCGCAGGGCTGATCTTCCTCAAAAAGAAAAGAAAAGAAAAGAAAAGAGATATATTAAAAATCATTATATATGAGTTTGTGCATTACCAAATGATCACGTTTGGTAAAAATGCCTGGCAAAAAAAGATTGGAAGAGACTACATCAAAATATCAGTTAACTAGATGGTGGGCCCAAAGGGAGATTTTTTTCCCCTCTTCTTTCAACTTTTTTTTATTTTCAAATGTGTCTACCATGGCTATGCATTACTTTTATAATGGAAAAAATAAATGTAATTTTTTTAAAAAAGAAAAGAAAGATGGGGCTGGCCCCGTGGCCAAGTGGTTAAGTTCGTGCGCTCCGCTGCAGGTGGCCCAGTGTTTCGTTAGTTCGAATCCTGGGCGCGGACATGGCACTGCTCATCAAACCACGCTGAGGCAGTGTCCCACATACCACAACTAGAAGGACCCACAACGAAGAATATACAACTATGTACCAGAGGGGCTTTGGGGAGAAAAAGGAAAAAATAAAATCTTTAAAAAAAAAAAAAAAAGAAAAAAGAAAAGAAAGATGAAAAAAGTGTCCGTGGATTTGGAGATGGGTGAAAGAATTGTCAGCTGAGGGATGGCATGGGGAAGCCAGAACGCAGTTTCTACCAATAAGCGCCGAAATTTCTAGAGCACTTTGTGTTTTGCAAAGTCCTTTTACAAACATTATCTCATTTTGCAGACTTTGCTGACTGGATGGGACCCCGGGTCACGAACTGCAACACTGTAGCTCATGGGACACCTCTCTCCAGGGTCTCCCAGGTTCTGATGAGCCTTCTTGCTGTGTTGGAAGGACGGTAATCAAGGGAGCCCTTCCAGAAGAAAACTGTCCCCACGAGTTTTCACAACTGGTTTTGTAGCGGGTGCTGGCCCAACTCTTGTGATGACAACAATAACCATTTAAGCAGCAAAAGTGCCTGCCACTCAGCTCACCCTCACACTAGCCATACGAAGTGGGAAATATTACTAAGTCATCTTCATGATATGGATGAGGAAACTGGCACAGAGAGGTTACGGGACTTGCCCAAGGTCACACAGAACCAGGATTTGAGCGCAGGCAGGGTGGCCCCAGTGTGGCCCCCCAGCTACTCTGCAGCCCCTATAGGCTCCAAGCCTCAGTAAGCTATGCCTGGTAGCCCCTTCCAGCCTCCCAAACCTCCCAGCCCCCGCTGCTGTGCTTTGCTCCCCAGGTGGACTCCCTGGGTGTGCACTGGCAGCCCTGAGGCTGTCTCAGGTGTGTCTGCTTGCAGGTATTTCCTCCCAACCTGCACCAGGAACACTGACTTGCACAGCTACCTCAGTTCTCAGATCCCAAGGCCCCCCAGGGCTCCTTCTCCAGGGCCCCTCAGCCTTCTAAGCTTTGTTATTACTTCTGTTCTGACCGTCCTCCCCCTCTCATTCCCGGGGTGATGGGTGGGGAGGGTGTCTTTTCTACTCTCGGGATTATCACAGGTTCTCTTGCATCTTTGGTCTGATGTCTGGGTCTCCGGTTTGACACTCAAAGTTCCAGAATGTGAGCCCTTGGCTATCTGCGCTATCATGTCCTTCCTCCCCTGGGGCACTAGCTGCAGGCATGCCCTAGCCCACTGAACTATTTCATTCAACAAACATTTACCGGGTGCCAGCTATGCGTCAGGCACTCTTAGCCACCAGGCGTACAACTGTGAGTGAGACAAAGTCTGATGGAGGAAGCACTGGGGGGCACGGGGAAATTTGTGGGGAAACCCCTCAGTTAATATTTCAGGATGCTATCCCACCATGCTCCTAGGCGCTCTGCTGCCTCTGCGTGTGGGGAGGGGACACTCAGGGCATTGCTGAGGCACGGGGGTCCAGGAGCCCGACCCGGCCCTGCCACTCACTTGCTGAGCGGCCTTGAACTGACTTCATCTCTCCCAGCCTCAGCAACTTTGTCTATAAAACGGGGGTCACCAGAGCTACCTAACAGGATTAAAGGGGAGTCATGGGCCTACACTGAGTGTGGAGGAGGCACCCAGTCGGGAATAGCTGTCAATATTGTGTTTTCTTTATCTCTGGGACACTCCTATGTGACTACGAACCTCCTTTCCTCAGCCTGCAGATTCCTGCCCTTCCACAAGGCTGACCAATTTGGCAAGAGGCTCCAGCCCTCAGCTCTGCAGGAGCAGAAATTTGATTTTGTCAGGTTCACAGGGTCATTCTCCTGGGAACCTGATGAAGGAGCCAGCTGTCACGTAGCTCATTTACAAACACGGCTACTCCTTTGCAGGGACCTGAGTACCCCGTGCGCCCTCAGGGCTGGGGATACAAGCTCTATGGAGTGTAAACTGCGTACTGTGGAGTGTAAATGACACTTCATTTAACCCACTCAACATCCTGTGGATAGAAGGCCTCAGCCTCATGTTTATAGGTAGAAAACAAAAACTGAGGCCCAGAGAGCGATAGCATTCCTGGAAAGAAGTTGGAATCAGTTTTTTTTTTGTTTTTTTTAAAGATTGGCACCTGAGCTAACAACTGTTGCCAATCTTTTTTTTTTTCTTTCTGCTTTTTCTCCCCAAATCCCCCCCCCCAGTACATAGTTATATATTGTAGTTGTGGGTCCTTCTAGTTGTGGCATGTGGAATGCTGCCCCAGCATGGCTTGATGAGCGGTGCCATGTCCACACCCGGGATCTGAACCTGTGAAACCCTGGGCTGCCGAAGTGGAGAGTGCAAACTTAACCACTTGGCCACGGGGCCGGCCCCTGGAATCAGTGTTTTTCAAATGTTGTTCAGAGTCCAGAACCAGAACATAGGGAATAGTTCTGATCCATGTCTGACCCTACGGCGGGTGCGAGTGACAGTTCTTTCGGTTTCAAGGATCTAAGCCTGCTGCAATGGGTTAAACCGTAGCCCCCTCAAAAGACGTTTCCATGTCCTAACCCCAGAACCTGCGAATGTGACCTTATTTGGAAGAAGGGTCTTTGCAGGTGGAATTAAGTTAAGGATCTTGAGATTAGGTTATTCTAGAGTACCTGAGCAGGCTCTAAATCCAATGACAAGTGTCCTTACAAGAGACAGAAGGAAAAGAAGGCCATGTGAAGGCAAAGCAAAAGACTGAAGCGATGCAGCCACAAGCCAAGGGATGCCTGGAGCCACCGGAAGCTGGAAGCAGCAAGGAAGGGTTCTCCTCTAGAACCTTAGGAGGGACAGTGGCCCTGTTCACCTCTTGATTTGAGACTTCTGGCCTCCAGAGCCATGAGAGAATCAATTCCTGTTGTTTTAGGTCACCAAGTTTGTGATCCCTTGTTACCACAGCCCTGGGAGATGAACAGGCCTGCCCAAGGGAAATGTGACTGGCCCATTGTAGCCCCCGAGGGAAAAGCCTGCAGGTGGGCTGAACTCTGGGGTGGCTGGGTTGAGGCATGGGGCACTGCTGGGGCCTTTTTGTCTGGACTCTGCCCCTCTCAGCAGGGGATTTCTCTCTCTCTGATTGCTTCTTCTGGGGCCATGGCCTTTCGTGCCCAAGGAAAGGCCAGGAGAAGGATTCTGATTGGCCTGGCGTGGGTCCCGTGACCCTCCAGTCCCCACTAGAACCACCTAATTGGAATAAGAGATGCCGTGCTTTCCCCAAAGCAGGAGGCTGCTGCTGCCTGTGGAAGGGAGGGGGCCGCCAGGCAGCGCCAATCATGTCCACCCATAGGGCATCTCACCCAGGCCATGAAGAAGCCTGGACGGTGCTTCTCCCCAGGTTGGTGAAGGGGTCTGAAGCCACGCCTGTCCGGCTCTCCCCTCCCCGTCCCAGGCGAGCCTCTAGTATTTCTGCACTCCTGGTGATTCACACCATTGCTTTGCTTTTATGAACTTCCCTTCCGCTCTCCTGCAGACCACGCGCAGTGATTTTGTTTGAGGGAATGACTATTACTTTGCCTGCCCAGAAACCCCTACTTTTCCAGGTCTTGCCCCTGCTCCTACTGCATCTCTAACCTTCCCATGGGATGTTACAGACATGGCCCTACCAGCTGCAGTTGATTGGCCCAAGGGTGACCACCTGACTCAAGCAGGGCCAATGAGAGCAGACTGCCTTAGGCAGCCCAAGCTCCACCACAGTTCGGGTAGCTGTTGGTGCCCATGCTTCTCGCAATCTGGAAAAAAGGTGGAGAAAGAATAAAGCTGACATTCGAGGGAGGGAGGGAGGCAGAGAGGAGGGTGGCCTGAGGTGTCCTAGTCTCTGGTTTGATTGTTCCAGAGACCCCTGCTTCTTGCACAACTTGCTGTTCAACCCTTTCTTGGATTCTGTAACCTCCTTTTGCTACTTAGTTGCTAGCCTGAGATGGAGTTCTGTGTCATGCAACCCAATGTGTGCAAAAACAATTACTCAGTATTATGTATAAATGAAATAAAGCCTAGAATAATAGACTTGTGTCTTGTCAACTGTTGGCTCCATCTCATTTTACATATGGGCAAGCTGAAGCCCAGAGAAGGAAGTGAGCCACCCACGGCCACACAGCCTGTAGCAGTGGAGCCAGGACTCAAAACACAGGCCCCTGTCGTCTGCCACTCTGAGTCACTTCTTTAAGGATCTTTCCATAACTCTGGTTCCCTGCTTTGTGTGTCACTTAGGGTGGCTGGGCTTATTCCTTTCTTTGCCTCAATTTCCCCATCCTGTCCCTGTGGGCATGTAATTCCTGGCAGAAGAGAAGGGAACCAGATGTTCTCCATGTGGGGTGCTTTGAGTTCTCAGGGCCTACAAAAGGCTATTATTATTTAATTACTGCAAATGGTAATTATAAGGGAAGGTAATTGTCTGCCCTTTCATTATGGCACTTCTGCCCTTTTCCTCTGGCAGCCCCAGGGCCCGTCATAAAAGAGAGCTGGGTCCAGATCAGCTGTGACGGACCATCACAGGAGGATTGTGAATTGTCGTGGAGACCAGCTACAGGGAAGGGCTGTAAATAGTTACCGCCATTGCTGTCTGAAGGTGATTTGTGGATGATGAAGCCCTTCCATACCCGTGAACTCCTTAGATCACATAGTCAAGGGGAATGAACACTCCCTGAGCACCAGCCGGGTCCTGGGCTCTGTGCTGGGCACGCTGTTTTCCCTGGGTGAGACCACGTCCCTGAGAAGCCCAGCAAGATGCCTCACTTATAGTAAGCGCTTGGTAAGTGGTGGTGTATACCATTTCCAATCCTGACACGCTGCCCTGTGAAATAAGGATTATCATCCTCATTTCATAAATGAGAACATGCCCTCAGGACCTGGAGCAGGAGCCCGTGTTGGAACCCTGCATGTCTGATCTGAAAGCACTCATGCTTCTCACTTGCAACCTGCCACAGGTACTATTGGCCCATTCCACTGTTGAAAAAATTGAGGCCAGAGATGCAACGCAGCTTGCCCTGGCTCACTGAGGGCTTTAACAGAGGCAGGAGCTGGACCCACATGTCCGGCCCTGCCTGGTTGGGGCTCTGACTTGCTGCTGGCTCTGCTCTGCCCCTTTGCTCTTCCCTTTGCCACCTCCTTCCATCCCACAACCTCCAGCTCATGACTAATGGTAGAGACACAAAAGATGACTAAGACACAGTCTTGACCCTCTGGCTAAGCAAACACTAAACTGAATCGCAGACCTGGGGGCCCCTGAGTAAGGCTGGCCTACGTAACCAGCTGTCGCTGCCCATTGCTGATCAATCACAATGTTCTTTTTGTTTAAAGCTCATATTCCTAGTCCTTTGAGATTTAAATAAAAATGCACTGGAATTTCCTACCTCACATCTTGTAGAAATCCAATGACGTCCCCAAGATGTCTTCAAATTCCAGTGACCTACAAAGTCCTGGTCACTTCCAGCTCTGAGTTTCTGCCCCCAGCGCACTTTCCCCTCTCTCCTCTGCCCATCTTTCCTCTCTGCTCAGTGCCAATCCAGGCAACCCAGGGCCGACCTAACATTCAGTGTGCACCTCATTTACTAAAGGTTTAAGGAAACAGAGTAGAGGTTGTTTTTCTGCAACAGCCCTGTTTTTATAAATCCTGCAGCCACCTGTCCACCGGGTACCTCTCTCCTCAAGCTCTCCCGTCTTACTGATCATCCTCCTATTTCATGACAATGCTCACATATTTCAGCTTCTTCGTTTTCTGAGCCCCTTCACCTTCAAAAATGCAATCCCCATGATTTTTTATTAGATGAATGAATGAACAAATATGTATTGAGGACCTAGTTTACAGTCTGATGTCAAATCATGGGACCAGAAATCCAAAGACAGAATTACAGCTGGGATAAGTGTGCAAAACAAAGAGAGGTCCACGAGCTAGGAGAGCATCCCAAATCACAGAAGGGCACCCTCAGGATGTAGCTACGAGCCATGATGTGCTGAGTGAATAGGAGTTCGTGAAGTGAAGGGGAGAGATGGTGAGTGTGGTCAGATGGGGACGCTCATGCCAAGAGGAGGTCACTGCAAACACTGTGTGGCGAAAGGAATCAGCGTCCCTTCCATGAACTCACAGGAGGACTGTGTGGATGGAGCACAGTGGCCAAGGGGCAAGCGCTCCTGGTTGAGGATGGAGGGTTGTGGCAGGGGTCACTCAGGGGCCATGATCCCCACCATGTTATCCTCTGGAGCAGTTTAGGCCTCTGTCTCCTGCCCAGCTCGTGGACAACCCTGGTACATCCCAAACTCCATTAAGGTTTCTGTTCAATACAGGGCCAAATACTCCAGTCTTCCCAGAGGAAATGGCAGAAGCTTTTCCTTTGCAGCCCGACCCACCAAGAAAGTGGGAAGGAGAGGGCAGAGAGGTTCAGTTTCACACTGATATGAATTATGCCACCACCCTAGAAGGCAGAGCAGCCAGTTTGGGACTTAAGTGACACTTTTCCTCTGTGTTATAACTTGAGTGGTACAGATGAGAAGGGCTTGAGACGTTCCTATTGGGGGTGGGGAAGTGTGGGCTGCTGTTCTCAGGGGAGATTTTCCACAGGAGGTGAGGTGGGAGTGGGTCTCTGAAGTGCAGGTAGCCAGCATTGCTATGGCCTAACCCATCCATGATCTCATTCAATACTTGCCCTACGCAATAGGTATTATCGTGCTCAATTTGCACATGAGAAAATGGAAGGACATAGAGAGGGAGAAACTTGCCTAAAATCACCAGCCTAAAGTGACCAAGCCAGGGGTCAAACGCAGCTCTATTATCGGATGAGCAAAGATGAAGAGGGTAAACGTGTAGAGAGCTCATGTGCTCATTCATTCATTCACTCAGCGAAGACCACATCGCACCCACCAGGTACAGGCACTACAGTGACAGGAGCTCTGGCCTAGGATTTGGAGGACCTCCGCTGGAGGCCTGGCCCCAAGACTTAGCCAACCATGTTCCGTCTTTGAGCCTCAGTGTTCCCACCTGTGAAATGGGAGCTCACATCTCTGCCGGTCTCCCTCCCAGGGCTCCTTGTGGCGTCCAATTAGAAAGTACACATGTTGATGCTTGAGGTTGTTTTAGTTCTGAGGGGAGGTACGCCCCAGGTTGAGGGATGAGGCTAGCTAGAGCAGAGGGCAAGGAGAGAAGATGGAAATCTCTCGACATCTAGGGCCCACTGTGGACAGATGGGGATGCGATGCTGGGAAGCCAGCTTTGTGCTTGGCGTGATGGCCTGGACACCTCCCGCTCTCTCACGCCCCACATCTATCAGTCACCAAGTCCTGGTGACACTGAGTCCTACTATGTCCACATTCGTCCACTTTGTTCCACTTCTGCTAGTGCCACCCTGGTCTAAGTCATCACCATCGTTCACCTGGAGGACTTTGGAAGTGTCCCTACCGGCCTCCCTGCTTTCCCACTTTCCTCTTCCAGTCCCTTCTTCCCCTGGCAGCCACAGGGCCTTTTGAAGAAGTCTGACCACATTACTTCTCTGTTGAATGCCCACCTTCCCATGACTTCCTATTGCTCTTAAGCCAAAATCCTAAATCCTTGCCAGGGCCTGCCTGGGATGTCCAGCCCTCAGTGTCGTTTTACGGTCCCCCCTCACTCTACCCCAGCTCCATTGTCCTTTCTGGTGCTTCAAAATGGCACCTCCTCTTTGCCTCTGGGCCATCACACATGTTCTTTCTGCCAGAAACACTATATTTTTTTTTGCAGGAAAAGATTCGCCCTGAGCTAACATCTGTTGCCAATCTTCCTCTTTTTGTTTTCTTCCCCAAAGCCCGAGTACATGGCTGTATATCCTAGTTGTAAGTCCTTCTAGTTCTTCCGTGTGAGCTGCTGCCATAGTGTGGCAACTGACAGACGGATGGTGTGGTTCCGCAACCGGGAGGCGAAACCGGGCTGCCGAAGTGGAGCATGCTGACCTTTAACCACCAGGCCGTCAGGGCTGGCTCCAGAAACACTCTTCTCTATCTCTTCCCTGGTCTCAACTTAAATGTCCCCTCCCCTGGGAAGCTGTCCCTGATCTTCTGTTACCCACTCCTCAGACACCTCAAGTCTCTCCGTTGTAGCTCTTCGGAGACAAATCAAATAAATATTTGATTATTTGATAAATTCTGTCTCCTGGAACAGACGGTGGGAGAGTGTACCAACGTTCACTTCTCTTCTCGTTCCAGAGGAACACTGTACCTCCCAGCCTCCCTTGCAGTTGGGCAGGACCACGTGACTCGTCTTGGCCAATGGGTGGTGAGGAGAAGTGGTGTGGGTCCCTTCTTGGCTGAAGCAGTGTGAAACCCACACACGATTCTCCAGGCTCTCTTCTCCTGACATGGTAGCAAAGAAGGCCACGTGTTCCAGTGACTGCAGCCTCAAGCTGATAGGGACTCCTCAGCCCAGGTCTCTGAATGACCAGAGCAGAGGACCAAGGATGGGCACGTGGCACAAGTGAGAAATAAAATACTCTTGTGTTGGGTCACTGAGGTTTTGGAGTTCTTGGTGCTGATGCTAACTAATGCTCCCCTAGCTAATGCTCTATCAGCTGGGCCTGGGTCTTGTTCACCGCCTTTCCAGAGCCTGGGACCGTAACTGCGACACAGAAGCAGGCGCTTTATAAATACTTGTTGAATGAGTGAAAAAACAGAATACATAAGACATGGTTCCTTCCTCGAAGAATTTACTCTAATTCAAGGAACAGACGCTTACTCACAACAGGTAGAATATAACTAGGGGCTAAAATGTAAAAGTCACAGAAGAGGGAGAGAGGTCCGTGGGTTGGAGCAGTCATAGAGGACTTCCTGGAGGAGAATAAGGAGGATTTGAAGAATTGGAGAGAATGAGAGTGGGCTTGCTGTCCATCCCATCATTTGTGCATCCATTCAGCAAACATTTCCTAATGCACCGCGGTGAGGGCTTTGCCAGCACTGCGGCTGGAGGACCATGATGCTCGTGGGAACCACAGGAAAGTGCCTCTTCCCACACAGAGAACCTAGAACGACTTCACAGAGGAGGTGAAGATGGAGCTGAGCCTCAATAAGCAGATGTTCAGCAGAGAGAGAGAAGATGGGGAGACAAGGATTAAGGATCCCAGGTAGAGGCTTGGAGGCAGGGAGGTGCACAGTGTGTTCAGGGAAGGGAAGCATCTAGGGTGGCTAGACTTTGGGGAGGGGAGTCCGGGTGCCAGTGGCAAAAAGATGAGTTCAGTCTCCCCATCTCTGGCTTACTGCACCTCCGCCCATACCGACTCCATTCAGATCCTATGTATAGCATCTTGGAAGGTCCTGGGAGGCTTTTTAGAGAATGTCTAAGCTAAGACCTGAAGGATGAGTTGAAGGTGACCAGGAAAGGTGAGACGAAAGGCCAAGGAAGAGTGTTCCAGGCAGAGGGAACAGCATGTGCAAAGGCCTTAGAAAGGAGATGGTGAGGCCTGAGAGGGCAGCTCACTTTGTCTGGCTGGAGCATAGCTTTCCTGATGGTTAGACAAGAGGCTGGTGAGGTAGAGATGGGCCAGACTGTGTTACCCTTTCCCTCATAATCCCATATAAAGACCTGGGCTCAGCAGTCAAAGCCTTTAGGAGTCTGTCTCCCATCTCCCTCTCCACTCTAGACTCCAGTGCCTTTGCATGTGCTGATTGAAGTGCGTGATAATCATAACATAATCACATTTGTTGGGATCTTAGAACGTGTTGGGTGCTGTGTCAAGTGTTATTTCATTGAACAACAATGACACGGGTTAGTTTCTTTTTATAGTTTTTTTCTTGTTAGTAAACTTCATTTTTTAGAACAGTTTTAGATTTACAGAAAAATTAAGATATTACAGAGAGTTCTCATATATCCCCACCCAATTTTCCATATTAGTAACATGGTATGTTAGTATATTTGTTGTAATTTGTTACAATTACTGATGGATACTTTTATTGACACATTTTTATTAACTAAAGTCCATAGTTCATTAAGATTTCCTTAGTTTTTTAGGATCTTTTTGCTTTTTCTCCCCAAATCTCCCCAGGACATAGTTGTATATTTTAGTTGTGGGTCCTTCTAGTTGCGGCATGTGGGACGCCGCCTCAACATGGCCTAATGAGCCGTGCCATGTCTGTGCCCAGGATCTGAACCAGTGAAACCCTGGACTGCCGAAGCGGAGCGCGCAAACTTAACCACTCGGCCACGGGGCCGGCCCCAGATTTCCTTAGTTTTTACCTAATGTCTTTTTTCTGTTCTGAGGATACCACGTTACATTTAGTTGTTATGTCTCTTTAGGCTCCTTTGGGCTGTGACAGCATCTCAGACTTTCCTTGTTTCTGATGACCTTGACAGTTTTGAGGAGTACTAGTTGGGTATTTTTCAGGACGCCCCACTATTCGAGTTTGTCTGGTGTCTTTCTCATGACAAGACTGAGGTTATAGGTTATTGGGAGGAAGACCACAGAGGTAAAGTGTCATTTTGGTCACATGATATCAAGAGCACCTACTGTCAACGTGATTTGTAGCAGTTGACGTTGACCTTGAGCCCCTGGCTGAGGTGGCGTTTGTCAGGCGTCTCCACTGTGAAGTGACTCTTTTTTCCCTCCTTTTCCACACTCTCCACCTTGGAAGGAAGTCACTACGCACAGCCCTCACTTAAGGAGTGGAGTGATGCTCTGTAAATTTTTTCAAATTCTTCTGCTTGAGAGGTTTGTTTTTTCTCTCCCATTTATTAATTTAACAGTGGGTTGATACTTATCACCCCCATTTTTCTGGAAACTGGAAGGCCCACCCTTCCCCACCTGGCTCACCCTAGATTTAATTTCTGAAGACTTCGTCCACCTCCTTGAGAAAAAGAATGGCCTCCTCTGTCCAATGACTGCCTGTCCCCATGCCCTGCCCCACCGCTGCCCGGGGGGCTTTGTAATTCCGACTAATTGCTGTCACACATGTGTTTTGTGCCCTGCTCTGTGCCAGGCACTGTGCTTGGGGCTTGGAGCTTGGAAACAAATGGCCTGGTGGGCCCTGTCCCCCAGTTCTCACAGCCTTGACATCCTCTGCTAGACCGGAAGCTCCACGAGGACAGGGACTTTGTCCAATTTGTTCATAGCTGTGTTTCCAGCCAGGCGTAGCCAGCAGGTCCTCAATCACTATTTACCCAATTGGGAAATGCTTCCTAGAGGACCTCAAACACAGGCAGGTGAGTGTGCACGTCCTTCCCAGGGGACTGGGTGCTCCCTGAGGGCAGGGCCAGCCTTGATTCATTGTGGCCTAGAGGTTGGGTGGCAGCGAGTGTGGAGTGTCGCAGAAGTCTGAGCCGGTGACAGGACCCAGGGACTGGCCGCCGCCTCAGGTAGAAAAGTTTGGAAACTGACACAGCCCGGGAGACCGAATCCGGAGGACTTGGTGACTGATTGGCTGGGGAGGGTGAGGCGGGAGGAGGAGTCACACGCAGATGGCTCTAAGGTCTGGAGCCGGGGGACAGCCGGTGCCACCTCTGATAGACTCTGCGAGAAGAGCCGCTGACAGCCTGGGGCGGCCCCACCCTTTGGGGGCTCGGGCCTACGGCCAGGGAGGGCCGGCGCCTACGGAGGGAGGGGTGGCCTGGCCTGTACAAACTTCTGCCCCCCATCCCCATGTCCTCGTCTTAAAAAAAAATCTCAGCCTGGATTTCGAGCACGATCGCGGGTTTTCAGGTGTGGGGGCCCATCCCGGGGGTCCCCTCCAGTCTGCCGTCTGCGAAGGGGACCCCCAGGGGCAGCCTGGCACCGCGAGGGCTCGGCCAGGCCCGGGTCCCCGGCCCGCCATCGCCGGGGAGGGGACGGCGAAGCGGCGGCCCGGCCTGGGCGGGACAATGGCCGCGGCCGCCGGGGCCCCGGGAGCCCCCGCGCTGGGGAAGGGGCTGGCCTAGGGCCGGGCGCCGGTGCCCTCCCCGCGCGGCGCGGCGGGCGGAGGGGGCGCGGAGTTCCTTTGTGGCTCTGCCTCCGGCGCGGGCGGGCGGGGGGCGCCGCGCAACTTTGCGAGGCGGCGGCGGCGGCGGCGAGCGCGAGACGAGGCCCCGGGGCCGAGCGGGGCCCCCCGCGCGCGGCCCGCCCCCGCCCCCCGCCGGCCCCCTCCCCTCGCGCGCCGCCGCCCGCGCCCGGCGCTGCCCACTCGCCGGAGCCCCGGGGCCGGACGGGCTGCGCAGCCGAGAGGCGGGGGCCCGACGCGGCCCCCCCCGGAGCCGGGCGCCTGGCGCGGGGGCTCGCCGAGCGCACGGGGGGCCGCGCGGCGCTGCAGACCCAGCCTCCGCCGCCGCCGCCGCCGCCGCCTCGGCGCTTGCAGAACCCAGAAGTGAACAGCAGGCGACCCGGAAGGTTTGCGCGCGGCTCCGCACCGAGCCGGAGCCGGAGCCCGGAGCCGGAGCCCCAGCCCGGCCCTGCTCGGGCCGCCGGGCGCGGGGCTGCGGCTGCGTCCCGGAGGCGCCGCCAGCACAGCCAGGTCCGTGCGGGCCCGGGGCGCGCGGGGAGCGGGCCCGGCGGCGGCGGGCGCCCGGCCGCGGGAAAGTTGCGCCGAGTTGCGGGCGGGCGGGGGCGCGGGCCGGGGCGCGGGCGCTGTCAGCGCGGGCCGGGGCGCGCGGGGGGCCGGGGCTGCCTGCCCGGGGGCCCGGCCCGGAGCGCGGCGGCGGCGGCGGCGGCGCGCGGGGTAGGAAGTGCTCCGGCGGCGTGTCTGGGTCTGCTCTCCGAGTGTGCGTGTGTGTGTGCGTGTGTGTGTGTGTGTGTGTGTGTTTTTTCTTAAGCCGGGCTATTCAAACCTGCTGCAATTCTCCGGTAAACAATGATTCATGGGGCTTAATGCAAATAAACGGCTTGCAAACGGCGCGGTTCGCGCACTTTGCAGGCGGCCCGGTGGAGCGGCCAGTGCCGGATTTCTCCCTTTTTTTGCAGATCTGCAGAATATGGCGTCCCTGTCCTGTTTTAAAAATAAGCCAGGCTGCCATTTTTGTTTTTCTTTTGTCTGAAAATTTTAATAAAACTGTCTGAGAATGTGGGAGAGGCGGCTGGAAGCAGAGGGGCGCCCGAAGGGTCGGCTTTTTTTCCTTTTCTTTGGCGAGAGCCGCGAGCCTTTCGGGGAGGTGAGACACAATGCGATTGCACTTTAAAGAAGAGAAAAAAAAGGAAGCCGCTGGGCGATTTGGGGGGGAGGGTTGGGAATTTAAAGTTAACTCCGAAAGTTTTCTTTTCTTTTTTTTTTTTTAGCTTTTTTTTTTTTTTTTGGAAGGCGGTGAAATGCCGCGAAAGGATCTCGGGGCGCATTTTTTCCCCCAGCCGGCGGCCTTTGCGTGATTTTGGGGAAAAAGTTAACTGCCGGTTTCCTCAGAGCTGCAGGGGGGGGATGTGGAGGGTTGGGGATGAGGTTTGGGGGAACCAGGAAGCGTCTTTTGGAAGAGATTCTGTAAAAATGGCATCGTAAGGAACTATATGCTCAGATTTTGGGGGAGAGGGCTGGCAAAAGGGGCTCTGAGTGGGCCCGGGCTTTCCAGCTAAGACCCCTGGCGTGGGGGGATCTCCCTGTGCTCCCCCACCCTGCCCTCCAGCGGTGCGGATCCCTCGGAGCCCGGAGCTGTGTGCGGGGGTGGGCCTGTCTCCTTCCTGGGTGGCCGGGGACCCCCCTTGTAGGCGGGATCCTGCCTTGGGCGCTGGAGTGGCTCCCGAGCCCTTGGGCAAGTGCGCCTGGCAGTTGTCAGTTGGAGAGCCCCTTCCCCGACTGGTGGGCCTCCGCGCGCCCGAGGTGGCATCTGGTGGGAATGCCCCCACGTGGTGGGCTCTTGGCTCAGAGCAAACCAGTAGCTCCAGTGGGTCCTGTCTGAGGGGAAGGGCAGGAGAGGCTGTCTGGTGGTGGGGGGCTGCTGGTGTGCTAGTCAGGGTCTCCTGAGGCCTCGCCTGTGGTGCTCTCTGTCCCCCATTCTGCCACCCGGCGGGGACCCTGGAGGCTCGTCTGTTGGAGACTGCACTTTGGTGAACTTCCTGAAGTGTCTCCCTGGACAGGTCAGGGCCTGCTGGCTTTGCAGGCTGCAGAGGGAGTCTGAAGGCCAGGCCCTCACATCTGGGGTGGCTGGCGCTGTCCAAGGCTCTGGGACAGGTTGGGCCTGGTCTTTCCCCTTGGGGAAAGTCTGTCTGTCCTGGGAGGACCCTGAGGCTGTCTAGCTTCTGCCCCAGCATCTCCTGTAGAGGTGACCCCTCTGGTCTCACTCCTGGGCTGTGTCCTGGCTCCAGCAGGCAGCGTGAGCTCCCTGAAGGCTGTGTTTATGGATTTGGGGCTGCAGCACTTGGCATACCTGGGTCAGGGTACCAAGCCAGGCATTTTTCAGATGGAGAAACTGAAGTCCAGAGAGGGAAAGTGACTTGCCTAACATCTCACTGCCGGTTAGAAGAAGAGCTGAGACAGGGATGCAGATGTTCAGGCTTCCTCTTCTGGGCTCTCTTCCCTGTTCTCCACTGGGGCTCTGATCCCTGGAAGAGTCATTGGGACAGAACTGGACTAGAATGGGACTACATGTCCCCTGTCCCTCCCCTGGGTGTCAGCCATCATAATCCTTCCTGAGTGAATGGAACTTTACAGTTTGCACAGGCTAGTGCGTGATTGTTATCCCATCAGGCTCTTCTAGAAGTTTGGTTGGGGTGAAATTGTCAAGGTTGCGATACCTAACTCCATTTTAAAATTTAGGAAACTGAGGCTTGGAGAGGTTGAGCAGCAGCAGAGGAGGGCGTAAACTCAAGCCTCTACACTCCTTGTCTGAGCCTTTTCCTAGGTGGACCCTGGTGCTTGTGGACTGGACTCTTTCCCGCCTTCTAGTTTCTGATCTCAAGTTCTTCTGCTGACCCAGTGACTCTGTAAAAATCTAAAGACCCACCCCCTAAAGAGTGTCAGAGCTGCAAAGGTCCTGAGAGGTCATCTGGGGTCAGAGAGGGGAATCCACTGGCTTGAAGTCACCCAGCAATTTGGGTCGCAGTTAGGGCCAGAACCCTGATCTCTGGTCTCCCTTCATCTGTGAGACACTCCGGGGGAGAGTGAACTGTTCTACCCTTTGCCAGGCTCCACTGGGCCCCGGAGAGCTGGTGGTGGTGGTGGAGATGGGGCTGTGGGTGCTAAAATGACCAACACTTGGCAGAGACATGGGTTTGTCCCAGGGGCTGACAAATAGGTTATCTGTGGTCTTGGGGAATGGAGGCAAGATGGCCCCAGGGAGAGGGGAAGCTCATGTGTGAGTGAGGTGTGGACTGTGTCTGAAGCTAGCCTGGTCCCAACCCTTCCCTGGGCAGACACTTCCCTGCCCTGCCTCTCTATGAAGTGGGTCATTTCTTTTTTCCTTCATTTGTTTATTTATCTGTCATTGGTTGGTTTATTCATTCGTTGGTTTGCTAGATCATTCCTTTATTCTTTCATTGTACGTTCATTAGTTTTTTGATTAGGCATTTCAGTAGGCCATCTATCCATCCATCCATCCATCTGTCCATCCATTCATTCATCCATTCGTCCATCCGTCCATCCACCCGTCCATCTGTCCATCCATCCATCCATTCGTCCATTCATCCATTTGTCCATCCGTCCATCCACCCTTCCATCCGTCCATCCATCCATCCTTCCATCCGTCTATCCGTCCATTTGTCCATCTGTCCGGTCATCTGTCCACCCGTCCATCTGTCCATCCATTCATCCACCCATCCATCTGTCTGTCCATCCATCCATCCATCCATCTGACCCCCAGCTCACCCAGCCCAGGTTGGACAACCTTGTGAGATACAAGTCCAGTCCTCTGGGGCTCCAAAGCCAAAAGAGAAGAAAGTGTGAGACTGCAGGTGTGTAAAGCATCGGCCAGGGTAGTGTTCGTGGGTGCCCACATGGGTCCCCAGGAAAGGTCTCTTGGAGAAGAGGAGCCTTGAAAATACCAAAGGAGTGCCACAGACCATCATGATGGTGCATCTGGGGCCTGAGACCAAGTCTCATTTGTGAATCAGACGTTACAGTTTGCATAGTATGGTGCATGGTTTGTGTGATTTGGGGCACATTCTTCCCCTTTCTGAGCCTCAGTTTCTTGATCTTTAAAATGGGGTGCTCCCTGTAACTCTCTCATGGGTTTTGGGGAGTGACAATAAGAGTGTCTGCCATGTCTCCCAGCCCTGGCCAGGCAGGTGGTAGGAGCTCCGTATACACCAACTGAATTTTAAGGATTGTTGATGACTGTCTTCGGCCCTACCTGATTCTGAAAACCATTGTGGTGTTTTCAGAATGAGCCAGATGATCTGGGGACCCTGAAAGCCCTGCTCTGCCTTGTCATTCCTCTCCTGAAGCTCTTCTAATGTTTCCTAGGTTTTTTTTTTTTTTTTTTTTTTTTTTTGTGCAGGGTAAGACTTGCCCTGAGCTAACATCTGTCGCCAATCTTCCTCTTGTTATTTTTTTCTCCCCGAAGCCCCAGGGCATGGTTGTACATCCTAGTTGTAACTCCTTCTAGTTCTTCTATGTGAGCTGCCGCCACAGCATGGCAACTGACAGATGGGTGGGGTGGTTCTGCACTTGGGAAGTGAACCTGGGCTGCCGACGTGGGAGTGCTGAACTTTAATCACTAGGCCATCAGGGCTGGCTCTCCTAGGCATTTTCATGAACAAAAATCCAAAATCCTCTGTGGCCTACAAGGCCCTTCATGGTCCAGGCCTACCCACCCCTCAACCTCAGCTGCCCCCCGCCCCAGTCTCCCCATGTCTAGCCACGTTGGCGTCTGTCTGCATCTGGACTTTACAAAGCCTGTTGGCAGGGCCTTTGCACGTCTCCTTGCCTGGAATGTTCTTCCCTAATGTTTGTGTGGCTGGCACCTTCTTGTTTCACAGGTTTCCACTCAGTTGGCACCTCCTCAGGGGCCTTCCCTGAGCACCTTGCTCTGTAATGGTTTCCCGCTGTCGCTCTCGGTCACGTGGCTACTTTTTATTTTCTCCATGGCTCTTATCCGTGTCTGGAACTTTCTTATTTATTTGTTTATTTGCTCTTCTGGCCCGTCCACACTGCTGGAACATGCTTCAGCCCCGTGCAGGCGAGTGAGCGGGTAGTGCCACGTGGTTCAGTGGGGCCTTTCCTGGAGGCGAGGAGGTGCTCGGGAGACCGGGGGTGGTCGTGGCCCAGGGGCAGCGCCTAGGAGATGAGGTGACACCGAGCTGTGTCCTCTCCTCCCGCAGGAGGTTCCAGGCTGTTGTTAGGAAATGAGCGGATTCAGTCGTGGGATCCAAGAATCCCGGGCTCTTCCATTCTCAGAACCCCCCCCGACACTTGCAGTCTTCACGTGATCTGATCTGGGATTGAGAATCTTATGAAGGGGACCCTCACTGCCTTACTGATTTGGTATCCAGAGTGCTTACTTTGTGCCATGTTTAAAAGGCTGCATAAATGTTAATGTATTCTTCCTCATTGTTGTTAACCCCATTTACAGATGAGGAAACCGAGGCACAAAGAGATTAGGGGACTTGCTCACGTCCACGGAGCTCATCAGGGGCACTGTGGGATTTGAACCCAGCCCTCTGGGCCCCCTCCTTAGAATCCCACAGCTGTTGAGGGGAAGCCCACCCTCACCCGGCCCCCCGCACAGGGCAGGAATGCCCTTCCCACAGCTTTCATCTCTGCAAGAGTGGCAGGGAGCTCTCTCCTCACAAGGTCCCCCAGCCTCCCCTTGTCAGACAGTTGTCATTGCTAGAAAGGTTTTCTTTACAAAGTGTAAGGCGCTGCACCTCCCCTGTGAATAACGCCTGGGAAATGATGTTAGTGTTAGGGTTTCCCGGTGCTTTTGGCCTTGTGGTTTGATGACTTCAGTGGCTTCTTTCTCCCCCCTGGGTTGTGAGCTCCTTGATGGGAGGCAGCCTGGGTGCTCGGTGTTCAATGTATGAATGAATGAGTGAATGTGTGTACAAAGCCTCCATGCCGAGCTCCTCCCGTCTCTGTAGCGCTGTGCTAGGCCATTTTCCAGTGTGTGGGACAGGCTTGGTGTCCTCGGAGAAGGAGGACAGTTATCTCGGTGTGTAACCCCAGGAAAGTCTCTGTCGATGATGTTTATGTACCCAGTTGTGGGAGAACCATTTGAGACCTAAAGTCACGCACTCAGTGGAGAGAAGTGGCCCACAGACACCACCCGGTGAATCCTCGTTCTGTCCATCGGGAAGCTAAACGGGAAGCGAGAGCAGTAGCTTCCTGACGCTTTGCCTGGCAGGCTTTCTGCTCCCCGTGCGCCACAGGGTGCCACAGTGTGGGCCTTGGGGCTCAAAGGCAGGAACAGCCCTCACTGGTGAAGCTGCTCCCTCTGTCGCACCGGTCTCCTCACCTCCACCATGGGGTGACGTCCCTGGATGCGCAGGGCTGCTCGAGGCCCCGGCGTCGTGCCTGGTGCTGCGGTGGGACTGAGGAACTGGGTGTGTGGAGGTGGTTGGGGGCTGGGGTGATAGGGAAGGCTTCCTGCAGCCCGGGCTGGGCCTGCCTTTGGAGGCTGGGTAGCATTTGGGGAGGGGCCAGGGGGTGTCTTGAGTGGATGAGGTGTGGGGAAGGCAAAGGGATTTGTTTCTGGGGCCCAAAGCATCCTGCCTTGTCCCTGCCTCATCCATGTGGCCTGGATATCCTTGAGGGGGTCCCTACCATCTAGGTCCTTCTCTGAGCTTCGGGCAAGAGCTTCATGCTCCTTGAGGGGACAGTCTGGCCATTTCAGGTTCTGGGGTCCGACGGGGGGCACCTGGCTGGGGCGGGCACCCCTCTAGACACGGTCATACATATTCACACTATCAGCCACTCCACGACCACCCTAGACCCTGCTCCCCCCGCCCCACTTATGCAAATTTGGGGTGCTCCCTTGCTGTTTCAGAAGCACCACCAGGATGTCCCGAACTGGGCCCGCAGGAGCCACGTGTGCAGGAGGCACGTCTGCTGGAGTGCACATCCACACACGCGATACACACACATCACACAGGAACACACACACACACTCCTTCCGCCCACAGGGTAAGACACATCTGCATATACCCATGTGTGCCCTCCTGGGAAATGGCACACGGCTGCATGCCTGGCCTTCCTTGTGTCCTTTCACGCTCATGGCACACGCCATGTTTACCATCTGCACGTGGGCATACTCAGGCACATGTGTGTTTTACACGTGCGTGCATCTTGCGTGCACACATTCATTTACACCCATCAGGATGTAGCCCCACCTTCAGGGCCGTGCACTGGGTCGCTCCTGCACAGCCCTGCACTCCTGTGTGTCCCACACCCTGCCTGGATCCGCCTGCGGGGGTGGACCAGGCAGCTCATTTGCATCTCCCGCCTTCATTCAACCGTGGTTCTTGAGCATTTACTATATACCAGGCCCTGTGCTGGATACTGGGGGTGGAAGGGAGGGAAACTGATGTAGTCCCTGCCCTGGCCGGGGAGACAGACATGATGCAAAAGATCACCCAAATGATGGTAGGATGACAGACTTGGTACATGCTAGGAAGGGGCTGCTTTTCTCTGATGGGGCTTCCCTGTAGCTTCGTGGTTTAGATTTCCTATAATGAGTGATGAGAGATGTGTGCAGGGGAGAGGTGCTTCTGGGAGGAAGTGATATTCGAACTGTGGCCTGAGGTTTTCCAGATGGGGGCATTCCAGGCAGAGGAAATGGCCTAGGCAAAGGCCCTGAGGTGGGAAATCAAGGATCATGGAGAAGGTGGTAGCCCCGAGACCTGGGGGAGGGTAGAAGAGACCAGGAGGTGGGTGGGGCTTGGTCTGGCAGGTCTTCCCTGGCCTGCCGACTCCTACCCACATGTCCCCCCCAGCCCTTTCCAGCCCTCTCTGACCGGCCCAGCCCTCCTCTGCTGCCTTGCCCTGCCCACTCTGTCTGCTGGCCTCCACCCCAGGCCTGAGCCCAGTCTCACCTGCCCCACAGGCTGCCTGTCCAGGGGTCCTGAGGTACAGGGTATGACCACCTGCCAGGGGTTCCCAGCCCGGGACCCCGAGGACCTGTCCGGAAAGCTCCTGGGGGCCCGGCCACAGCTGGGGTTCAGCAGTTGGCTCTCCTGCTCTGAGTTAATCCCAGACTTGGCAGCACAGCAGCTCCCGTGGGTCTGAAAGGCTCCCAGGCTGCGCCCCCTCCAGCCCCAGCCCAGCGGACGTCACTGGGGTCAGGTTTCCATGTGGGTCTTTGGGATGTCGGGAGAGGCTCCCTCAGGCCTCGGAGAACCTAACCACAAAGCAACAGTGCTGGGTGACACAGAGTCCTCGCTGTGTACCAGGCACTATTCTGAAAGGTTTATACGTAGTATTAACTCACTGAATCCTCACAACAATGCTGTGTGGCTGCCGTTATCATCCCCCATTTGCTGTCAGTCTCTGGGCCTTCAAGCCACACTATCTTCTTCCAGAATCGGTACTTTTAGCCCCTCAGTTGCCGTGTTGCCCCTCAGAGGGCCCAGGAATCCAGGCTGTGATTTAATTGACTCTCTTTGTCTTATAGAGGAAGGAACGAAGGCCCAGAGAGGAAGTGGACTTGCTAAAGGTCACACAGCAAGCCGATGGCAGAGGATTCCAGCGGCCTCTGCCCTCACTGGCTGCGTGACCTCAGGCAGGTTACATACCTCTCTGAGCCTCATTCCTGACCCCAAGCAAGGAAGAGATTCCCATAGAAGCCAGGAAGGTGGGACCTTTGGGGGATGCGAGGGGGCTGCAATTGAGAAGGGACGTGGGGTGGAGGCTTGTTAGGTCCCCTGGGTGTGTACTTTATAATAAGCCATATGTTCTAGGCATCTTTCTGAATGTGTGTGGTAGTTCGAAATGTTCCCAGCATCTACCTCACAGGGTCATTAGGAGCCTGAGTGAGAAATGCATGCAAAGCAGCTCCCAGTCCTGGCGTGGAAGGAGGGCTCGGTAACTATTATTATAATTATTATCGTCATTTCATGCTGGCAGAAGGAGTTCCCTGTGGGGATGGGAGCTAGCTGTCCCCAGGGGAAATGGCCATGTGTTCAAAGCCTGCAGAATGTTCTCTGAGCCCTGGGAAGGGTGTCATGGCCCATTCCCTACCCGACCGCACTGAGGCTCCCAGAGTGGGTCGCTGCCTGGGCGTGTGTGGGTGGCTGGCAGTGGGGGAAGGGAGGGACAGGGAGGGGAAGGGACAAGGAGGGGAAGGGGGCAGCATCGCAGCTCCCAGCGACCAGCGCACAGACAGTGGCCTCCTCCCTCTCTGATCAGCTCCATCATCGCTATGAAAACAGCCCTTCCCAACCCCTCGGGGCTGCGGAAACCCAGCCTAATTGGATCCAGGACCCCCGGGAGCCTCGTTCCTCACAGGAAGTTCCCAGGAACAAGTTTCCGAGGCTGGCCTGGATCTTGAGGGTGGGGTGGGGCGCAGCAGCTGGGGCTGAGAGCGCTGTGCTGCGTGGAGTGGGGGCACGTGGAGGGCAGAGGGGTCGTGGGAGGCAGACTTTAGCACGTGGGGAGCTTGAGGAGCTGGGAAGATGGGAAACCTCAGCTTCTCTCTCCTAGACCATCTCTTGTTTGTCGCTTCCAGGCCATCCTTCTGGCTCCATAATGATCTATCTGTTGAAAACCTTGGCTGTGGCCTTCCCCTGCCCCGAGACCTCCTGAGGCCTCCCCATGGTCTTTCATCCAAGCACCTTAGCCGGAATCCTTGCCCTTTATGCACTGCCCCGACCACTTTGCCTCCTTCCCTTGCAAATTCCTGCACTGTACCTACACCAGACCAAACATGCTGTGTGCTTTCCTGCCGCTGGGCCTTTGCACATGCAGTTCTTTCCACAGGCCTGCCCTTCCCTGGCATCTCTCTTTTGACATCTCCTCTTCCCCCACATCGATAAGTTCCACCATCATGAAAGCTTCGTTCAGCCCTCTGTGGAATGAGCTCATCTTCCCGGGAACACCCTGACCCCCAGCCCGGCTGTGCCCCAGCAGTAGCTCGTTGCCCCTCTCTGGGGCAGGGAGCGTGTTTGAGAACCCTTTGCAGTCCTAGGAAGCTGGCAGTTTTCCGTGTCTTCGCACAAGCTGCCCGTCTGCTCAGAATGCTCTCCCTCTACTCTCGATCTCCCGGCAACCTTCAGGATCTTCACGACCTGCACCGACAGACCCTTCCGCTCGTTGATTCGCTCAGTCAGCATTTATTGAGCACCTAGTGTGAACTGGGCACTTGAGTGCCTTGTGTGGCCAGCACTTGGCTCTGGGGCTGCAGCGGTGGCCCTGTCCTTGTGGGTCACAGCTGAAGGGACGATTTAGAGGCGTGATACAAAGGTGGGGTAGGTAGGGAGAATGGCGGGGGCCATGGGCGTGGATAACAGGGTGGCCCGATTTTTGTTGGGGAGAAGGTCAGACGGTGCCCTTTCGCTGAGACCAGAAGGAAGGGCCTAGTGGGCGTGGGGCCAAGCCGGGGTGCGGGGTTGTAACCGAGGAGCAGACCCAAGCCCTGCCCTCGGGGAGCTGAGAGCCCTGTGGGGACTGGGTGGACGAATCGCCAGGCAGTTCTAGGAGGGGGATCAGAGCTTTGGCGGGGGGGCCCAGGAAGCTGTGGGAGCTCAGGGGAGGGGCTGCCCATACAGCCGTGCAGGGGGTGGCCATCAGGATGGTTCCCCCAAGGCAGTGACGCCGAGCAGACTTTTGATGGTTGATGGGATCCTGGCAGCGTTCCAGCTGGGTGATGGCCCCCAGACGGAAGGAAGGGCACAGCCTGTGCAAAGGCACGGTGGCATGAGACAGCAGCTTGTTTTGGGGGACCTGCAGGTGGTGTAGAGGGGCCGCAGGGAGGGAGGTTGTGGGGATCTACCTGCTGGGATGAGGTGTGACCAGAAGAGGTCCCTTGGCAGAGGCCCCTGGGTGCTGCACTGGGGAGTTTGAACCATACCCCAAAGTGATGGGAACCCAAGAGAAAATTTCAGCAGGAGAGTGAGTGACCTGGGCAGGCTTTGGCCTGGTCCTCCCCGCTGAAGTCCCCCATAGTAGGGGGAGTCCCTTCCTGACTCTGCACTCGTGAATGGGGTCTAGGGTGGGATTTGAGGCTTGATGTGGGACTTGGAGTGAGCACCTGGCCCTCTCTGAGCCCTTCTCTCTTCCTGGGGAAACCTGCAGGCCTGAGGCCAGATTCCTAGTGGGGGGTGGGTGGGGTTGGGGTATCTTGCTTGTCCAAGCTTGCTGAACCTTTATTTTTATTAAAAATATTTCTTTAAAAAGTCACATAACTATCCTGCAGAAAAGTCAGAGAACAGGGAAATGAAATAAACCCAAACCTACCATTCCTGCCCTCACCCCGAGCCCAGACAGCACCACAGTGAGCATGTTGATGTTCCCTCCCCTCTTTTCTCTCAGCACCTAGCTTTTATAGAAATGTCATTCCTCTGCCCAACATATAATTTTTTAAATCTTCCCTCCCATCTGCGACTGATGTTGTATCATGAGCATTTTCGAAATGACTGCAGGGTGATGTTAATCCTTCTTTCTAACGGATCCAGCATCAGGGTGGAAAGCCTGGGCTCCGGAGCCTGACTTTCTGGGTTCAGATTGTACATGCTCTGCTTGACTTGGGGCAAGTTGCTTTTTTTTTTTTTTTTTAAGTGAGGAAGATTGGCCCTGAGCTAACACCTGTGCCCATTTTCCTCTATTATGTATGTGGGATGCTGCCACAGCATGGCTTGATGAATGGTGTATAGGTCCACATCCAGGATTCGAACCTCCGAACCCTGAGCCACCGAAGCAGAGCACACGAACTTAACCACTACATTTGGGCAAGTTTCTTAATCTCTCTGTGCCTCAGTTCCTTGTAAAGCTGATATGAGTGTTAAATGAGTCATCCCAACGCTAGTGAACAGTGGCTATTATTAACGACTATAGACTGTGTACCTGTGTAATGTGATTTATGGAACCATCCCTCTATTGTTTAAAATTTTGGCTGTTTCATGTTTTTGCTATTTTTAAAAAAACCACTGAAGCAAACAGCTTTGTCTGTATTTGGGGTATTTTCCAGGGAAAGATCCCCAAGAATGGGCTCACTAGACCAGAAATCTGAAAATTTTTAGAGCTCCTGGCACATCATTGCCAGAACCTTTCAGAAATGATTATTCTGGTGTATACCAGGAATGCACAGGAGTGCCCATTTCACCGTGCCCTCACCAGCATTGGGTATTAGAATTTTATTATTTTGTTTTGCTCTTTTAAAAGGTGAAGCTCATTTAATTTTCACCGCTAGGGGAGCAGAACCGTTTTCTGTGTTTATTAGCTGTTAACATCCTTTTTGGTCTGCGGGTCTTTCCGGAGCATGCATAGCCCCTTCTCAGATCAATTAGGAAGATAGAGCTAAGATCCAGGAAACAGAGAACAGTGTAACCCAGGGGACAGTGTAGTGCCAGGGTGGGTGGTGGGCACTCAGAGGCGGGGGAGGGGACTTTCCTCTCTCCAGGCCATGACACTTTCAGTTCCCTCCACCCAGGCTGTTCATTCATTCAGGCATTGATCAGGTACCATGTAGGGCTTGAAGGTAAATGACTCAGCCGTGATTCTGCCCTGACAGAGCGCATGTCCAACAGCGGAGATGCACGAGAAACAGTGATCGGTGCTCTATGATGGAAACGCAGGACGCCATGGGAGCAGAGAAGAGAGGCACCCAACACAGCGAGGGGGTGGAGAGGGAGCAGTTCCGGAAGGCTGTCGGGAGGAAGTGGCCTGTAAGCTGGGGCCTGAGGGATAAGTTGGAGTTAACCAATGAAATGGGGAAGGCAGAGCGTTCCCGGGAGAGGAGGCAGCCTGACTGAAGGTGAGGAATTGGGAAGGGAAGCAGACCACTGGAGGATCTCTCACACCTGCTAGGCAGAACGTAAGGCAGGAACAACCAGGGAGGCTGGAGGTCAGTGGGGCCAGACGTGTAAGGCCTGAGGAATCCAGACCTTGTCTGGAGGGAAGTAGGGAGCCATAGAAGGTTCTAAGTAGGGGAGTCTTGTGATCTGATTTATAGTTTAGGAATATCAGAGTGACTGCCGGAGGAGATGGAGTGGGGGAGGGGGAAGTGGGGAAACCTGAGGAGACCCTTGAGAGAGCTGAAGGGGCCTGGACCGGGCAGGGACAGTGCTGGAGATCCTCTTCTTGCCTCACTCAGTGGAATCCTAACTGGCTTCAAACTGCAGATTGATGTCACCTCTGCCAGGTAGCCTTGGTGACATCCACCAACCCCTACCCCCCGTCATCTGCCTGGAGGATGGGGGCAGGGCAGGGCCAGAATGCAGCATCAGTGGAGCCCCCCCATCAGCTGACTTGATCTCCGCCTGCTCCTCTGTGCCTCCAGACCCTCCCTGTGTCCCCCTCTGCCCTGGTACCAGCCACTCTCGTTCGTTCTTTTTTTTTGCTGGGAAAGGTTTGCCCTGAGCTACTAACATCTGTTGCCAATCTTCTCCTCCCCCACCCCCTCCCCCTCCCTGGTAAAGCCCCAGCATGTTTGTATATCCTAGTTGTAAGTCCTTCTAGTTCTTTTTTTTTTTTTTTGAGGAAGATTAGCCCTGAGCTAACTGCTGCCAATCCTCCTCTTTTTGCTGAAGAAGACTGGCCCTGAGCTAACATCCGTGCCCATCTTCCTCTGCTTTATATGTGGGACGCCCGCCACAGCATGGCTTGCCAACTGGTGCCACGTCCGCACCCGGGATCCAAACCGGCGAACCCCAGGCCGCCAAAGCGGAATATGCGCACTTAACCACTGCGCCACTGGGCTGGCCCCAAGGCCTTCTGGTTCTATGTGAGCCTCTGCCACAGCATGGCTACTGACAGACGGGTGGTGTGGGTCCACGATGGGGAAGTGAACCCAGGACACCAAAGCAGTGATAGTGCCGACCTTTAACCAATAGGCCATCAAGGCTGGCTCTTGTTCTTTCATTTTTTTAAGAATAAATTTATTGTTTTCATTATAAAAGCAACTGAACGATACTACAGAGAATCTGCAAATCAGAGAAACAAAGACGAAAAACCAGGTCTGCTCCGGCGACCTCCCCCAGCACCCCAGCCTCCCTCCGGGCGTGGCTCCCTGCAGCTTGCTTTTTCTGACACAGGTTTTTATTTTTGCCTCCTTGTAATCACAGTGTCCGGACAGTTTTGGGTCCTGCTTTCTCCCATTTGTTTTGTTGGGAGCTAGTTCCCCTGTGGCAACAGAGTCAGGGCAAGTCTCTCTCTCTCTCTCTTTTCTTTTTTTTGGTGAGGAAGAATGGCCCTGAGCTAACATCTGTTGCCAATCTTCCTCTTTTTTTTTCTCCCCAAAGCCCCAGTACATAGTTGTATATCCAAATTGTAAGTCCTTTAAGTTCTGCTGTGTGGGACACCGTCTCAGCATGGCTTGATGAGTGGTGCATAGGTCCACGCCCAGGATCCAAACCGGTGAATCCCGGGCCGCCAAAATGGAGCACATGAACTTAACCACTTGGGCACGGGGCCGGCCCTGCAAGTCTCATTTTTTAACATCTGTGCGATGGGCTAGGAATGGAGCGTGGGACATAAGTTGCTTCACTGCATCCACCCTGGGCTGCGGTCCTCTTTGTGTGTGTATGTCTAGGCCTGAACCTCCCTGGGTGGCAGGGCCTGGCACCCGGTGTACCCCGTCCCCTAGTGCCCCTTTGAGGAGCTTGCTAGGCTGGCCTCAGAGGCCACCTTCCTGGGAGAGGGTGATGGGCAGACTTGGTTGCAAATCCAGACTGGCTCTGTGACCTCAGGCAAGTTACTTAACCTCTCTGGATGTCAGTTTCCTCATCTGTATAATGAGTCTATTGCAACAGTAAAATAATGGCTGTAAAATGTCCTGACACGGTTCCAGGCCCACTGTAAGTACTCAAGAAAAGGTGGTCGGTATTATTATTCTTCACTCCACGAAGAGCTTCTGAGACCCCCTTGGGCTAGACGCTGGAATGGTGGAGGTGCGTGAGCACCCACCCTACCTGTGAAGAGCTCCTAGTCTGATGGGAAGTCCCCCAGGGAAGCAGGTCACCGCACCAGGGCAGGAGTGGCCCCAAGTGCTGGGTGGCAGCCTAACTCCGTCACTTGCCAGCTGTGTGACTTTGGGCAAGATGGTCAACCTCTGTGAGCTGCCGTTTCCTCTTCTGTTAAATGCGCCTCTCACAGGGTCACTGGGGAGATTGGTGATGTGATGCATATGGCGTACTCAGCCCAGTGCCTGGCACACAATGGGTGTTGAAATCAATGGGAGCTGCCATTTTATTATTATTATGTTATTATTGTTATTCCCATATACAAGGTGCTGTTGGGAACACAGAGGAAGTGACTGGCTGGGGGTTCAGGGAAAGCTCCGTAGAAGAGGGAACACTTGAGCTGGGTCTTGAAGGATGAGTAGAAGTTCACCAAGTGGGAAAGGACACTCTAGGTAAGGAGCCTGTGATTCCAGGCTGAATCTGTCAATGAGGGGTTTGTTCTCTGGGGGACTCAGCCATCGTGTTCATCCCGCCTCCCTGAGCGCCCCTCACTGCCTCCCTCTGGGTCTGCCCCGAGGGCCACGTGTGCTCACCTCTTGTAACACCGTCCACCGGCGACTCCGTGTCCTGGCGGCTGTGAGTTCCTGCTCACGGGAGTTGCTGTGTCCCCATCTGTCCATGTTTGGGGCTACAGGTCTGTGTCTGTCACGTGCGTCTGAGTTTGGTGCTGTCTGTCTGCATGTTCCTGTGGCCATGTTTGTCCGTGTCCGTGTCCAGAGGACCTCCCAGGCCACACCACGCGGGGCACCCTGCACGCTTCCTTGGCTCCGGCTCTTAACTAACTAGCCAGGCGTCCTTGGTCACTCTTCTCCTGGGCCGAGGGGAGCCCCTGCCTCTCGCCTCCATTCCCAGGGGCCTCCTGACGGCTGTCCTCCCACTGCCTCCTCTCCTGGCTTCCCCTGGCCTCTCCAGTCCCGTCTACACCCAGCGGTCAGAGGGCCCTTTCTAAACCATAGATTCCGTCCCATCGCCCACGGCTCCAAGTCCTGCGTCCAGGCCTAGGATTCAGGATCGGCTTTCTAGGTTGGGCCTTGGCTAACGGCTCCAGCCTTCTCTCCCCTCTCCCAGTCCACACCAGAACACTCCAGCTCCCCGCACCCGCTGTGTAGCTCTCACCTCTGGGCCCTTGCTTGGGTTGCTGCTTCTCCCACCATGCTGCCCACTCCTTCTTTGCCTGGCTGACTCCCACTCATCCTTTAAGACCCAAAGCAGGCATCACCTCCCCTGGGAAGGCCTTCCTGATCCTTTCTTTCCATCCTGGGTCAGGTTCCTGGCTCTGGGCTGCTCATCCCTTACTTGGGGGGCAGGAGCAAGTGACTTGCCCAGGATCACACAGCTGGTGAGTTGGAGCCAAGACTCGAACCTGGGTATGTTGGGCTCCAAGCAAAGCAGGCTGTTCCGTGGTCCAGGTGAGGTAATGGTAGCTAGGACTGTGGAGAGGAGCGGGGATCCTGAGGACGTGGCTGGTGGTGGATCTGAGCCGGGAGGGGAGGGAGGGGACGTGTTGTGGATCAATGTGTGTCTGTGGCAGGAGCATCTGGGCAGACGGGGCTGTCCCGCTCGGGGTTGGGGATGGCTAGAGGAGGGGCATGTCCTAGGGCCAGACCAAGCCCAGCTCAGGCCTGCTGAGTCTGAGCAGCTCACGTGACAGCCAAAGGGACATGTCAGGGAGGCACCTCGAAAGCTTGGCCTGGAGCTCCAGGGAGAGGCCTGGGCAGGAGGGGGAGACTTGGGGATTGGCTGGTTTTAAAAGTCCTGGACTAGAGGGGCCCCCCAGGGACTGAGGACAGGGGGAGAGAAGAGGCCCCTGTCCCACCCTGAGGAGCCTGTGGGGGGTGGGAGCCGTGAAGAGACTGAGAAGATGGGGAACCTAGGGGCATGGTGCACAGATCTCAGAGGGCCCACGTGGCAGAGGGGCCTTAAGGATAGGACCAGATAGGACCAGAAGGCGGCCTGTCGGCTGCGACCCCACAGAGGTCCTTGGTGGCACACAGTAGGTCTCAAAGGTGAAAGTTCCTTCTGCAGAAACTTGTGGGTCATGTGTCTGCTTCCCCCACGTAGCGTGGGGCTCCTGGAGGGGAGGGCTCTTCTGGTGGCCTCAGGTTCCCAGCACCGGTCCAGAATGTGGACAGATGGATGGATGGATGGATGGGTGGGTGGATGGGCCCGCTGTTCTGAGAGGCAACTCTAGGTGTTTCCTTCATCCAGCCAGCCAACGGTTTTCACCTCCAGAGCAAGAAAAACAACTGGCAGCCTCCTCCCCGACTGCAGGGATCAGGCCTGTGTGTCTGGGGGCTCAGGGCACAGAGCCGTGACTTCCATTTGGAGCTTGAAGCCCAATCTGCGTGTCCCGCCCGACCACCAGTGTGTTTCCTTTGCCCACGCTGGCATGCCCAGGCCCTTGGCCCTGGTCCTCCTGGCTGCTCAGCCCCAGCCTCGCTGCCCCAGGCAGTGTCCTCAGGCTGCTCCCTCTGACCTTGGTCCCCTTAGCTCCATTGTTCCCCTGGCCCCCGCACACTCCCTGGTGCCTCTCACCCCCAGCATTCCATCCCAACACCTTAGCACGGCATTCAAGACCCTGCCGGCCGGCCTCCATCTCTCACCACCTCACCACTCTCCAGCTCTCTCTTAGGGCCAGCGGGTGGGCGCTCACTATCCCAAACCTGGCTTGCACTTTCACATTCCGTGCCTCTGCCGGAAAGCCCTTCCACCCTGTCTTAAACAGACCTGTCCTAAACACACATCTGAGCAGTGTCTCTCCTGCTTAAAGCCCCTCCCTCATGAGAAGGTCTGAGCAGCTTACCTGGGACCCGGCCGCCTGCCCCTGCACTTCTTGTCATGGCCCTTGTGTCCCAGGGTTGCACGGGTGGACAGCCACCTCACGGGCTCACAGGCTTGTTGGCGGCTCACACGAGATGCTCTTGACGTGCACCTAGCAATGACATTGACTCTGACACTCAGTAGGAACTCAGAAAATGTTCACCCCCACTGGCCTTCTCTGCATTTGACACACAGTAGGTGTACACCAGGGCCAGGGGCACTGACGGAATCATTCAGTTACTTAAGACCAGCCAGAGAAGGAAGCAGAAATTAGGCAGAGGCTGTGCGGCTCAGATTACATGACCCAGGGCAGACCCTGCCTCTCTGTGGGCCTGCTTCCCGACCAGGGTGTGGGGTGGTCCCTGCCTGATCAGGGGCCTGATAAATGGCAGAGAGGATGCACTAACCCAGACCCTGGGCAAGCACCCTCTTCTCCAGACCTCCCTGACCAGGGTGGGACTTTGAGAATCCTGAGTGTGGCATTGAACTGAAGGGGAGGAGGAGAAGGCACCTCCCCCAGAACTGACTGAGAACAGCCAGGTGCAGAGGGCAGAGTCCTGGGCCAGGGAAGGAAGGAGACAGAGCAGCCTGTTTCACCCCATTTAACAGATAAGGAAAACTGAGGCTCAGAGACCCGATGCCCAACAGTGCAGCCCAGCGTGCCCTCCTGTTTCCCCATCCGTGTGGCCTGGGGCAAAGGGCGCCCCTCCTGATGCTATAGCTTCTTCCTCTGGGAAATGGGGGTGACAGTTCTTCCCTGCTTCCTGGGGCTCTGAGGAGAATGCCGGTGGGTACAGAAGAGCTTTGTAAACTGTCCGCTGTGCTAGATAATGATGTGGGATTGTCTTTAAAATAATTCTGATTATTATTCCTGCAGTTATTCATTCTGTCATGCAACTCATGTTGTTGATAACCTCTGGGCCTGGGTGCCTGGGATAGCGAGATGAACCAGACAGGTGCATCCAATTCCCAGGCTTCTCTGAGCCAGCTCCCCTTCCTCCCAGCCCTGGAGCCTCCTCACCCTGGCTTTGCGGCTAGTCCTCTCCACGTTTTCCCCAGTGGACAACAGCAGGGGAGGGACAGGTCCTGAGGCTGCTGGATGAGTGGGTGCCTGTCTGTGGGGCTGCGGCCAACCATCCTAAGATGGGGCACATTCACAAGCCTACAGTCAGGGTGCCTTGTCCTTCCCCTGAACAGCTAAGGGACTGACAGCGGGACTTTGGAGTCAGGCAGATTAGAATGGGAATCTCAGTTCTCTGCTTACTTGCTGTGTGACCTCAACCAAGTCACTCCACCTCTCTGAACTTCAGTTTCCTCAATTGTAGAGTGGGGTTGCTGAGAGTACTTGCCTTTCAGTGTCAGTGTGCCTGGCAGAAGAGAGGCACTTGATGTCTGGTAGCCTCCTCACTGTGGCTGTCGTGTTGAGGTCTTTCTGAGAAGGGAGAAGTCCCAGAGATCTGGAGCAGTCAGGGAGAACTCCAGGCAGGAAGTGCTTCTGGTGTTGGCCTGGGAGGGGTGGGCGGGGTCGGATGGGCTGAGGGAGGGGCAGTTTGGTGTCTGTGGGTGGTGGGAGAAGGAGTGCTCTTAGAGGGCAGGGGTCGCCCTGGCCACCCCAGAGGAGGGGACTCAGATCCCCAGCCTGGCCAGGCTCAGATCCAGACTGGCCCCCCAGGGTGGGAGGGAGAGACAAGGATTTTTGCGTGTAGGTATTGAGTCATTGACATGTGGATATTTGCTTAACCGAGGACTCGGGTTTGCAAAGCAGATTCCCTGGAGCTCCCGGCTCGAGCAGATCTGATTTCTCATCTTGACTCTGGCACCCTAGCTCTGTGTTCTTGGACAGGTCTCTTCCCTTCTCTCCCAGCCTCAGTTTCTTCACCTATAAAATGGCGGTAATAATACCTCCTGTGCCTGCTTCTCAAGTGAAGATCACAAGAGAGAATTCATATAAAAGATCTTTCATGAAGTGTTGAGAATAGATAGTGTCCTTATGGAGGGTTTTCTCGTGAAACCCTCTGCCTGCAACGCCAGCAGGGGCTTCTCAGGCTTGTAGGACCGGGAAGAGGCTGACGGCACTTCATTTTGACCTTGCCTGTCAAAATAAACAATTTCATTTAATACCAACAATACCAGTAGGTATTTAGTTAGTAATACGTGTAAGAGAGAGATAAATAAGAAATTTTATAGGGAGCAAGAATTAATGGACTGCCCAGCCTGGTCCCTGTAGTCATCACTTCTTGACTAACTCTAGGGTCACAGAAAACTCGAACCCTATAGAAGACTCAGGAAACTCTCAAGGCCCATCCTTCACACTGCCCTGGTTGAAAGGCCTTCTAACCGCACAGGCCTGCCATGGAGCTTGCCAGAGGTGAGGGCCACTGGACAGATTGTCACTTCTGAAGACAATTTGCTTCTGGGAGACAGATTGCTTCTACTGAAGAGCCCCAAAGTGCCCTAGCCTCAGGCCTCTTCAACCCCCTCCTTAAGCACAGGGTTCTGACCCATCCATGTAGGTAAAATGTTGCACATGTCCATGCTTGTTTCTTGAGGGTAACTTTCCAGAGGTACAATTTCTTGGGTCAAAGGGCAATAACCATTTGGGTCTCTGAAAATCGTCGTGCCAAACTGCCCTTCAGAAAGGCTGTGTCTGTCCAGCTGAGCTGCCCCGTGTTCTGATGAGGGTGTCTGCACTGGGAGGGGCCTCACTCAGAAGGGCAGGGTGCAGGGATGGACAGCTTGCTCCACTCTGTGGCCATTACAGAGTCCACCCAGAATTCCTCCGTTTGTCTCTGGATGAGGTGGGGGGAGTCTTCTGGTGGAGTCCATGGGTCCATGGGGTTGGCTCTGCAGCTTAGGGCCCTTCTGGGGAATGAGGATTGGCCTGCCAGCATCAGGGTGGTGGTGGGGCCAGGACCACTCTGGTCTGGATGTGACCTTTGTCCTCTGGGCCCACCAAGGGAGATGCTGACTTCCAGACTTTTCAGCCTGGATGTGTGGTTCTCCGGCCTGGCCTGCTCTGCTGCGGGGTGAGGGTCCCACGGGGGCAGGGATCCCAGACACTGGCGCCGACTTGAGCGGGCATAGCTGACAGGAGCTCGCCCCGGGCCGGTGGGGAGGGCCCTCTTCCCTGTGACAGTCGCTCTCTCCCCGCAGGATGGCCGAGCCTCGATTTAACAACCCCTACTTCTGGCCCCCTCCTCCCACCATGCCCAGCCAGGTAAGACCGAGCGTCGCCCCTCCCCTTCTCGGAGCTGCTCTGCTTTACCTGGGGCTTTGGCTGCGGCCGGGCGGGGCGAGGGGCTCGCGGCTCGCGGCTCGCGGCTCGCGGCTCGCGGGGGGACCGGCGGCCCCGGGAAGGCGCCGGACGCGGCTCAAGCCCCCTCAGTCCCTCTCCTCTCCTGCACGCAGCTGGACAACCTGGTCCTGATTAACAAGATCAAGGAGCAGCTGATGGCGGAGAAGATCCGGCCGCCTCACCTGCCGCCCACGTCGGCCTCGTCGCAGCAGCCGCTGCTGGTGCCGCCGGCGCCGGCCGAGAGCAGCCAGGCCGTCATGTCGCTGCCCAAGCTGCAGCAGGTGCCAGGGCTGCACCCGCAGGCCGTGCCGCAGCCCGACGTGGCGCTGCACGCGCGGCCGGCCACCAGCACCGTCACAGGTACGGCGGGGCCGGCGGGGGGCGGGGCCCGAGTGGGCGGGGCGGGGCCGGCGAGGGCGGGGCCTGAGTGGGAGGGGCCCGAGTGGGCGGGGCCGGAGACCTGCGGGGTGGCGGCTTGGCGAGGATAGCATGGGGCTAGGAGAGGGCAAGGCCTGGGGGGATGCTCCTGTGGCAGGGTTGGTCCTACTAGCATAGCCACCAGACTTTGTCCGACTCTATACTGGGAGGACCCACCGCCCCCAAATCGACAGGACGAGGGCTGGTCAGTGCCGGCCAGAAGGTCGGCAGGGAAGCTCAGGCAATGTAGAGAACTTCAGGAATCCAGAGAAGAGCCCTGACCAGAGGTGGAGGAGGGGTGCGGCAAGGAGCCGACATGAAAGAAAGGTTGACGGTTAACTAGGGAAATGGAGGAGGAAGCGGGGACGGCATGTGCAAAGCGAGTGTGTGCACAGGAGTAAGAGTAGGGAGGCCAACAGCTGATGATGATGATAATCACAATATGCCAGCTAACGCCAGCTGAGCACCTGTGTATGTTTGCCTGTATTCATTTTATTACTCCCAGGGCTCCTGTGAGGAGGGTACTGTTAGTGTTTGAACAGTTGATGGCTTTTGACTTACAAAACTAGCAGTTTCATGGTTCACCCTTGTCTCCATTCAAAGGTGGGGAAACTGAGGTAGAGCTTCCCAGCCAGTAAGAGGCAGAGCCAGGCAGTGTGGTTCCAGGGCCCAAGTCTTAACCTTTTTGCTCTACCTGGTTCTGCTGAGGCTAGTGCGGAAGGAGGACCAGACTGTGAAGGGCCCTGGGGGTCATGCTGTGTGGTTGGAACTGTACCCCAGGGGCTGGGGAGCATGGAAGGTTTTTAAGTCGGAGAGGAAAGCTGGCTGCAAGGTGGAGACTGGTCTGGTGGGAGACAAGCACGAAGCAGGGTGATCTGCCGGAGACCAGGGTGGCCGGGGTGAGCTAGTGGCAGTGGGGATGGAGAGAAGTGGGCAGATCTGAGGTATGTTGAGGAGGCAGAGTGGACAGGGCTTGGTGCTGGCCTGGATGCAGGGGTGAGGAGTGGGAGGAGGTGAGGGAGACACCCAGGCACTGCCAGTGAGATGGTATCATAGGAAGAGGAGTGGGGTCGGGGAAGATGTGAGCTCAGTCTTGGATAGGTTGAGGCTGGGGTGCCAGGGGACATCCTGAGGCGGTATCCTGGGGCTGGGGCTGCCTGATGCTCAGCTCAGAGCCTGTGGACAGGCTTTCTCTGGAGGCCACTGCAGCGGTGCCTCTGTTCCTTCCCTGCCTCAGCCGGGCCACCAGCCAGGTGCCTCTGCCTCCCCCCTGGCCCCGCCCAAGAGATGCCCCGGAATTGTGGGGCCTGATGAGCCTCCCCCAGGCCCCAGCCACACTCTGCACATTCCTCTGTTATTATGATTTTATTAAATTTATTTTTTATTATAAAAGTAATATTAAAAAAGTAATATAAGTATATTAAGGGAAATTTGGAAAAAAGGGAAGCTAAGAAAAAAAAATAACTCATAATCGTCAGCTCCTAACCCAGCAGCTTAGAGAGCCTTTGGTCCGTTTCCTTCCTTTTTCATCTTTTGTGTTTGTTTTTTAATATGCCTGTGTGCTGTGCTGAGCTTGTGGTAGGGCTGTACCCATGACTTTAACTTACTTTTCCTATTCGCCATTCTACCCTAAATATTTTTAGTGCATTTTTTACTATAAAGGTAATACATAGTCATTATAGAAAAGTTAGAAATTGCAGACAAGCTGGAAGGAGAAAAAATTAGCCCTAGTCCTACTATTGTTAGCATTTTCATATGTTTTCTCTATAATTTATTTTATTTTATCCTTTAATCACAGATGTAAAAAATGGATGAATTCACCAGGTAAAAAATTTGAATCATATAAAAGCAGATAGACAAAGTATGAAAATCTCCTTTTACCAAAAAATTCTTCTCCCTCCCTAGAGAGAACCACAATGAACAGACAATTTAGTTTGGTGTGTCTCTTCTCAGATCCATTCCTGTGCACTTACACACACAGATTGTCTATAGGTGCATATGTAGTTTGGGGGTGTGTTTTTAAAAATAAACGGGTTCATACTGTCTGTGACTTGCTTTTCACCTGACAGCACACGTGGACACTCTCTCTGTGTCGCTGCACAATCTCTCTCTGGCTTTTGTGGCTGCCCAGTCCTCCATAGTGAGCATGGGCCACCTCTCTTTACACAGCCCATACCAAGGACAAAGAGGTCGTGTCCAGTTTTGTGTGATCACAGTTTTGTCGGGAAGATCTCTGTACACGGATCTTTGTGCTTATGTGCAAATATTTCTTTTGTTTTTTTCTTTTTTAAGATTGGCACCTAAGCTAACAACTGTTGCCAATCTTTTTTTTTTTTTTTTTGCTTTTTCTCCCCAAATCCCCTCAGCACGTCGTTGTATATTTTAGTTGTGGGCCCTTCTAGTTGTGGCATTCAGGACGCCACCTCAGTGTGGCCTGATGAGCGATGCCATGTCCATGCCCGGGATCCAAACCGGTGAAACCCCTGGCTGCCTAAGCAGACCGAGCAAACTTAACTGCTTGGCCACGGGGCCGGCCCCCACGTGCAAATGTTTCCTTATGGGCAATTTCTAGAAGTAGAATGGCTTGGTCCAAAGGTATGTGCATTTAACATTTTAATGGTTATTGGCAAACAGCCCTCCGTTAAAGTTGATAAATGTACCAGTAGTGTGTGACACAAAACAGACTTGTGCCAACTCTAGATGTTATCTTTTTCAATGTACAGATTCTTGGTTTCTTTTTTAAAAAGCATAGTTTTAACCATGTGATAGACACTATTTTCATCTTTTTAATTTTTAATTACTCCTAATTCTATCATCCACCTCACGTTTGGTACATCTTCTATTTATTTTTTCTGTGCATATATATGCATTTTTTTTTACAAACATAATCTCCTGTTTAACGGGCAGTTAATGTTCAGTAGAGGAGATTGATCAGCTTATTGACTTCTTCCCTAATGTTGCATATTTCAGTTGCCTCTAATTTTTTGTTATAAATAACACAGCAGTGAACACCTTGGTGTCTCCAGGTTTTTCTCTGTGGTTTGGATTATTTCCAAAGTGCTCCTAACTCGATTTGGTCCTTAGGGATCTGAGCCCTCTTACACATACACAAGCTCTCATTTAGTTACCCCAGGGGGAATAATTTACAAAGGGAAGGGGAGGCTGAGAAAGTTGAGGTGACCCGCCAATGTCACACACCTGGGCGGCAGGGGGCTGCATCGGCCTCTGCCGCCGCCCCTTACCCCTGCGCCTTCTCCGGTGTCTTCGCAGGTCTGGGGCTCTCCTCCCGGACCCCGGCTGTGAGCACCTCCGAGTCCAGCGCGGGCACGGGTACCAGCACCCCGTCCACACCCACCACCACCAGCCAGAGCCGCCTCATCGCCTCGTCCCCCACCCTCATCTCAGGGATCACCAGCCCCCCCCTCCTGGACTCCATCAAGACAATCCAGGGCCACGGCCTGCTTGGCCCCCCCAAGTCTGAGCGCGGCCGCAAAAAGATCAAGGCGGAGAACCCAGGGGGCCCGCCTGTCCTCGTAGTCCCCTACCCCATCCTGGCCTCGGGCGAGACTGCCAAGGAGGGCAAGACATACAGGTGGGGGTTTCGGCGGGAGGGGATCCCGTTGGGTTTGGGGCAAAGTCTCTTGCCAAGCCCAGCAGCGGGGGCTACTGGAAGGAGGGGCCCCGGGGGCTGAGGGGGCAGGTTGAGGTCCAGGGGGGCGGGGTCTCCTGGCAAGCCCCGCCCACATCCCCTTCAGAGGCGGTCTGAGGCTGGGGGCAGCACCCACCACAGCCTGGGGTGGTGAGTCCCTTTTGTCCTCTTCGGGCAGTGTTCTCAAACCTCAGCGCAAGAATCATCTGGGGAGCTTTCGAAAATTGCCAACGCCAGGACAGCACTTCCAGAAATTCAGATTTAATTCCTTCTGGGGGCGGGGGGCCAGGGCGGTGTGCAGAGAGCCAGGTATCAGCTTTTTTTTTTTTTTTTGAGGAAGATTAGTCCTGAGCTAACTGCTGCCAATCCTCCTCTTTTTGCTGAGGAAGACTGGCCCTGAGCCGACATCCATGCCCATCCTCCTCTACCCTACATGTGGGACACCTACCACAGCATGGCGTGTCAAGCGGTGCCATGTCCACACCTGGGATCCCGAACTTGTGAACCCCGGGCCACTGAAGTGGAACGTGCAAACCCAAATGCTGTGCCACCAGGCTGGCCCCTCGGCCTTTCTTGAAAGCTCCCCGGGTGATTCTGATGTGCAGCCAGGGTAGAGAACTACTTACTGGGAGAGTTAGAGCCCCGTGTCCCAGAACCGTGGGGTGTGGCCCTGGGCAGCCTTTCACCAGGATCTCAAGCCTTCTCTTCCCTGTGCGGTATACCTGCCCTCCAGGCTGCCATAACTGTGCCTCCAGGCAGATTGGAGGGTGTCCAGGCTGGGAGCCCGTCCTCTATCCTTCCCAGGAGGCCTGTGCTCCCAGGAGCCTCACAGGAAAGCTCTTTCCCAGGTGCAAGGTCTCTCCGCCGTCGAAGGTGCCCCCTGAGCTGTAGTCGCCGGGGATGTGGGATCCTCCCAGGTGTGAACCTGCCTCTTGCCCCACAGGTGTAAGGTCTGCCCGCTGACCTTTTTCACCAAGTCCGAGATGCAGATTCACTCCAAGTCGCACACAGAGGCCAAGCCCCACAAGTGCCCGCACTGCTCCAAGTCCTTTGCCAACGCCTCCTACCTGGCCCAGCACCTGCGCATCCACCTGGGCGTCAAGCCCTACCACTGCTCCTACTGTGATAAGTCCTTCCGACAGCTCTCCCACCTCCAGCAGCACACCAGGTGAGTGTCTTGCCTGGTGCTGGCCTCCCGCAGCCAGTTTCAGCCCAGCGCCTGTGCTGGGTGCATGGACCTGGTGCCAGGAGGGGCAAGGACCTTTTCTAGGTGCCCACTGCCTGCAGGGTCAAGACCAGATTCCTTGGCTTGGCATTCAAGGCCTTTCGTGATATGGCCTTTGTGGACCTCACTGGCCACAGCTCTCATTACTGCATCCTTACCCTTCCCCCTGTTTCTCATCTGCAGGCTTTTGCACATGCTGTGTCCTTTACCTGTGACACCCTCTGCCTCCTTTACCTGTTTCTCTGGCCCTCTCCTATCCATCTCTCAGTCCAGCTTCCTCCAGGAAGTCCTCCCTGGCCCCCCTGAGCTGATTTCACAGGCTTGTGCGTGCCCATCACAGCAGTGGCAGGCTGTCTTCTACTCGCCTCGTGATTCACCCACCAACCCCAAGATGTTGGGAGCCCCTGAAGGCGGGGGCTTAATCGCCTCCATTTGCACATCCCCAGTGTGTGGCACATAATAAGCATTCAGGCATCTGTTTAATATTTGTGGAATAAATAGAACCGACTTGTACAGGGCACATAATTCATCCATTTAACAAACATTTACGGAGCCAGACACGAGTCCAGGTGCTGGGAATATAGCAGTGAACAAAACAGACTAAATCCCTGTGCTCATGGGGCTACAGTTTAGTGGAGGGTGTGAAAGGGAGATGTAAATGCTTTGAGGAAAGAAGAGTTTTTGCATCAGAAGGATGGGCTCACCGAATAAAAATGCCATAGGTATTTAAAGAGACAAACCAAAGGTTACCAAGATTGCAGTTCACCTCTTCAGAGGGGAGGAGACCCGGCAGCTTTGTCACGCGACGGCTGCCATGCCTGCGACCATGGCTCTGTGTCTGTTAATGTCGGTGCTGTAAAGTCGGGTAAAATCGTTTTTGCTGTGGGGTTTGTAACTTACAGCAAGTGCTCAACTTTTCTCTATTTTGGGGACCAATGCTAGAGAGAGAGACCCTATTTTTTATTTTTACTTTTTTATTGTTGTTCTTACTGATACATTTATCTTCATTGTCCTTGTATGCTTTATCCCAGGGTGCAAAATGGGATGTTTGTCCATTTCTCGGGCTTTGGCGCCTGGTGAGTCGGTTTGATAGTGGGAAATAAATGGCCAAATGGCAGCTGGACAAGGCCTGGGTCTGCTTTCTCATTCCCACGTCTCCTAAGGCGTGGATTTGACCTCATAAGTTTGTTTCAGCAATTTTCTGATTTTGGTCGTTACTCTGCTTTTTTTAAGTTTGGCCGGTTTTATGAACATAGGTGTTTGTAACGAGCTGTTGATGGATACACATAGTCCTCCTGGATGCATGGTTGTTAAAGTGAGAGCACGTGATACTAAGGTTTGAGAGTTAACTTCTGTCTGGAGACTTTGTAAAGCCCCTGGGTCATAATTTTAATCTGTGTGTGTGTGTATGTGTCAGAAAAAAATTTTCTTATCATATTACCTAAGCTCAGGAACCTAGAACCATCTAATTTACGTCTGTCAGGCTGTGTCTATACAACCTGTAACAGCAGGGGTACCTTCTTTCTGGAGAATCTCCAAATTTGTGAGTGTTTCTGGCCTAGCAGGAGTGACTTTTTCTATGACCTTGAAGGCTGGGATCCCAAAGGGCGTGGAGCAGATCCAGTCCGGTGTCCTGGAGGCCACATTCCCACACGTGAAGTACAGTCCTTGTTTCTTACAATTAGGCTTGTCACGCCTAATTAAATGGAGTTTGTCTTTAAATGTGACATTTCTGGCATGGTCATGGTTACAAATTTGATTTACCCAATTGTATCCTGTTAGGAAGGAGGACAGGTTCTTATTGAACCGATTCACAGAACTAACGGTCAGGAAAAGGAAACGGTCTCAGTAAAGGCGCTTGGAATTTTTTTAGCAATTGTTCTGAGTAGTTTTGTAGACAAAGCCAATTACATATGTTGCTTTCAAGAGAACTATTATCTTAAAATTTCCTCAATAATTCATTAGTTTATGTCAATTTGTTATAGTTTTTGTCCCCCCAGAATTCTGAAGGGCTGGTTGGAATAGGGCACCGTTTAAGGAATGGTTTCTTCCAGTTTATACAAATACAGCCTCCTAAATGGAAGAATAGAGACAGATCAAAGAACAAAACGGTTTTCTTGCCCTTTAGAAAATAGAACGTTAACCACAGTTAAATCACTTTCGTCCCATGCCTAGGTCATAGTTACTGATCTGCTGATCTTGGGTAGTTAGTCTGATTTACCAGTTCTCTGCTTGTGGACTAAAGACTCGTGGATCCTGCTTGGCCTGGGGCAGTGTCTGGCCGTGCCGATGGTGTCAGCTCGGAAGCCTGTGCCCATTCGTCTGTTCCTGGAAATAGAAGGAGCCAGTACGTGTGGGTGTGGAGCAGCCCCTTACTGAGGCTGTCATCTCTGGCTGTTGCTTTCAGAAGACCCAATTTCTGAGCTGAAGTAGAGGCCTTTAGGCAAGCGTGAGGGCAGAGATCAGACCCGTTGGTAAGACTTAGTGACTCTGGTTCATTTATTATAATAACCAGCAACATCAGAATGGAGGAGAATGGAGTCCTCTGTTAGGGTCTAAGGCATCATCAGTTTTTCAGATTAAGAACATATTACAGTCAGCAAGGGCAGTGAGCCATCTTTAGGGTCTTTTTTTTCTCATACACTGTTGGTGGGAATGCAAACTGGTACAGCCACTATGGAAAACAGTATGGAGATTTCTCAAAAAGTTAAAAATAGAAATACCCTATGACCCAGCCATCCCATTACTGGGTATCTATCCTAAGAACCTGATATCAGATATCTCAAGAGTCCGTTGCACCCCTATGTTCATCGCAGCATTATTTACAATAGCCAAGACGTGGAACCAGCCTACATGCCCAGAAACTGATGATTGGATAAAGAAGATGTGGTATATATACACAATGGAATACTACTCAGCCATAAAAAAAGACGAAATTGGCCCATTCACAACAATGTGGATGGACCTCGAGGGCATTATGTTAAGCGAAATAAGTCAGTTAGAGAAAGACGAACTCTATATGACTCCACTCATAGGTGGAAATTAGTATATTGAGAAGGAGATCTGATCGGTGGTTACCAGGGAAAAGGGGGGGTGGGGGGAGGGTACGGAGGGGGAAGTGGTGTACCCACAACATGACTAACAAAAATGTACAACTGAAATCTCACAAGGTTGTAATCTATCATAACATTAATAAAAAAAAAAAAAAAAAAAAGATTGGCACCTGAGCTAACAACTGTCGCCAATCTTCTTTTTTTTTTTCCTGCTTTTTTTTTCCTCCTCAAATCCCCCCAGTACATAGTTGTATATTTTTTTAGTTGTGGGTCCTTCTAGTTGTGGCATGTGGGACGCCGCCTTGACATGGCCTAATGAGCAGTGCCATGTCCGCGCCCAGGATCTGAACCCTGGGCCACCGAAGCAGAGTGCGCGAACTTGACCACTCGGCCATGGGCCTGGCCCCTTTAGGGTCTTGTAAGTTATTCATAAAGCGTGTGTTTTGATTGTCACTAATTGGTAAGTGTAGTTAAATCTAGGGGAAAAAATTTTTTTAAGGACATTTCTTTTTGATATTTATTGTGTTAGTCTCCGTACATGAAAATAAGTTCTTGGGTTTTTACTACCTCTTAAAAAGTGCACACACATATATATATAATTATATATATTAATTATATATATAAAATATGTATTACATTATATAGAATTAACACATTATATAATTATATATGATATCCTATATATTTATATAAATTATATAAACTTACATATAAAATGTATATATACACACACATAAAATTCACTCAGGGAGATTGAGCTTCTCTTTTTATTTGCCAACTTTCCTATACTAGAAACTTCACATGGCAGTTCTTGCTCTAGTGTTCTGCTAATTAAAAATAGGGAGAAGACAAACATGCCTGATGGTTCAGAGCACCCCTCTTCTTGTAAAGCAAAGGAGCAAATCTTTGGTGTTGCCGAGTGGCCATCTGCAAACTCTGAGAGCCCTTGGGTGCAAAGGATACCTTGAGCATTGTATTTTTCTGAATTTGGGGCCTGGATTGGAGCACAAAGTTGGCAGAGTCGGCAAGACATGTGCATCAGTCTATTAGAAAATAAACACAGTAACAAGTAGTGACGATTATTAAGAATCTTAGTTTTTTCAGAAGTAGACTTTTATTTCAAAATACTATTTAAGACCATGACAAAAAAAGCAACAAAAAATTAACAGAATGTTCCTTGACTCAGGAATTGCTCTCCGTTCCTGAGGGCACAAATTTTTTTTCTTTTGAGTGATTTGAGTTCATAATGGTGAGAAACCAAATAAGCCACATGAGTGCCCTACCAACATTCAGAGACAAACTACTCATTAGGTGGTGGCACATATAATTAAACCAATGTGTGCTAACCCAGTGACAAAGGAGTGCGTGTCCCAAATGCCCATAAGTCCCAGAATCCTTTAGGCAAACAAACCCAAACATAAAGCGGCAACCAGAGTCCAGGTTCCTTGTTTCCTGACTTTCCCCGGAGACTCCTTCCTGTTTTTTGCTCCTCTAGAGAGAACCAATCAAGGCATATAATCCAATCCATCTTCCCAACGTGACTGCCAGTAAGGAAGGGAGTCAAGGAAGGTCCTGTCCCAAGCTGAAGCAGCCTGGGCAAGTCCTAGGCGTGGTTGTTGAGGAAGATGAGCCCGGGCACATTTGGCGGGTAGTGTCATTTAGTCATTTAATGGTGCATCTGGAGCATCTTGGTGGGACCTGTGTCTATGGAAGGAAGACCCAAGTCAGAAAAGCAGGTGACTGGCAAAGTGTTGCTGAAGTCCGGACTCCAGAAGGATCAGCCCAGTAAATCATAGATACCGCATGTACCTAAAGAGAAAATAAACGGGAACTGGCAGTGAGTCCGTTCATGGTAGGAAAACAGCAGTTGTCTCCTGCAATTGGCATATGTACGTGATCACATGTCTGCAGATATCACAATGCAAAGTCAGGGAGAACATTGTTTAGCGAGGAAATCAGTAAGTTATAGGAAGGGGCTGAAGGTTTTATCTACTTGGGGAACTCATGCTAGACAGAGTGACTCTGGATTTGTTTGTGTATTCAGGCCGCACGGTGTTTTTTGCTTGGCTTTTCTTCTCCTGGCTGTGATGTTGTGGACGTGTGGAGTGATAAAGGTGGCAGGGGTAGGTGTCATTTTGTTTCCTCAAGTGTGATGATAATCATGGTAATAAAACCCTAACAGCTGTTCCTTGTCAAAGAGTGCCTAAGTTCCTGGCCCGGGACAAGGTGTCCGTAAGGTCCCTATACAGCAAATTTGTGTTTCTAAATAAGAAGTGAATCTGAGAAATGCCACGGAGAGGGAATCGGCTCAGGGAAGGTTAACTTCCACTGTTTGTATCTCCCATTGTTTTGGTTACAAAGCACAACATGGCTGAAGCCATTCAATATAATGTGCTGTTTATTACCTGGGAAATAAAAGATAAAAGATACCTAAGGGATCCTCAATCATTTTTTAAACATTGAATAAATTCCCTCTTTGTTGTTTTTCATAAATCGTTTATCTTAAATAGAAAGGAGTGTATTAAAAATGAAGACTGAGGGGCCAGCCCAGTGATGCAGTGGTTAAGTTAGCATGTTCTGCTTTGGTGGCCCGGGGTTTGCTGGTTCAGATCCTGGGCAAAGACCTAGGTACCACTTGGCAAGCCATGCTATGGCAGGCGTCTCACATATAAAGTGGAGGAAGATGGGCACGGAGGTTAGCTCAGGGCCAGTCTTCCTCGGCATAAAAGAGGAGGATTGGCAGCAGATGTTAATTCAGGGCTAATCTTCCTCAAAAAAACCCAAAAAAACCCAAAAACCTGAACACTGAAACTATCTTATGAACACTGTTCATCTAAGTCATTTGATCCTACAATCCTTACAATCCTATTATCTCTGTTTTAGAGACGAGGAAACTGGGGCTCAAGGAGGCAAAGTCACTTGCCTGAGGTCACCCCGCTGGGAGGAGGCGGAAGTGAGATTGGAGCCCAGAACACCAAGGGCAGCCTCTGCCTCGGAGGAAGGAAGCTGCTGGGGATGTCAGGCTGCAGAAGCTCAGGGGGTGGAGGTCCCAGGCAGGAGGGCAGAGCGAGTCTTTGGGGCTGTGGGGTGGGGCTGCGGCAGGAGGGGTGGAGGGGCAGTCCAGGGGCACTGATTTCAGCTTTTCCCTGCGCTGCCTACACCTGGAGTCGGTGGTGAGCTCCCCACCAGCTCCCCTGGCAGATGCGGAAGCCAGGGCTGGGTGCTCCCCAGTGGGAAGATGCCCTACAAAGAGAGGATTCTGATTTTGGAATTGAGGGCGTGGCCCTGACTTGAAATTCAGGTACTAAAGAGCTTTGGGGCCAGGTAGCAGTGGGAACAGGTGACCTTGTCCTTCATTCGTCCAATGGTCACTCCTGGAAGCCCCTTCTGAGCCATCCCAGGGCTGGGGGGCACGCACAGGGCAGATCAGTGGTCAGAGGAGCCCTGGCCTAAGGGAGCTCTCGATACAACCTGGGAGGTTCATGGATGTGGAAACTCCCATGAGAGATGGAAGGCCGTGGTGGAGGTTAGAGAGGCTCATCTCCGTCGGGTGCTAAAGGTCTATAGCCCTCCCTAGAGAGAGGCCCTAGTGAGGCCATGACAAGGTCACATCCCTGTACTGCTGCTGTGGCAGAGGCCAGAAGGTTGAGAGGAGAGAGGCTGAGGCTGGAAGTCCAGGGAGGAGGCTGGGCAGCTGTGGCACTTGGGGAGGAGGCCAGAGGGGAATCTCCTGGTCAAGAGGGCTTGGCTGGGCCCCTGAGGAAGGACTTGAAGTCCCTGGAGGACTGTCAGTCAGTCAATCAACAAACACTTTTGAAATACACCTGAGGAATGGACATTGCTGGTTATGTTGAGCATATTATCATTGTCAATGACTGACTTCAGAGAGAAAGAACTGGCTTTCCTCCTTTCAGCCTGTGACTGTGCATCGAGTCCTCGGAGCCTGTGCCAGGCCCTGGGGTGACGGTGGTGAGCGAGACATGGGGAGCTCTTGTTCTCGGGAGGCAGCCAAGAAAACAGGGACTAGACAGTGACAAAGTACGCCCCCAGGCACAGACTTCTGCTTGGGGGTAGGCTCAGGGGGCCTGGCCTCATCTGGGGGCGGTCAGGAAAGGCTGCCCTGATCAAGGGGCTTTTATACTCATTAGAGGAGTTTGGGTTTTCGCCAGGTATTACCTGAAGGAAAAGTGTGCCTAGAAGAGGGAACAGCCTGGATGAAGGACTGGAGGTGGGAAGGGACTTGGCATGCTAGTGGAGCCGGTGGGAGGCCAGTGGGGCTGGAGTCTGGTGATGGTGGGGGGGTGACTTGAGCAGCAGTGGGAGGCGAGGACCCTGGGGTGGGTATTGTAGGGTTTAAAACAAAATCAGTGCGTGTCCTGGGGTCCCTTGGTCCCCTGTGTCACCTGACCCCTAGCTGAATGGATTCCCTGGGCCTGGCGGGGATGAGGAGGGGAGGAAACAGAGAGGATTCTGGCATCAGGCAGAGTCGGTCCAGATGACCCCGAAGGTCCTTCCATTGTAGAGACAGGGTGCAGTAGCTGGGATGATGTCCCCAAACATGTGACACCCAGAATGTGCAGGTAGAATGGGAATTGTCAGAACCAGGCCAGCCCAGCTCCACTTGGGTAGTCTCGATGCAGCCTGTGAGCTGGGCCCTGGGCCTTGCACGTGAGACTGGGCTGTCCCTGCCCTTGGGATTCCCTGTCTAGTGGAGGAGGTAGACGGAGGGCGGCCTCTCCTGCAGAGCACAGAACCAGGGCACACGTGTGGCCGGCAGAATCATCAATCAGACATGGGTGCTGGAGGCGAAATGGATCTCTGGCCAGGACGCAGGGTGCATGGGAGCAGGCAGGTGAGGCTGAACCACACGGCGAAAGGCCTTGAACGACACACTAAGGAATTTGGATTCTGTCAGTTTTTAGTGTGGGTGGCCAATGTCACGAGCTTATTGATGACAGGGAGTGGTCTTTATTCAAGCCTGTCCAGCACGGGGGCTGGCCAGAGGGGCCTTGGTTGGTTTGATGACTTTGTTGATGGGCAGAGCAAACCCAGTGAGCGGGGCAGGGGCTGGGGCACCGGAGGGAAGGAGCCGAGGCCGTTTGGCCACAGCTGGATTCTCCCCCGACCTACTGCTCATCGCAAATGAGGCAAGCCGGGTTCAAACCCAGCTGTCTTCCACTGACCACCTACTCGGCACAGAGATTTGCCAGAACAGACGGTTAAAGACAAGCCAGGGCTGATGGGGAAAGGCGTGCGTGGAGGGACGGGCCTCCCATCCCTGTGTACCGGGCTCCGAGCCCCATCTCTGCACCTGGTCTCAGTGCACCTCCATGCTCACCGCGGCTGCTGGACAAGCGCAAGCTGCTGCACAGACCTTATCCGAAAACACAGCATCAGCCGTCAAGTCATTGCTCCAAAGTCACCTTCTCAGTGAGGCCCCGGCCTGGTCGCCCTATTTAAAATTGCACCCCCTCCCCCACACACTCCTGATGCCCCCCCGCCTTGTTGTCTTTCTTCTCACAGCACTGATGACCTTCCACGTGCTTCTCTGACTTATTCATGCTTATTGTCTGTTTCCGCGAGGCGGCGGTTCCTGTCTATTTTGTTCACTGATATATTCCAAGTACCTAGCTTGGTGCCTGGCACACAGGTAGTGGCGTACTAACTGTTGAATGAATGAACAATAATAGTAATTCTGGCCGGCGTTTATTGAGAGCTGACTTTGTGCCAACACTTGGCTAAGCCCTGTATACGCATCATCTAATATAATCCTCACAAAGCCCGGTGAGGTAGGGACTGTATTTTTACACCCATTTTGCAGATGAGGAAACGAAGGCTCAGTGACTTGCCCAAGATCACCCAGGTAGTAAATGGTGGAGCCAGAATGAGAATCCAGGAATGGGGCGACAGGAGGGGCTCACAGGAAGGACACAGAGGGGCTGACCTTCAGGGCCGCCCTGACCTGCATTCTCTCTGTAGCTGGGGTGACCATGTAGCTATCGTGGACATGTGCCTGATGTGGAGAGGGGGCAGGAAATAGAAATTGGGGGCCAATCAGAGGGGGATGTCTCCTCCTTCTGGGGGATGAGGCGGCTGGGCAGGGCGGGTCCTGACCGCTGTGAGTCTGCGCTCTTTTTAGTGCATGGTCTGCAGGTGGGTATCTTAGACGGCAGGGGCAGAATGCAGTCAGAGCAGCCCCCTACGATGAGCTGGAGGCCTGGGCCAGCTCTCTCAGATGGTGCTGGTGGAGGGCAAGGTTCAGCAGGGACCTGTGGGGAGCAGGGAGGCCCTGTCACAGACAGGCAGTGGGAGGTGGCCAGAGAAAGGAGGAGAAGGGGTGGCCTTGAAGTCCCCAGCTCTTCCTGGGGCCCCCCTGGGGAGAGCGTGTGGAGAGCACTGTGGGAGGCTAGGGGCCAGGGGTGTGGCGCAGGCCAGCCAGGGCATGGGGGCTGGAGCTGGCCTATGGGGATCTGTCAGGGACGCCACCTCACTGGGCTGCCCATTGCAGAATCCACACAGGCGACAGACCCTACAAGTGCCCACATCCTGGCTGCGAAAAGGCTTTCACTCAGCTTTCCAACCTCCAGGTGAGTGCCCGCCTGCCCCAAAGGGAGCCTGTGAAGGGGGTGGGACTGGGGGAGCCCTGCCGGCCCCTGACCCACCACTGTGCCCCCTGCAGTCTCACCAGCGCCAGCACAACAAGGACAAGCCCTACAAGTGTCCCAACTGCTACCGGGCCTACTCGGACTCCGCCTCCCTGCAGATCCACCTCTCGGCCCACGCCATCAAGCACGCCAAGGCCTACTGCTGCAGCATGTGCGGGCGGGCCTACACCTCGGTGAGTGCCTGGGGTCCCCGGGGAGCCCCTCCTCCCCGCAGATCCGTACGCTCACCCCATTTTCCAGACCAGGAAGCTGAGGCCCAGAGAGGGGGAGGGACTCCCCAAGATCACAGTGCGTGGCCGAGCCAGGGCTTCTGTTTGCCAGTTCTGTTTTTAGCTGCCTCAGGCTGAGCTCCCAGGCCCTGGAACACTCACGGCAGTAGTGGGGGGGCCTGGCAGCACCCCTGCACCCTAGAGCCAGGGAGGGAGAAGGGCCTACTGCCACCGGGAAGCTGCAACTCTCATCATGGCCACAAGGTGGCACAGGGACTTGCCCAGAGACACCCTCATCTCTGAGGAAAGGCCTGAACAGTGCCAGAAAGAGCATCACATCCAGCCCCCTGTCCCTCGGTGGGAATTTCCCTAACAAGAGCCTTTTAGCACCCAGAAGAGGGAGTGTGGGGAGTGTGTGTGTGCTTCTGGCTATTCAAATATGCTAGTTAGGGGCCGGCCCGGTGGCGCAGCAGTTAAGTGTGCACGTTCCGCTTCAGCGGCCCGGTTCGCCGCTTCGGATCCTGAGTGCGGACATGACACCTCTTGGCAAGCCATGCTGTGGCAGGCGTCCCACATAGAAAGTAGAGGAAGATGGGCACGGATGTTAGCTCAGGGCCAGTCTTCCTCAGCAAAAAGAGGAGGATTGGCAGCAGATGTTAGCTCAGGGCTAATCATCCTAAAAAAAAAAAAGTGAAAGTTTAAAAAAAAAATATATATATATGCTAGCTAACTGACCCCCAGGTATCCCCAGAGAGAGATCACGGAGCCTCAGTTTCCTCATCTGTAAAATGGAGGAGGTGATGGTTAACGGAGAGGGCTTTTGGCTGGCAGAATCAGTGCCTAACACAATTGTTTATTCACTCAGTGTTTACTGAATACTTGTGCCACGGGCTTGGGAATCAGGATGAATCAAACAGACATATTCTTTGCCCCCAGGGGGGTTAGAGTCTACTGTTGGAGACAGACATTAAGCAAGTCACCCACAAATAAATATGTAATGACAGATCGTGGTAATTGCTCTGGGCACATTTCTCAGCCTCGGCCCATGCTGACGTTGGGCAGGACACCGTTTTGCTGGGAGGCTCTCCCGTGCATTGTAGGGTGTTTAGCAACATCCTTGGCCTCTACCCGAGAGGAACCCCCTCCCCAAGATGTGACAACCAAAAAGGCGTCCAGCCTTTGCCAAATCGCCCCCTGGGAGGCGAAACTGCCTCTGATTGAGAACTGCGGCTATAAAGGAAAAATACGTTTTGAAAGACAGCAGCGGGGAGGAGAAAATGGAGTTGGGAAAGGGAGCTAGGCCCAGGTTGGCCATCTGAGTAAGCAACCTTTAGATGAAGCCTTGAAGGATAATTAGCCAGAGGAGGAGGAGGGAGAGAACCTTCCATGCTAGGGAACAGTGGATGCAAATACCCGGAGGTGGAACACACATGCGGTGTTCCAGGAACTGGAAGAAGACGAGGTCACACGGGGCTCTGGGACCCTGTTCGGGAGTCTGGATATTTTTCCTGGTAGGGTGGGAAGCCATTGGGAGGGGCCCATCCGGGGGGCTAGTTTTGAAAGGTCACTGGCTGGAGGGGGCACACAGATTGCAGGTGGGGTGGTCAGCGGTATATGTCCAGTGCCAGCCAGGCTACTGCTTGCTGAGTATGTGACTTTTGTCCATCCCTGGAGTTCAAAGGGCAGAGGAGAGTTGAGAGACGGACAGGAAAGAATCCGCAGGGCAAGTGCCCCAAGCGGATATGTGGAGAGCCCCAGAGACCGGGGAGCCCCACTCCAGTGGCTGACCCCAGTCAGTCCCTGCCCAGAGTTCTCGACAGCCTCCTACACACACCCACTCTGAGGGGCGCCGCCAGTGCTCGCGGTTCTGGTTCTTGGGTGGAATCTGTCTGAATGCTGGGGACCCAGGTGTCAGATCTCACCTGGCCCGAGGCCCCACCCTGAATAGGGCCTGACGGGACTCTACAGAACAATAATAATTACTTTTTTTTTTTAAACATTTTAATGGATTGACGTTTAAACTACCTTAACACATAAAGGAAACATTTTAGACTAGCGAACCCTCCTGTTCCCCGCAGCCCCAGAACCGTCAACCAGTCCTGCCTCCTCCATATCCCTATTTTTTGAAGTAAAACTGACATTATGTTGTTTGATCTGAAAATTTTCACTTGGTGTCTCAAAACATAAGGTCTCTCTTTTTTTAAACATATTCCAGATACCTTAGAATAATTCATCATAAGTCCTTAATATCATCAAATACCCAGTCAGCATTCACATTTTCATTTGTCTCATAAATGCCATCGTTTTCTTTTTTAATCGAGATCCAAATAAGATTCTTGCATTGCACTAGGTGGATACACCTTTTCATCTATAGGCTCTCCCCTGCCACCCGCCCGCCTGTTTTTTCTTTGCCATTTCCTCGTTGAAGAATAGTTTCCTGGTTTGGATTTTGCTGCCTGCTTCCCTCTGCTGGTGTTTGATAGCATGTTGCCACCGTGTGCCCAAGGAGTGGCAGGTGGGAGCCAGAGCAGCTTAGTGAGAAGGCCTGTGGGTCCGCAGGTGAGCCTTGGGTCCCCTCCACCACCCAGTCACGGCTGCCTCAGGTCAGACTTAGCAGAGCCTGTGGGGGCACTCAAGGGACCAGCTGATTGTACTCAGTCTATGCTTCCCAAAGCCACCCGTCAGATCAGGCCTGGCCTCTCTTCAAGGGAGGACTGAGTATGGGGGTGCAGAGGCTGGCGCTCCCACCCACCTGGAATGAAACATAGAGACTGGGGAAAGAGTGGTACCCTCAACCCTTACTGCATGCTATGGCCTTTATCCACATCACCACAGCAACCCTTTGAGGTGGTTCCTTCCCCATCCCTGCTTGCAGAGGAGGAAACTGGAGGGGTGAGATGACTGGTCCAAGGTTCCACCACTCAGAAATGGCAGAACTAGGCTCAAACCGAGGGCTACTGCTTCGCCCTTGCTGGGAGCAGCAGCCCACATGGGGACAGCTCTGCGTGATCTGGCAGGCAGGCTGCGGTTCAGCCAGCATACTCCACTACAGCCAGTTGGTAAAGGGCAGCTGGCCTGGCCCTAGGGAGTTCCAGGTGGGCACTGCTGAGGGGTGAGCCTGGTGCCTGCCAGCTCTTCAGCCAGCCCGCTGTGGGCTCAGACTCCAGTGCGTGAGCCAGTCCCCACCCCCGCTGGCGATGCTGCATCTCTGGAACCCATACCCCATGCTCCTCTGACCCTTCAACGCGGTGGCTGCTCACCGTTAGCTGGCCCGCCTTCCACGGAGCCCTCCAGTGGCCACTTGTGGGAACTGCAGCCTCCCCTGCATCCCCTGCCAATGGTTCCTTACATGCTCTGAATCTCACCCCTGCCTGCAGGAGACCTACCTGATGAAGCACATGTCCAAACACACGGTGGTGGAGCACCTGGTGAGCCATCACTCGCCCCAGAGGACGGAGTCCCCCGGCATCCCGGTGCGAATTTCCCTGATCTGAGCCGACCCAAGGCGCCGCCCCGCCCTGCCCACTGGCAGACACAGACCCAGGCAGCACCAGGCCCCCATTCCCTCCAGGGGCCCTCCAGGAACAGCCGAGCTCTCTCACGACCTTCCTGACCTTCCAGAAAGCCTGGGCCGAAGAAGCCCTGCCCGGTCCAGCTCCGGGGGCGGCCAGGCCGACCGCAAGATTCTGGACTGTTTTGGTGGCATCCAAAGACGATTTCAGAGCACTTTGAACCTCTGATGGGTTTTCTTTTTGTTCCCCACCCTTCACTTGCTTCACTGTTTTTTGTTTTTTTTTTTTAACGTTTGTTTTGGAAATAACAAAAGAGATATTTATTGGCCAAGAAGTTGGTGCTGCTAAGACCGAGAAATTAAAAGAATCGGACAAATGGACACAGAGAACCAGAGGGCAGCCTGGGACCTTCTCTTGCCACGGCCTCAGGTCCGGAAAGGCTCAGGCCTGGGTTTCTGGACTGCAACGGGGGCCCCCAGTGGGAGGGGGCAGGCGGCAGCTGGAGTGAGCCACTCACCCCTGGGTGCCCAGCTTGGACCTCTTGAGCTGTGCCCCGGGCATCAATGAGCAGAGGGATGCGGCAGCTACAGGGCTGCCCAGGCTTCAGGAGGCGAAACGAGTGGGGCCGGGAGATCCACAGGAGGACAAAAGGGTGCAGGGTTGGGCTGGGCTGGGCACAGGCCCAGGGAAATGGGGTGAGGATGGGCTGGGTAAGACCCGGCCCCCACCCCCGCTGCCCTGAAGACCACCCCAGTCTACCTCGGTGCTGGCCAGGAAACCTATTGGCTACCTCTCCCGCCATCCCAGACTGTGGGCAGGGGGGTGGGGAGGGAGTGGGCCTGGGGCTAGGACCCCCCCTCCAGAATTTCCTCCAGATGGGGCAGTACCCAGGGAGGGGTTATTTGTCTTCCCTGCCATGGAGGGGGAATCCCCAGCCCAGGGCCTAGGCCCCTCTGCAGGGACGGGATCCTCGGGGAGGAGGGTCCCAGGAGCAGACCCTGCCCTCAGCCCCGCAGACACACCCCAATCTGAAAGCCATGCGTGTCCGTGTATATAGGAACTATGTACAGAGCCCGGAGAAGCCCCCCTCCATCCCCCGGGAAGAAAAAAAAAGAAAACTAGACAGAAACTCATCTATATATTCTGTATCTGGAGTTCCGTTTTGAATATTAACTGTGTTATTTTTATACACTTTTTAAGCCTTAACTCGCCATTGATTTACCAGTTTAACGTTTCCTGGGGTTTCTTTTCCCACGGGGTTCTCCGCCCCACGCCCACCCCCTTGTTTGACTTGCGTCTGATACTCAGTATTGTAGCTTTTCGTCCGCATGTTACTACCCTGTAAATACGCTGTTATACATACTGTTAACACCCCTTTGCTTTTTTCTATGGGACCTCCAGGCCACCGTATTTAGAACTAGTTACCTTATTAAAAAAGAGAAAACAGTCTGTTGGCTTCTCAGTCTGCATCTTGGTGGCAGGGAGGTGAGGGCAGGTGCCCCTCAAAGCTTCAGGAAAGAAGGTTGCGTTATATTTAAGAAAAGGGGTGGGGAGCAAAAGAAAAATCAAATGTGGGGGATGACACTAAAGGGGGCAAGAAACAAAGGAATTCCAAACCCTCTGCTCTTTGTATTTCTCTGTTGTGAAGAATAAACTGTACCTGCACCCGGGTGGCGGTGGTGTGTGGCGTGCTCTGTGCGAGGCTGGGGCTGGGGGGCACTTTCCACTGCTCCTCTCCCCTCCCCCGCCCCCCAGGCTTGGGGAAGAAGGGACTTGGCCCTTTACTGTGGGCCGGCCTCCATCGCTGCTGAGCTGGCAGCTTGGTGTTGGTTACTTCCAACCCCCTACGAAAGGGCAGCAAACCAAGAGAGGTTTTCTGCTGAGGGTCATGCTGCAATTAAGTGGCAGGGACGATAAGTAAATGTGACCCAGGTTTGTCTAGTTCTGAATGAAGCCTTTTTAGATGTACGGGAGTCCACCAATGGAGTTCACTGCCCCTGCTCCCAGAGGGGCAGCCACATCGGTTCCCCCACCCCTCTTTGGGGGTCCATCCTGAGTGCTCTGATTTGTGGAAGCTATTCCAGTGATTGATGGAACCAAGAAGTCCCCTTCACATACATTCCTCATGGGAGTCAATATTTTCATTGCCTAGGAGGGAAATACAGGAATTAATTTCCCCAAAGTTTACCTAGGCTGGCCCCGTGCTAGGCGTTGTCGTGGGAGAGACAGAAGTGACTCAGCCGTGAGTCAATATGGAGCTCACCAGCCGAAACTCACTCCTCTGAGCCCTCATGATCTTTATGTGTCGAGACTTGGCTGCAAGTGATATAGGAAGCCCAATTCAAATGAGGATTTACTGGCTTACCTGACAGGACAGTGCAGGGTGGGGTGCGGCCAGCTTCAGGGCTCAATGATGCATCTCCAGCTCTCCACTTGGCTTCATTCTCAGACCCACCTTCAACCTCAGGCTCCTGTGGGGTCAGCAGCTCCAGCCTCCGAGTCCCCAGGTTTTCAGCAGTCAAGCCTCTCTTTCTCTGTCTCTCCCAGAAACCCCAGCAAAAGTCTAACTGGGTCTTTCTGGTTTGGACTGGGTTAGGTACCATCCCTAGACCAATTACTGTGATGAGAGTGTCTACTTGATTGCTTAGGCCTAGAGTCCATACTCCAAGCCTGGAGCAGACGGTGAAAACCCCATCTGAAGTACATCTCCCCAAGAGGGAACCAGCATGTGTCACCATGAGAAGGGGGAATGGATGTGGGGGCCAAGGACATGTTTTGAGTAATCTCGAAGGGCTCATCTCTTTCTCTGACATTGACCTTCCATAGCCTACTGTTCCATGAAGGGATGGGTGCTGGCAGCCATATTTGTGTCATGTGACCCTATCCCAGCCAAGCTGATTGGCCAGGGGTGGACACCTGACTCGATGACTCCATCCTGAGACAGTGGTACCAGCGGTGCCAGTGGTGCGTAATGGCTATCCTGGTCCATGACTGGCTTGTGCATACCTCTGCCCAACTCCAGCTTCATCGAGTGTTGCGGTTTGACATCAACCATGGTGGGATTTACATCATGAAAACCAGCAAATGCTACAAATCGGAGCTTTCTTTTTCCTCGAAGGGCCAGTTGCTAAACATTTACCACCACACCACTGGCTGACTTTCCAGATTCTCCCTTCCACGAATCAGAAACAAGTTAGGGGAAGGCAGGCACCCGAACTGGGAAACCTTGTGGACTGGGGGTTGTAGTTGCTGTGTTGGGCCAGGCACAAGCAGAAGGCAAAGGAGGCAGAGAGAAGCTGAGGTGGACAGAGGAGACGGAGAGCCAGCGGCAGCCTCAGTTCCAGATTTTCAGTATCCATCTTCCGGCCAGGTTTAATTTCCTGCTTGTTTTCACATCAGTGAATTTAAGTTGCTAGTGATGTGACACCGGGTAAGTTACTTAAATTCTCTGTGCCTGATTTTCTCATATGTAAAAGTGAGGAAAATAACAGTAACCAATTTACAGGATGGATGTGAGGATTAAATGAATCAATATACGTCTAAGGCTTAGAACTGTGCCTGGCACATAGTAAGTACCCAATAGTGTAGTCCTTGTGATTGTTATTGTTTGATGTAGCCTGGTGGACCTATGTCCCTTATGATCAACGAACCCTGACTAGACAGCTGAAGATGTTTGGGAATTTCGGGGGGTGGGGCCGGGACGGACGAAGGTTTTGCATGCAGCAGTGACATGCAGGGGATGGGAGTCTGATTTTCACCTGCTTACCCGGAAGTGAGAGCTTCCACTGTGCCGAGGGCCCCAGCATAAGTGCAGAGGCCAAGGCCGATGGCCAGAGAAGTAGCTGCAGAAGGAGCTACTTCTTGTATCCCCCTTGTTATTCCTGCTTCAGCCCCAAGCCCCACCGCAGGCCCCACCCCAACTCGGGCCTCTGGGTAAGACAAAGGAGGGAGCCTTTCCCAAGAGGTCATCCACTCTGCTCCACCCTGCAGCATCCTTGACCCCTCCTCCTTCGCTCAGGAAGGTCCCCTTCCACAGCACGAGGCTGCCTGGAGCTCAGCACCTGGAAACCCCTCCGGTGCCATCTTTAAAACAGGAAATGGCTGTTCTTTGGCGAATCCTTTGCACTCCATGAACTTGCTGGAGGTGGGGCGGGCAGGAGACGGAGAAGGCAAGTCACCTTTCCTGGAGCACCACGACAACCCCTGCAAGGAGGATGACTGGCATCCCCCCTTTACATACGAGAAAACAGACTCACTGAGGGTAAGGAACTTGTCTATAGTCAGGCACAGCGTTAGAAGAGAAGCGAGTTCCCATTCGGATCTTACTGGCTCACGCTCAGGTCTCTAGTGGCCCAGGGGCCGTGAGGGTCAGTGTTTGTGGCCTTTGGTGAATGTTGCAGGGTAAGCTGGAGGACATTTCCCCACCAGAGGAAGGGATGTGCCAGCTCACGGTCACCAAGCGATCACCTGTTCCTCAGCACACGTGGCCTGTTCTCTTGTTTCTAAGCCAGAGTCCAAAAGGCCTTTTGGGTTTTGCTAATCTAGTTGAGGTAGGAGGCACTGGGGAACTCTGAGCTGCCTTTGAGACGGGAGAGATCTCTTATCTCACATTATTAATAATTGGAAGCTGCTTGTAAAAATTACGAGATTGTAAAAACCATCAGGGTTGGCTTATTGCTGAAATTGCTGTCCTACCTGGGAACAGGGGAGGCTGTTAAAAATACAGGGTCTATGAAAACGACATAAAGGATTCAGGAGACCTGGAGTGACATCCCACTCTCTCAGGGCCTCAGAGTTCCCCACTGTCAGACAGTATCTCAGCGGCTTCCAGTGGTTACCTTCCCTGTCTCTTTGGCTCTGTGGCCACCTTTCCTGGCAGGCCTGATGATGTCACACTATTCGGAGCCCGTGTTTTTCCCACTGAGGATGCTGAGCCTGGACAGCAGCTACGGACCGGGAAACTTATCTCCCAGATACAGTGGCCAAACAGCCATATGGGCCCCACAGCAAGGAGACGTCATTTTTGTGGACTTTAACTCTCCAGAAGAAAGGGCCATAAGGACACTTTTGGAATAATTTATTACAAAAATTACAAAATTATGTACAAATATGTTTGAGGACAGGGGAAATGAAAGGGCAAAGCCAAGGGACTAGATGCCACTTGCGTTGCTCCCTGTGGCTCATGCCCAGAGGCAGCTCTCTTTGGTCTGAGGGCCAGTCCTGGCCTCCAGCTGCTCACGTTACAGACTGCCTCAGAGATCCTGTGTCCTTAGGCAGTTATGTTCCTTATTGTGCTTCAGTCTTATTACAGAAAGGGGTGGTTGAGGAGGGGGCGGCTAAAACACCTCTTTGATACCGACCTTGGTATCAGTTTCCCCACATTAAACCCAGCATATATGGGGTTAAAACCAAAACACTCATTCCCTGCTTACTCTCTGGCTTCCTGCCTCCAGAATCCGCTATCCTCCATGGAGACAGACACTGACAAGGACAAGCACCTGGACTGTCTCCTCCCCACAAAGAGATACGAGCTGGTGGGAAAGCTGCTGACCAGCAAGTTTACCGGCTCCCTCCTCTCTGCAAGTGTCTCAAGGCCAAAGACAGGCTGGTGGGAAAGCTCCGACCAGCAAGGCCATATGCTCCCCCTCCCCTACCTAAAACCCCAAATAAAAACCCTTCCTTTTAGCTTTTCGGGGAGTTTGGAATTTCAGCGTTAGCTGCCCTCTCTCCTTGCTCAGCGCTGTGCAAAAATAAAGTTCCTACTTTCTTCCACCACCCCCGGTGTCAGAGATTGGCTTGCTGCGCAACGGGTGAGCGAACTCACTTCAGGTTCGGTAACATCTTCAGGAGGTATCAGCTGTGAAAGGTCAGGGCTGCCCTTGGCCAAGCGGTTGCGTTGGCACACTGCGCTTTGCCGGCCTTGGGTTTCCCCGGTTTAGATCCCGGGTGCGGACATAGCACTGCTCATCAAGCCATGCTGAGGCGGCGTCCCACACAGCAGAGCCAGAAGGATGTACAACTGGAATATAAAACTACGTACTGAGGGGCTTTGGGGAGAAGGAAAAAAACCAAGAAAGATTGGCGACGGATGTTAGCACACATGCCAATCTTTAAAAAAAAAAAAAAAAAAAGGGAAAGGTCTACAGACAGTCATGCCCCAGTCGCTGTTGTGAGCGAGGGAAAGGGGATCTTTCTCTCCAGTGACAAGTTCCCTGAGCCGGACCTCCTCCTGCCACCCCGGGCCCAGCGCGAGAGCGAGGCGGGAGGGCTGTTTCCATCCAATCCTGTCTGCGCTCCAAAGGGCCAGGCCGCCTCTTCCAGGAGGGACCCGCTGACTCTCCTCTGTCGCGCGCTCCGGGCCCTCTCGGGGCCCCAGGGCCCGGGCCGGGGGGCCGGCCGGGGGCAGGCCGAGGCCTGGCCTGGCTAGGCGCGCACCAGGGCGTACTCCTTGGGCGCCCAGAGCAGGCGCGGGCGGCGGATCTCGGCCCGCCGGCCGATGTCGGGGCTCCAGCAGAACTCGGGCGACAGCACCTTGGCGGGCTTGTGCAGCCAGAAGAACTTGTTGAGGTGGCTCTCGTCGTGCCAGCGCGCCTCCAGACCGCGCGCGCGGTCCTGCCGCTGGCCCCGCGCGCAATGCGCCGTCAGCCCGCGCAGCGCCGCCACGCTGCCCCCGAACACGGCCGCGTGGTAGTAGAAGTCACCCTCTCCGGGCGCCAGCGCGGCGGCCGAGCGCGCGTCGCGCTCGAAGGGCAGCAGCCACTGCGGCCAGTGGTAGTGCCAGGCGTGCAGCTGCGCCACCGACTCGGCCAGCGCCTCGGGCCCGAAGGCGCCGCTGAAGTGCTGGTCCACGTCCATGCAGAACACGAAGCGCGCCTCGCGGCCCAGCCGGCCGCCCAGCGCCTCGTGCAGCGTGCGCATGCGCTCCATCGACACGTCCTGCCAGCGCCGCTCGCGCTCCACGCGCTCCACGCGCAGCCGGCGGCCAGGGCCCAGCGGCACGTGGGGCACGGCGGCTGGGCGCTCGGTGAACACGTAGTACACCACGCGCTGGCCCACCATGAAGTGGCGCTCGGCCGTCTCCAGGAAGCGCTCCAGGTACTTCTCCAGGTACCTGCAGGGCGGCGCGGCCCGAGTCAGCCTGCGCCGCCCACCAGCATCCCCCTCCCCGCCCCTGGCCTCCCGGCTCTGCTTCCTGGACCTCCCCGCCCTTGGAGTCTTAACAACCTCAGTCCCTGGCATCGAGCTCTCCAGTGCCAGCATCCTTCAGGGTGGATTAATGATGAGGACACGCCTGCCCTGAGGGGCCCTGTGTTCCCTACCTTGAACCTGGGCCCCCCCGACTGCTTTGATCGATAGGAAGTGAGGCTGTGCTGGCCCCTTGGAGGACTGGTGGCGTTAGCCTTTGTGCCTAGAGCGCTGAGCCTTCGCTTAAGAATTCCCAGAACTTGGGCGCTGCAGCGATGTGAGGAAGCCGGAGCTAGCCACGTGGAAGGCCGTCTGGAGAGGGTGCCCCAGCAGTCGTCACCAGTCGGCTGAACGAGACTCAGACATTCAGGAGCAGTGAGGAGCCTTCCTGCAGAGCCCTGTCTGAATTCCTGACCCACAAAGTAATGAGCTATACTGCTAATAGTAAATGGTTGTTTTAAGTCACTGAGTTTGTGGTAGTTTCTTACACAGACATCTGGAACGTTTGTAATACTGCCAACTTTGTATTAACAGACTTTGGGATCCTAGGCTTCTGAAATAGTAACAATGATGCTAGTATCTTTGAACATTTCTCATGTGGCAGACGGTGTTCTAAGTCAGCCTGCATTATCTCATTGAATGCTCTCCATTTATTATTATCTCTGTTTTTCAGATGAGGAGATGGAGCCACAAAGAGCTGTAGTAGCTTGTGCACGCATACACAGTTGGTAAGTGGTGGAGCTGAGATTTGAACCCAGCTTGGCATCGGGGCCTGTGCCTGTACCTGCACTTGCTCTGTTCCTGGGGGAACTGTTAGAAACTGGAACCAGAGACCTTGGAAGCCCCAGCATCCTAAGGTGTTGAACTCACAGAACCTTGGAACTCGAGACCTCAGGACCCTGGGATTTCTGGACCCAGAGACCCTGACCCCAGGGGCTGGTACAGGAATACCCTCCTTGGCATCCAGAATGGAAATGGGGGCACCAAGGCCCTGGGAGAGGCCAAAGCCCCAAGTGACCCAGCAGTTCTGCCCCGCTGGCCCATGGGTCAGCCGTTGGCCCTGTTTGCTCCCTTGCCTCCCAGGGTCCCGCCTGGCTGTCTCTTCCTTTTAAAGTGTGGGGCACGGAATTGCAGGAGCTCTGAGTGGTTGTGTGGGGTATCTGATGACAGAATTCCTTCCCCAGACTTTTGGATATCCCTTCCTAGATGCAGAGCTCTCACTGCCTTCCCAAAGCAGCCTGTTCCATTAGAAACTTTTCTTGTAATGGCCCTGGACTCTACCTCAGTGCCTTACATTTGTACTAGCTGATTGCCACTCTTAGCCAGGAGTCCTCTTTGCATCTGGAAAGTGGATACCCAGCTTAGACACCCCTGTCATCCATAATGGGGGAGAGGTCAGTGCCTCTGGGGTTTCTTCTCCACCTACCCCTCCAGGTTCCTTCTTCGTACCTGGGGGCCCATCCAGTGCCCAGGCCCCTCACTTCCAGTCGTTCCCGATCGGAATTGACTCCTCCTGCAGTGATTCCGTCCTCCACCCTCCTCAGTCATCTGCCTCCATGGCCATTCCCTTGACTTGGTCATCATCAGTCTGTCCCACCTCCAGAACTGCAGCCTCACCCATCCCTTCTGTGTCCCCCATCCGTCCAGCCCACTTTCTGGGATGCCACCCGCGACATTCCCATCTCACGGAGTCCTCTGGTCTGCTGACCCTCCCACTTTCTCAGCCTCTCTCTCCTGCCCTCACTTCCCTCTTCCCCAGCTCGGATTCACCCCTTGCAGAAACCCTTACCTCCCCGGCCCCTCTCCTCCATCAGACTTGCATGGCAAACCTACTCCCCTCCTCTTACTGTGTGCCAGCCCCTGAGCCACTGCCCTCCAGTGGCATCCTGCAGCCGGGCCATTGCCTGTTAGCCAGTTGCTCTCTCGTCCTCTCACCTTCTCCCCTGAAGGACTCCATCATTTTCTCACAAGCCCAGTGCCTCCAGATGGACAGCCCCAGCCCCTGGACAGGATCCTTCCGGGACATGATTCTGAGCCCCTGGCTGCCTGTTCTGGGGGGCGCTCCGTGGTGATGGTGTGCAGGGAGGAGGGAAAGGGAAGGGATGGTCCTGCCCTCACCCTGGGAGTCTGGGACAAGGGGTGCTGTCTTTGCCTCCTGCTTCACCTTGAGATCCTATGACACAGAGTAACAGGGTGCCCCCTACATCACCTGCATAGCCCTCCCACTCCCTGCCTGGACGGCACTGCTCCCCTCCCAAGGCCTTACCTGCCCACAGCAAAGACGGTCAGCCCAATGGTGAGGTTCTGCTCTACAGCCTTTTGCTGGGCCACATCTGGGTCAAAGGTCCCATCCCAAATGATGGGGGCCCCCCAGGAGGTACAGGTCAGGACTTCAGGCCGGGCCCTGGCCAGGGCAGAGATAGGGAGACAGGTGCATTCATCCATCAGCTTGGTGCATGCTCACTGCCACCTCCCCAGTGCAGGGCCCTGGGGACCCACAGAAGGGTCACACCCAGTCCCTGCCCCTAGAAGTCCTTAGCCCAGATCCAGCACAGACAGAGGATTGGGAGATGTGTGACCCTACGGGGCCACTGGGGTTGGTGGGCAGAGTCCCTGCTCTGCCAGGGTGGGGGATGTGGGGAGGGCAGGGCCCCTGGGGCAGAGCTCTGTAGGGGATGTGGGCATTTGGGAGTGGGAGAGACAGTAGCTCCTTACCAGGGTTGCAGGGGACCTGTGAAGTTGTCTCTCAGGGGCCTTCTGGCCAAAGGGCAGATGCCCATGGGGATGAGGACTTCCAGATGCCTGTGGGGTGGGGGCAGCAGTGAGGGGCAAGCCAGCCGGCTCTGGAGCCTTCTGGCTCTGCTCCTTGCAAGGAGGGAGAGCCGCCACCCTCCATCCCTCAAGGAGGCACTTGGAAAGATCCACTTGAACCCTGCCCCTGCCCGTCCCACCTCGAGCGCTGGGGGAAGGAGGTTGTACCTGACTACAGGGAGCCCGTACAGGAGCAGCCCTGAGAGGCCAAGTGCAAGTAGGATCAGCCGCCAGAAGCTTCTCTTCCAGGCCCTGGGAGGTGGGGAGGGGCGTCAGCAACTCATTTATATATACACACACGTATATGAGAGATTATTTATGTAACTTTAATATTTGATTTTATTTGCTTTTTTTGAATATGAGTATATTCTATTCACGTGGTACAGACATTCACAGGTACAAGAGTGCATCCAGAGTGCATACAGTGAAACATCTTTCCTGTTCCAGCCACCTAGTTTCTCTACGTGGAGGCAACCGGTGTTATCAGTTTCTTATGCATCCTTCCAGAAATAGTCTATGCATATACAGGCAAATCCAAGGATGGTAGCAAATTCTGTTTTCCTGCCTCTTTCTCCCTCCGCCCCTAGATGGTAGTACAGTAGAGATGCTGTTCTGCACCGTGCATTTTCCACTGACCACTGTCTTCGAGGTTTTTCCATTTCAGCACTTTAAGTGCCTCCTTACCCTTTTCCAGCTGCTCGATATGCCATTGATTGGAGATAGCATCATTTCCCTAACCAGGCCCCTTCCGATGAGCATTTAGACATACGGTCCTTTGCTTTTCCCAGCAGTGCTTCGGGGCATGACCTTGGGCAGGTTGGGGGATGGGAGCATTAGGGGTTGGAGTGCTCAGCCTGGGCAGGGGTGGGACTGGCCCTGAACAGGAGGAGAGACTGGGAGGGGAGGCGGGGCAGTTTGTGGCTTGGTGGATGGGAGTTGAGAGCAGTCTGGGACTGAGATGAGTTGCTGGGCTGCATGGAGGGCCAGCAGTGGTCAGGGACCACGTGTCCCTGGTGGCTCCAGTCCCCGGGCTGGGTTCCTCCGGCAGATCTCAGCAGCCCCATTCCTGGCTCAGGAGGCAGACTTTGGGGTTGTTTTCCAGGAAGGGCCCCAAACGTTGAGAATCTTAATAAGCTCCTTCCAAGGATTTCATCCAGCCTCCCCTCAGCCCTGCTGTGTGCCCGTGTCTCCAGAGAGTCTGGAACCATAAATGGGAAGCATGGACACTGAGGCCAGACCCCCACGCTTGAATCCCAGCTCCACCACTTACTAGCTGTGTGAGCTTGGGCAAGGTTCTGGACCTCTGTACTTCAGTCTCCTCATCTATAAAATGTGGATAATAAGGAGGCTGGCCCTGTGGCATAGTGGTTAAGTTCGCATGCTCCACTTTGGTGGCCTAGGGTTCCCGGGTTCAGATCCTGGACCCAGACCTATGCACCACTCATCAAGCCAAGCTGAGATGGCGTCCCACATGCAAAATAGAGGAAGAATGGCATAGATGTTAGCTCAGTGACAGTCTTCCTCAAGCAAAAAGAGATTGGCAAGAGATGTTAGCTCAGGGCCAATCTTCCTCACCAAAAAAAAAAGAAGAAGAAGAAGAATACCCGCATCAGACAGCTGTCGTGGATATTGAGTTAATATGCTAAGCGGTTCAAACAAGGCCTTTCATGTAGCAATAGCTCAGTTAACTTTACCTGGTGTTTATTATTATTATTCCTGAAGTGATCCTCATTGTTGCCTGGACAACCTCCCAGCTCCACTCCCTGCCCCCCCGCCCCTGGTCTCTGTCTCTTTCAAGAAGCCTGCCTGATCAGCTCCTCCTGCGCCTGCCTGTTCTGCTGCCCCATGTCACTGTTCCTCAGCAGGTGTAGTTAGTAAATACCCCAGAGAGGCATCGTGCAGTTGGGTGTGTGTGTGTATCCGCGCACACCTCCTTCTGTTCACTTGGCCAAGCCAGAAACCTGGGCGCACCCTGCCCCTCTCTCTGCCTTGCCCGCGTCTGCTGTCGGTCCCCAGGTTGGTTGACTTAGCCTCCTCGATCTGCCCTGTCTCTGCCCCTCCTGTTCCCCCAGCCTCAAGTGACCCTGCATGCTCATACCTGACCACAGCTATTGCAGCAGCCACCTCCCAGCTTCCAGCCACTCCCTACCCAGCCCCTAAAGTCATCTCCTAAAACGCCAACCTGCCCTACCAGTGTCCACGTTACACGATCAGGTAAGTCCTTGAAGAAGCAGTACATTTAATAGGCAAACATATGGAAAAACGTTCACCCTTGCTAGCAATCAAAGACATACAAACTAGAACACGGTGGAATGCTTTGCCTATAAAATGAGCACTTTTTAAAAAGAAAGAAACCAAAATAGCCCCGCGGCAGGAATCCTGAGACAGGCTCTCACGCTTTCCAGGGGGAGCGGAGACTGCTGCCGCTTGGCTGGAAAGCTGCTTAGCTGTGGGATTGGAAGCCTCCCATATTCACCCCTTTAGTCCAATCACCCCAACTTCTGGGAATCCTTCAGAGACCATCTTCAGTGCAGGAGAAGTTTATGTGTCAAGGCGTTCGCTAGTTTCTGTCCATGCATGCGTTCAACCTGTATTTATGGGTGCCAGCTCAGAACCGAGCACTGTGCTAGGTCAAGGATTCAAAGGTGAGCAAGATACAGATCTCGTCTTCAGGGAGTGGAGTCAGCAAGATGTGGAGAGGAAGGAGGGGAGGGAATGGGTCAGATGACAGATCAAAAACAGGTGAAGGGAACACAGCACAGTGAAGGCCGTGGTGAGTGTAAATACAAGAGCTATGAGGGCAAATTGGAGAGTAGCACCTGAGCCTTGACAGAAGGGGAGGGAGTCAGGGAGCCTTCCCGGAGGAGGGGACTCTAAGCTTGGACCTGAAGATTTCGAAGTTATCCAGGCAAAGAAAGCAGTGGAGGAAGAAGGGAGGTCCATGAAAAGGAAACAACAATGTGCAAAAGTGGGGAGGTGATAGAAGCCTGGAGGGACAGGGCACTGCCAGTCATGCTGCAGGCGTGGGGAGCAGATGGAGTGTGAGAATTGAGGCTGGAGGTGAGCCGGAGCTGGGTCCCCCAGGGCCCGCCTACAGGCTAAGGGGTTTGGACTTCATCGTGAGGGCCAGAGGGAGCCCTGACAGCTATCTCCTCCAGGCAGGGCTGCAGTCAGATTTGTATTTGAAAGACAGTATTACCACTGAACTGTTGAGCCTGGACACGGGCGAAGCGCGGCTGGAGGCAGGAAAACAGGTTAGGGTCGAGTGCCAGCCCGTGGGAGCTAACGGGGGCGTGAACCAGGGTGTTGGTGTGGGGTGGGGAGGAGCACTTGGTCAGCAGGAGGTGGGGTGGGTAGGACTTGGTCACTGATTAGAGGGACAGGGCTGGGGGACCGGGAAAGGAGATGATGCCTGGTTGTCTGGTTGGGGGCAGGGAGCCAGAGCCCAGCAGGCAGGGAGGCCCAGGAGAGAGTTCTGGGATTCACAGGCCGGCAGGGGTGTCACAGGAAAGAGGAGGAGAGCAGAGGAAGAGCCAGGGCCCAGGCACGGAGGGCCCAGGTGGGACCGGGCAGGGGACCGAGGGCTGGAGGAGTCAGTGGAGGTGCAGTGGTGGAGGCAAGGGGAATAGGCGTCTCTTTCCAGAAGTTTGGCTATAAGGAGGAAAGAGGATGGTAACTGGAGGGGGCTGAAGGGTGGGACTGATGGAGGTGTGTGTTTCTTTTACACACGAGAGACTTGAGCTTGGTTAAATCCTGGGCGGAAGGCGTTATGCAGGCCGCTCAGACACAACTGAAAAGGCCCTACTGTCCAGCCGAGGGGACTGGCTAAGTGAGTGCTCCACGAAGACCCTGCGATCACGTGAAAAAATGCTGACGCAGGAACCTTAAATGAAAAAGCAGGATCTAACATTGGTGGGCACTGGAATAACAGTTTAGCAAAAATAAAAACATGCACCAGAAAATAAGGCTAAAAAGAACTGAAGTGTTTGTGCAATAGTTATAGGAGGGTTTTTCCTCTTTATTCCCAAGACCCTCCCCGCCCATTGCCTGTAACAAGCTTACAGAGACTGCAAGATAAAGTCCACGTCTCTTAGCCCCGCCCAAGAAGCCGGCAAAACCTGGTTCCTCGACTGTCACATTGAAGTGCTCAAACCTGACCCCGCTTTGCCACCTCTCAAAAGGGAGATTCCACAGTGGGGGGGCCAAGGATGTTCATTGTTTCATTGTTTGAAAAGCAGATAGGCACAGACAAGCGCAGTGTTCACCAGTGGGGAATTGGTGAATGAATTATGCATACCTACACAATGGAAAGCAACATGGCCATTAAAAAGGATGAGGTAGATTTATATGTCCGCTCTGGAAAACAGGTCCTAATGAGTGGCGTGGAAAAGGAGACAACAGAGCTCTGTGCAGAGACAGAGCTCCCTTCTGGGAGGGGAAAGCCCCTGTACCGTGTTCCCTCGCATTTACTATGTGTATCTACGTTCTTTTATAAACAGGTAGGAAAAGATCTAGAACAGCATCGTCCAAGAGAAACATAATGCGAGCCAGATATGTAAATTAAAATTTTCTAGTGGCCACATTAAAAAAAGTGAAAAATACCGCTGAAATTAATTTTCGTAATATTTCCTCTAACCCAATATATCCAAATTATCATTTCAACATGTAATCAATATAAAAATTAAGATGTTTTACATTCTTATTTTATACTAAGTCTAAATCCTGAGTCCAGGGTGTATTTTAGACTTAGAGTTTATTTCACTTGGAATTCGCCACATTTCAAGCGCTTGGTAGCTGCCTGGGGCTGGCGGACAGCCCCATATTGGACAGTGTGAAAACAGAAGGAGACACACCACTTAGTGGTGGGTTGAGGCTGGAGGGAGGAGAGGGCTCCACCCTTTCACTGGATATACTTTTGTAACGCGCTGCGGCACAATGAGCACGTTCCTTTTGTTATCTAACAGAAGAAAATGATGTCTGTTTCTTCACACTCATCTTTTACCCGTCTTCCGCTTAGGTTCTCGTCAACCTCTGGGTGTTTTCCAACACCAACAACTAATTCAGTTCTCCAGCATCAAGTGGGTGTCCAGTAATTCAGTTCAATTCTGACACTATCAACCTGGCGTTAGTATCGGATCCCACAAGTGAAAGGGCTCAGGCCCAGAAGATCTCCCCCACTTCCGATGCCAGCTGCAAATCTTGGGCCACCCATACTTCTGACTGATTGGCTATAAATCAGAGGTTCCCACAATCCCGTCTTCTGGTTCAATAATTTGCTAGAACGGCTCACAGAAGTCAGGAAGTCACTGTACTTACATTTACTGGTTTGTTATAAAGGATCCAGACGAACATCCAGTTGAAGAGGTACATAAAGTGAGGTCCAGAAGGGTCCCGAGCTCAGGAGCTTCTGTCTCCATGAAGCTAGGGTGCGCCACCCTCCCAGCAGATGGATGTGTTCACCAACCCGGAAACTCTCTGAATATTGTTGTTCAAGAATTTTTATAGCCCAATATTCAGCCCTGCCTTCCCTCTCTGGAGGTCAGAGGTCCGGAGTGGGGCTAAGTTCCCAGCCTCTAATCACCTGGTCTTTCCAGTGATCAATCCTGTCCTGAGGCTATCTAGGGACCACACCCTAAGTCACTTCATCAGCATAAATTCACCAGTGAGAGGGGCTCATTAGGAATAACGAAAGGCACTCCTACTGGGAAATTCCAAAGGTTTTAGGAGCTCTTTTCCAGGAACATGGGGAAACTTGGCCAAAGACCAACTGTCTCTCTTTTCTGTGTATGTGTGTATGGGAGGAAGATTGGCCCTGAGCTAACATCTGTTGCCAATTCTCTTTTTGCTTGAGGAAGATTGTTGCTGAGCTAACATCTGTGCCAATCTTCCTCTCTTTTATGTGGATTGCTGCCACAGTGTGGCTTGATGAGCGGTGCTAGGTCCACACCCGGGATCCGAACCTGTGAACCCCAGGCTGCTGAAGCCAAGCAGCAACCCAACCACTATGCAACCGGGCTGGGCCTCCAACTGTCTTTCTTATACCGCACCCACTGTCAGGCTTCCCTCCTGGAACGGGGGTGGGGGCCAAGCCACTGCCCAGAGCTTCTGGAGGGACTGATCTGGGCATTGTGGCTTCAGTGTCAGAGGACACCGGGGGCATTGGTGCCACCTGATCTCTCCACTTGGATGTCTCAGAAGCATCTCAAACTTATGTGGCCAAAAAGGAACTCTTGATTTTCATCAGAAGCCTGCTCCCCACTCATGTCTCCTCCATCTCAGTAAATGACCTAGCCCATTTCTCACACTGAAGACCCAGGAGTCCTCCTTCTCTCACTCCCCACGTGCAGTCCCCCAGCAAACCCTGTGGACCCTCCCACAAACACACCCCAGTGCATCCACTGCCTCTCATTCTGCTGCAGCCATCGTCTCCCTCCCCTGGATAACTTTCACAGCTCCTGTCCCACCTCCCTGCTTCTATTCCTGTCCCCAATAGTCACTTCTCCAGAATGATCTTTCAGAAACATCAAGGAGAACATGCCTCTCCCATCTTCAAGACCTTCCAGTGACTTCTCACTGCTCTTAGAATAAAACCCACACCCTGGACTCTGGTCTGCAGAGACCTGTGCCTTCGGCCCCTGCGCCCTGCTTGTCTCTCCCTCTCCCTTTTGCGCTCGCCTGCTGCGCTCCAGTCCCCCTGCCCTCTTGCTCACCTTCGCGTGGCTTGTCTTTCTGTCATTTGAATCTCAGTTACAATTTTCTGTGCATCCTCTTTCACCCCTGGCTTCTCTCTACCAGTGACTCCACAGTCTTTGTCTCCAGCCAAAGCTGGACTCAGGTGTCGTGTGTCTCTGGACAGCTGTGTCCGCCTGGGTGTCCCACAGACGCCTCAAACTCAGTCCTCCTCCAGCAGTTTTTTTTGCATTTCTCATGATCTCTTCTTCCTTCTGTGTTCTCTGCGGGGATCTCAGTTACCCAAGTGGGACCCTTGCTCCCTCCCCCTGTAGCGAAGCCGTTCAGTGCCTCCCCTGTTGAGCCCATTCGTGCCTCATTGTTTCTCATCTGGATTCCTATAACCATCTCCTAACTTGCCTCCCAGTCTTGATCCCGTGAAGTTTCCTGAACTTGCCTACGACCTGGTGTCCTCCCCATCTCCACTCTACTTTTGCCCAGATTGCTTTTTCCTATCAACCACCACCAAACTCAGAATCACTCTCCACACCCAGCTTCCCCCCTTGTGAAGCCTTCCTCGACCTCCCCCTCTGACACCCTCTACCCCGAGCTGCTCCTCCGGACCTGTGCAAACCCGTCCTCAACACTTGCCAAACCATCTGTGACTGTCCGCCCCACCAGACCACGAGCTTCCTGTTTTATTAGACTTTGTATTCTCGGTGCCAACTCTGGGAGCCCGCCTCATAGTTTGTGCATTAATAATTGTTTGTTCAGTAAATGAATGAAGCAATGAATGGATTGCTTGTCTTTGTTCTCTTTCCCAAACTGACTGTTCCTCCTTTGCTTGACACTCCATTTTCTTCAGGCTTAAGGCTGCCCTCTTTGTGAATAATCATAGACCTTTCCTGGGGCAGACACTCTGCCAAGTGTTTCTGGTCCCTGTCTCATTTGAAGTCTGACCACAATCCCTTGAAGGAGATGCTATGATTATCTCTATCTTATAAATGAGGAAACTGATGTTCAGAAAGGTTAATTCACTTGCTCGGGGTCACACAGCTGGTAAGTGGTGGAGCTGAGGTTTGAACTTAGATCTGTCTGTCTCGGAAGTCGGAGCATGGCATTTGGGACTCCCACGAGTTGGCCCCAGCTCGGCCCTGAGGCTCATCCCCCAAGGGTCCCTGGCCCTTTTGTTAGGCCTCATGGGCTTGGCTCCTCCCAAGTCACCTCAGGTTTCCTGCCAGTCAGTGCCTCTCCTGCAAGAAGCCTTTCTCTCTCCTCACTTTCCAGGTCTACGCGGTGCTCCTGGACTTCTGGCTGCAAGTGGGCCTCCCGGCTGCGCCTGGAAGCAGGACTGCCCCAGGAGGTACACTGTGGAAGGTATGTCTGTGCTGCAGGTGCAGGAGCAGGCAGGCTGGAGGGGACCTCTCTCTGTCCTCGGCTGCTGTCCCAATCCTCTTAGCCAGCCCCTTCCCAAACAAGGTAGGGCAAACCAGTGCTTATCTTGGGCACCGGGCCTTGGCTGGGCCAGTCAGGCAGAGCTGTCCCCAAGTGGCCCAGGTGAACTCAAACTGTGAGGTCTGGGAGGGTGCTGAGACTCAGGCCCGCGGTAGTCACCCGCCAGCTCCTGCCGCCCCCTCCCCGGCCCCAGCCTGGGAGTCCTTCGTGCGCAGAGGCCTCTGCCTGACCCATTCCTCCACAATCCTTGCTCAGATATTTTCCAAGGGACCCCCTCCACCCCACCTCCACCTGCAGAAGGTAGACCCTCAAGCTTGCTCCCTCTACCCTCCTTGCTTTTAGGAAGGGGTTAAATATCAGTCATTAGTTCTTAAGTGGGAACAGGTTTGCAACCCTGGACGGTCATTCTGGGAACAGAGAGAGCTCTCAGTTACCGTGGGGATGCAGCCCCCGGGGCCTGGTCCTCTGGTGCACCAGCGGGGCTCAGAGTTAAGGGAAGCAAGAGGAGTTACCCAGCTCTTCACTGGCTACGAGATCTCCCAGGATGCAGTCTTCCCTCACCCCATTGTTGGTCCCCATAGACCATCTACCCCTTGGGTGATGTCCCCTCTCAGAGTCACCTTCCTCCAGGACCTATACAGCTCAGCTGGTACTCAGCAGGCTAGCCTTGGTGCCTCCTCCTTGACTGTTCTGGCCACCAGCCTGGACTCCTCTCAGGTCAGCTGTCACAACCCATTCCTCCCCCCCCACCCCGCAGTGTCCCCACTCACCTGAGTCGCTCCTTGAAAACCATGCTGAGAAGCTGGTGGGACAGCCTGCCAAGAGCCCTCTCAGCTCAGAGCCAGGGAAGAAATGACTGTTCCTGGTGACTGGGACAAAGCAGCCTCAGGCCATCTGTCAGAAACCACACCCACAGGACCTAGCAGGGATGAATTTGCTTGGGGGTGGCGCCTGCTGGAGAGAGCTGGCCCCAGGATGGCGTGGGGGCTGGGAAACCCCCAGGGGCCAATCGCCTGGAGGAGAGTGGCTCTGAGTAAGCCTAGCTCTGGTTGGCCAGAGGCTCTCAGCTCTTCTGTACTGACTCCTCTGGCCCCCCACAGGGCTCCCTGGACCCCTCCTGAGTGTCTTCCCGTCCTGGGAAAGGTCAGGCTCCGCTGTTGCTTCAGCCAGGTCTCAAGGGCTCTGGTCACCTGACTGTGACCTTGGACAATGCCCTTTGAGGAGCCCTTTTTCCTCAGTAAAATGAGGTGCGTACACCAGTCACCCGGGTCTGTGCAAGAGCCACACCACAGTGGATATGGAACAGTTCTGCAAAGTTTACTTTTACACTGGGCAGGGTTTTTAAAAGTGCAGGTTATGATTCATCAGAGGGCTGTGAAGTCAGTTTGGTGGATTGTGACCAAGATTTAAAAGGTATGAACAGGATGAGAAGTGAAAATATCAGAATGCATCGGACGGGAGGGTAGGTATTCTTCTGTGAAATTTTTGTTTGTTATATATATTTAAGAATGTGTACGAGGGTGAGAAACATTAAACAGTGGGTCATGATCAAAAGGGGTTTGCAAAATTCTGTGTAAAGTGTAAACCACAGGAGCAAATGCATATTTAAGGAAGCACTGTCCAAGCTTACAATAGGTTAGGGTCTTTCACCGGAAGGAAAGGAATGGTGCCAATACTCACCTGTTTGTCGGTCCCCTCAAATCCACCACATCTTCTTTTAGGAGTAGAGTCACGCGGTGCTTAACAACGGGGACACGTTCTGAGAAATGCATTGTCAGGTGATTTCATCGTTGTGCGAACACCACAAAGTGCATCTGCACAAACCTTGATGGTACAGCCTGCGACACACCTGGGCTACGTGGTACCATCTTATGGGACCGCCAGTGTATATGCCATCAAGGACTGAAATGTTATGCAGTGGCTGATTGTGGTTTGGGTTCCCTCCTTCTCCGTGACACACATACAAACTCAGGTGGGGCCTGGTTTGTCTTCCAGAAAAGAAAAATCGAGGTTCAGAGTGGAGAGATGCCCAGAGCCACAGGGGCCCTGGTGAGCCTGCCGCGTGGCCTGGAGTGGGAGGGGCAGCGCACCGGCTCCCTCTCCGCCAGGCACCCTCCTCAAGGTTCTTTCTGCCTGCCCGCCCACCGGGCCTCAGCTCAGGGTCACGCACAGGCGCATCTTCTTAGCCATTCCCCACCTCCTAACAAAAGATTCCAGTCCTGGCTCCACCCTCTGGGCAATCAGCGGGTTGCTTCTCCTCCTCCTCCAGGTGAGTAGTTACATTTTAACAGGCTCTCCAGAGGACTTAGCAAGAGAAGCACTGGCTCTTGAACTTTACTGTGCTCAATCTTTCTTAGCTCCACCTGCTGATTGAACAGGTTGGGGGCCCAGGCCTCAAACCCATGCTTTACAGGGGGCGGAAACACTGCCTTAAGGAAAACCTACCTCCCCCTTCCCTTCCCTTCCCCTGGGGCAGACGCAGGGCGATTTTAAGCTCCATGGGAGCAGGACATGGGGTCATTTGGTTCACCATGAAGGCCTCATTCTAGCACAGGGCCTGGTCACACGGTCGGCATGAGCCTCGGTTGGCCACACACGCCTCGTCCAACCCTGCCCGCTAATCTGCACTTTCATCTTCATGCTAATCATGCCTGTGCATGAACTGCCTGGCTCTGGAACACCCTTTTTCCTTTATTGGAGGCTTAGGTGTCACCTCCTTGAGGACACTGACGCTAATAATTTGCTGTTTCAGCATCCAAAAATTGCTAAAGAAAAATGCTGCGTGAAGCAAAGCCATCCCAAGGCTGTCCTGGACCCCGAGCAGCGACAAAGAAGGTATCTGCGGGGCAGTGGCGGCGGGGCTCTGCCCCAGGGGCTCCACCTGGCCCTGGCCCAGGAATATCACGTCTCCCCAGCAGGAATGGCGGGAGCGGGGCTCAGAGCTGAAGGCACTCTGCCTCAGAGATGGGGTCTGCTTTTCTCGCATGAACTGGGACTAAGGAGACCCTCAAATGACCTGACCCCAGAAAAGCGTGGAGGGTATGCTGTCAGTTAAGGTGGTTGTCCCTCCTCCAACCCAGGGACCCACCCTTCTCTTTATGGGTGAAAAGTAGCCATTCAGGACCAGAGACAGGCACTCCCAGGGGAGAAAAGCACAAAGGAAACAGATTTTACAGGTTTATTTTTAAAAAACAAAAGGTTAAAAAAGTCCTTCATTTCCAACCCTGCCTGGGGGTGTGAGTGGGGAATAGAACAAGCGAGAAAGGTGCCCACGCTCTTCCTGGGGGGGAGTCCCACTCTTCCCCGGGAGCCTGCAAGGACAGGGCAGGTCAGAGGCAGGCCCTCACCCTTCCTGCCCTGCCTCCTCCGCAGGGAGCTCAAATTGCTGCTAGCAAGTTCGAGAGGCAAAGAAGTGTGGGAGCGGGAGGCCAAAGGCTGCCTTCTTCGCGTCAGCGGTCACTCCAGCTCTTCTCTGCCCTTGGCCGTTCTCTGGGCACCCACCCCTGGGGCTTCCAGGGTGGCGGGCAGGCAGGCCAGGAGGCTTGGCCTGGCCCAGCCCACCGGCAGCTTCCTTAATGCTGTTTGTGACACAGCAGGGCAGTCAGGGGACTTCACAGTGTGGGGAAGGGGCTTCGGAGACATCTTGACAAGTCTGGGAAGGAAATCTCCTTATCTTCATCGCTTTCTGATCATGCCTCTGCACTGAGGCTGTCCTCCTTTTCTATTCCCCATCCTGAGGCTGAGTGGAGTCCAGGACAAAGCACTAAGTGGCTGTTTGCTACAAAACACCTGGAGAAGCCAGAGGGTGGCGCTTGGCCTTTCTGTCAGTCCAGGCTCCCACACAGTCACACAGTCACACACACAGCGTTAAGGCGTCTGTGCCAGCAGGCATGGCCAAACTGGGCCCAGCTTCTCTCTCTCCACCTGCACAGGGTGAAGGGGGCGAACCCCTGGCTGCTTCAGAAACAGGCTGAAGGGGGAGAAGCTGGCCACGGAAGAGTGAGCCAGGCCCGGAGAAAGAAGTGGGAGGAAGGCAGGCAAGGGCTTTCAAGGCCTCTCTCCAGGCCTGACGGCTGCCCTTGGAAGTAACCCAACTCAGGTTGGGGAGCCCTGACCATATACCCCCTGGAAAACGGGGGACAGAGGGAGGGGAAGAGAGCGGGGCTAGAGTATTGGGACTTTGGAGGAAGCCAGTGCTATCAATATTTACAAGCATAAAGCCCCATCTTCTGCGCCACCCACCTCTCTGCCCCTCCCACAGAAAGAAAGGCCCCTGAGAGCCATTGGGGAGGTGCCAAGACCTCCTCACCAGCCATGCCCCATAGGGAGAGCCCCTTCCCTCCACCTGGCCCCATTTCTGGCCCCCTCAGGAATGTCTGTCTGGCTCTGCTCAGGTGGGAGGAGGAGCCCTGGGCCAGAATCCCGGCTGCCTGGCGGCCCTAGGAGTCCTTGAGCATGCTGATGCGAGCATAGATCTTCAGGGCGGGCCCCAGCTTGATGTTCATAGCACTCATCAGGTGGTCCTCCTTGAGCAGCAGCAGAGCTTGCCCGTCGATCTCCTGGGCACGGAATTCCTCTGCTATCTCCTGGCAGCCTGCGGGGACACCACCAAAGACAGCATCAGTCAGAGCGACCAGTGTCCACTCCCGGCAGTCATGAACTTCAGACATGTCATCTCACTTCAGCCTCATAACTGCGCCTTGGGGAAGGGGTTGCTGTTCTCATTTTGTAGCTGGAGAGAGGCTAAGTGCCTCCCCCAAGGTAGCCAGACTGCTGGGCGGCCCCTGGTGATGTACGCCTCCTTATTCCTGCGGGTCCTTGTCCAGACCCCTCCCCTCAATGAACTGGGCACCTGGGAGATCAAGGTGTGGCGAAATGACAGCATGGCATTTCTGAGGCTGGACCATGAAGGGCACAGCAGCTTCCACTCGGCTCTTTTGGATACTTTATCTTGGAGTGAGTCAGCTACCACGCTGCGAGGATGCTCAAGCGGCCCTCTGGAGAGGCCCCCGTGGAGAGGTGCCGAGGCCTCTTGCCCACAGCAGCCCCATCATGGGCCATGTGAGTGAGGCACCTCGGGAGTGGATCCTCCAGCTCGAAACCTCCAGACAGCAGCGGCTCTGGCTGCCATCTTGACTGAGACCTCGTAAGAGACCCCACAGCAGAACTGCCCAGCTAAGCCACTCCACATTCCTGACCCACAAAGCCCTTGAGATATCAGTGATTATTGTTTTAAGCCACTAAGCTTTGGGGTAGTTTGTTTCACAGCAACAGATAACTAATGCAGATTTTGGTATGTGCCATAATAAAACCCTGAAAATGTGGGTGTGCCTGGAGGCAGCAGTGGGGGGGCTGGAAGGAGTCTGAGGAGAGTGCTGAGAATCTAAGGTGCTTTGAGAGACTGGGAGGAGAAGTCTGATGGGCTTTGAGGAAACTGGCGGGGAGGCTTAAAGGAAGATGAGCAAACTGTTACTGGAAACTGAAAGAAACGGGATCCTTGTTATGAAATAGTAGGAAATTTAGCAACACTTGCTGGTGGGAATATGGGGAGTTTAATAACCTATGAACTGAGTGACATGGCTACGGAGATTTTCAGGCGGAATGCTGAAGGCGTTGCCTGGCTTTTGATTGCTGCTTGCCGTTAGGGGAGAGGAGAGAGAAGGTAAAGGAAAAGCTGTTAACATAAAGGAGCCAGGATTTGCTGGTTTTGAAAATCCCTAGCCTCTGCAGGTGGCAAATGAGGCTCAAGTTAAGAAATGGTTTCTAGGCAAAGATCCAATCCAAGACATAGTCAAGAAAATACGGTTTGAAGATGAAACTGAGAGTGTGATTTAAATCTTTTGTTAAGACCTCAGAAAGATCTCAGGTACTGCCTCAGAGAACTGTTCAGTCAAAAGGCTCTCTAAGGATGTTATGGGCGTGCTACACAGATCCTCTCCATTCAACAGCAGGGCTTCAAAGACCATTAAGGGCACTGTCCCTCAGCTGCAGAAGCAGACTGATGTAGAGAAAGGCTTACCTTGAAGACATTTTTGGGTACAGTATTTGTTTAATGGAGTAAAGTCCAACAAAATTCATAGGAAGCTCACAAAGATTTTGAGAGAATTGTATTGGCAGAAACACTGCTTGCTTGGACTGGGCATAATACAAAATTCATATTACAGAGGTAATACAAAATAAAAAGCAATAGGAAGTAGCCTGAGAAAACTACTCCACTGAAAACTCAGACAACCATTTATGGGAAAGGAAGGACAACTCAAAGGGTTGAAAGACTCGAAAGTGAAAGAGAGTCACTCCTAGGCTTTACAGTCCTAATCAAGGAAATGCCACCACGTGCCCTGCTAGATTTCAGAACTGGTAGGGATCAGTGATTCCTATATCCTGTTTTTTCCCTTTTTGAATGGGCATGTCCAAGGCAGTTATCCTTTGCCTATCCCACCACATCTTGGGTTTGTGGAGGGAATGGATAACCTGTCTCTAGTTCTCAGGTCTTCAGACTGAGAGGAATCATACTTGAGGAGCTGGATCCCAAGGAGCCTCATCTGTGCCTGGACCTGACTTACAGGAGGAGCTCCTGGACTTCAAACTACCGCTGTAATAGGATGATACTGTGGGGACTTGGGCAGGGGTAAGGGTATTCTGTATGAGGGAGGAACATGAATCAATGGGAGTCAGTGGTGAACTATGGTAACCAGCTTCCCAAGGGTTCCCAGTGATCCTTGCTTCCTTTTCACACTCTTGTGAGTCCCCTCACACAATGAACAGAGTTGACCTGTGTGACCAATAACATATTGTGGAGGTGACAGTATGGTGTGTGATTTCTGAGGCTGGATCATAAAGGGCACACTGGTCTCCACCTTGCACTCCTGGATCACCACCTGTGGGGAGAACTGGCTGCCATGTCCTGACAGCCCTCCAGCCTGAGTGTTCTGAGGAAGCCCATGTGGAGAGGGCCTGAGGCCTCCTGCCAACAGCCTACTCTAGTTGAGAATCACCTAAGGGAGGCACCTGGCGAGAGGATCCTACAGCCCAGTCAAGCCTTTAGATCACCTCAGCTTGACATCTTCATCCCAACCTCATAAGAGACCCTGCAGCAGAACTGCCCAGCAAGCCACTCTCCAATTCCTTACCCACAGTAACTGCGATACATTTGGGGATGCAGCAAAAGATAACTCATACACTGGATCAAGTGGCAGAGCTGGGATGAGAGCCCAGTTGTTTGACTCGGAAGTCTGTGTCCTTAACCGTTATACCCCACACCAGTCTCTGAGTAACGGGCTTGCGGTGGCCATCAATACCTGACCTGGTCAGCAGCTGGCTGAGACAGGCAGAAAAAACAGCAGAGAAGCTTGGGGGCCCCACAGAAAGTGTTCGTGAAGGGTGTGAGGTTTGTCTTCCAAGGTCCATTTCTAGAGTCTAGCCCTCAAAACCACCTGCACTGCACGCGGGATCCGTGCAGGTCCCAGCCACGTCATGTGCTTTCCTGACTTGGTGCCTCTGCTCAAGCTGCTCCCTGATACAATCTCTGCATCTGGCAAAGGCCTGTCCACTGTCGTTCAGTTTAAATTTTCTTAATTTTGATGGTTTCCTTGACTGATTTCCTACACTCCTACTCCCATCTCCTACTCCTAACCTGCCCCAGAAGAGACACAGGGTGAATCACATTATCACCTCTGCATTTCACACAGACCGTTTACCATGCCAGCAAATACATCAAATTCCACCTGTAGAATATCACTTACAGTTTGTGTTCCCCGCTGGAATAGCAGCTCTTACAGGAGGAAGCTCATCTTCTCCATCTCTGCACCCCTGCTCCTGAACCTGAGTCATCAGCTGAGCTGCCTAGTCTTTCCTGGCGGCAGGTGAGCCGTCCCGCCGCCTCTCACTCCTTGCTGTTCCAGGTGGGCATGGGACTTGCAAAGGGCTTACCTGGCAGGGAGCGGATGAACTCGTAGACATCTTCCACGTTCCATTTGGTGGGCTCACTTGGCAGGAAGTGGTGCCCCATGCCCACCAGGTCCCGCATGTGCATGTCAGGGAGCTCTAGGTCTCGCTGGCCTTGTCGCCGGCGGGAGGTGGATGAGCTGGCTGAGATGGGTGACAAGGGTTCCTCATAGCTTGAGTTATCGGAGCAACGGCTGGAGTCTTCCTGGCTGTGTGTTAGCTGCAATGCAGCAGTAACTGAAAGGGGTACAGTGCCTGTTGGCTGGGAGCAGAGAGAAAGAGTTTTCTTCAGGACGGGGGAATAAACCCTCTTGAGCAGAGTGATGGCAAAGGCAGGTATATTCTCCCTTTTTCACTTGGTCTACTACATATGTCTGAATTCCTAGATCAAAAAGCATCCTTTATGCTGGCCCCTCTCTGGCCCTAAGCAGTTAGTCCTTCCCAGTACTGGAGCATGTACCACACTGCACTGTGATTATCTGACTATACGTCTATCTTTTCTTCTAGATGTGGGATTTTAAAGCAGGGCTCTGGTTTATGAACCACCTGAAAGAGCATGTAAAATTTCTGGTGGACGTACATTTTGGACCACAGCTTTCATCAGATTCTTAAAGAGATTTATGACCAAACAATAACAAGCAGCAGCAAAGTACACATAAGGCCTGAAGCATCACACTAGGCTGAGTGCCTTCAGTGTAACTTAGAGCCTCAGAGTCTAGCAGAGTTCCTGGCATGTAGCTGGTGCTAAAGAAATATTTCATAAGCAACGCCATGTTCCTGTAGAGCCCTTCAAGAACTCAGTGCTCTAATGTTCAAGCAGGCAACAGGGTGGCGAGGGAAAGGATGCAGGCTGCCCTCTCATCTAGCCCTCCAGGTAAGACAGGAGGTAACTGGAACAGCCTGTCTCTTCACAGGTCCAGGCAGGGGGGACCCCATTCCCATGGCCCCAGATGTCAAGGATGGAGGCAAACTGGACATTGGGGCCAAGTCACTGAAATAAGCATCCATGGGTCTAAATGAAAGGACCTGTTAAGGGGCTTTGATCTGACAGATTACGAGAAATGAGGATATGATGGAGCACACTCAAGTCAGCAGTGGAAAAGGAATGTGGTTGTCGCAGTCATGTTAAGAAGGGAAGCTGGTGGGGATGTACGAGAATGGGGCTTCAGGCCCTGCCAGCCCTCCTACCTGCTTCTTGGTGTCCTTGGTAAGTGGGGGCAGACTGGCTTTGCTGGCCCGACGGCGGTTGTGGGTCGTGGCTCCTGCCTTCTGCAGCTTGCTCCGGTCTGAGTGGAAAAGCCCCACTCGTTTGGTGCATCCCACATTGTACCTGCCCGAGTCAGGAGCAAGGGAAGTCAGCAAAGCTGTAGGGTGGAGGGGCCAGGGCAGAACGAGAGCAGCCAAGCTATCTGGCAAAACTGCATCCGTCTATTTGTTCCAAGCCTAAATCCATCACTCACTACTAGCTGTGTGACTCTGGGCAAGCACTTAAGCCTCAGCTTCCTCCTCTGGAGCTGGGGAGGAGACCATCACTTTCTAGAACTGGTCTGACAACTACATGAGCTAATGTGTGTGGAGAGCTTGACACCACAATGTGGATCATGGTAAGAACTCACGGCTGACATGTTCAACAATAAATATGACCTGTGCCAGGAAGCCACTGTCCACTGTCCTGCTGGAAAGTGGCTTGGCAAAGCTTCGCAAGGGTGCCCTGTTCTCTCCAGCAGGACCTGAGGGAATGGGGGCTGAGGAGGCCTTACTCTCGGTGGCATGCAGAGCCCCTCTGCCTGGGGGCCTAGAGTTCTTGTCCTTTGGGGGCTCAGAGCTTCATGGCCAGCTGCCTTTTCCACCTTGGGACAAAGACCACATAGGGCTTTCGAGTCAGAGGAGTCTAAATCCCCAGCTCTAGGCATTAGGCACAATTACTTATCCTTTGTGCCTCAGTTTCCTCACGTGTATAAAGGGGACAACAACAATACCTGCCTCACAGAGTTATTCTGAAGACTAGGTGACACGATGCACACTGACAGCCTAGCACACAGCGGCTCCCCATCAGCGACGATGGTTCTCACTACGATCCTTAGTCTCCTCCGCTGAGCACAAGCTCTCAAAGGGCACATCGGTACCTAGTGCAGTGGCTCTGGGCACAGCTCCGGTGAGGGGCTTCCCCTAGGGAGGTGGTAGCTGCCAAGGGCAGAAGAGGATGGGTGCCCGCGGGCCCAGGAGGGCCGGCCATGCTGAAGCGCTGCTTCCTGTCCCTGGACTGTGCTGCTCCCTCTCTGATCTGCTCACAGGGGTTCTGGTTTCTCGTGCTGGGTGAATTAGTGACGTGCTGCTTCCAGGCAGCTCAAAGAAACAGGGAGCTGGGTAAGCCACTCGGAGGGCCTCTTGGGGCAGACTACTACTGAAGGGGGTGGGACACGGGGCAGGATGCTGAGGCAGGATGCTGCAGGAAGGGAAGGGGCTGGACACAGCGGCGGGGGGGGGGGGACACTCACCTCTTTGCACAAGCCATGGAGCAGAAGCGCTTGGAGCGCTTGAACTTGTAGGCAAAGTCCACCCGGCCACAGAGCTCACACTTGAGTTTGAGGGGAGTACCCTCCTCTTTGGATTCTGAAAAGTACAGAAATTGGTAGGTGTGGGGAATGAGCCATTCCCACAGGACTGTCGGCGGCCCCACCACGGGACCTCCCTGTGCCGTTCGCCTCTTCTCGTGTCCCCACAGCTGTGACACGCAGAGGCAGTCTAGCCTGGGAAATGCCAAACTGCTGTCATCACTGTTTTGGGAAGGGCTATGTTTTTCCCCTGGAAAGGACCCAACGGTGTCTGCTGATGCCCCTTGGACACCTGACAGGTTTTTGTTTTAAGTGCTATGAGCCTGAGGCAAAACAGGTGCGGGACAATCAGCCCCACTCTGTACGACCCCGGAAAGCGCAGGAGGCTCAGAGAGAACTCTGGATGCTGTCAGAACGGATCTGGAATTATCCTGCCCTACGCCTTGATCTGTGTAGCTGGCTGTGACCTGGAAGACAGCACCCAGGAGCTCTGCAGCCTCCGCGGCAGCTCCGGTTAGTCAGTGGCTCGAGCCAAGTGCAGGCCTCAGAGCTGCCCGGTCCTCAGTGTAGGCTCCGAGGTGGCCGAGGGGGCACGGCCACCCGGTGCCACCCCTGCAGTCAGGCCTACAACCTGCCAGTGGCTCACATGGGAACAGAAACTCTTGGAACCCCGTGGTTGGCCAAGTGGGGCTGGAGGAGAGGCAGGGGACAGACAGTCCCCATGGGCAGCGACTTTTCCTGCCCCTGTGTCCTGGGGATAGGGCTGAGAAGGAGCTGGGGAAATGCTTAGTAGACTGGCATGTTTACACGCTGCCTGGCTCAGAGCTCCTCCACCGAGACCAAGGAAGGAAGTGTGTAAGGCCTGCCTTTCCAGGCTTGCCTACTTCCTGTTCAGCCAAATCAGAAGGCCCTGGCCTTCAGGGTCTGATGCCTACCTTGCAGATAGGGCTCCTCCATCTCGGAGTCAGTGGTGGTGGTATGATCCTGCTGTGGAAGTTTCTCAGGCAAGAACCCCTGTGCATACTTCTTCTTGAGATTCCCCACCAGCAGGGACGAGCGTCCCACCTAGAGGACAAGGTGACATGGAGGCCATGAGGGTTAGGTGGGAGATCTTTGCCATCCAGCCTCATCAAAATCACAAGTATAAAGCCTCCAGGTGCAGGCCAGCCCCTGCATCCACCCACATGTGCCCTGCTCAAGGCCCTACACTTTGCTGTTTAGCTCATGAGGCAAGAAACCAAGTGGCACCAAAGTACAGGGATAGCTTCAATCCAGGACCCGTGGATGGTTTAGGAGGTTAGGAAAACATCTACTCCTGCAATGTCTAAGGTGCAGAGATGGAGGCAGAGATCAGGTTTCCCATAGCACCAGAACAAGTGCCAGGACCCAGAGCTCGCCCATCACCAGGCAGGAATACAGCTGAGGCTGTGTGGGCAAGTGTATGCATAAGACAGAGAGACTCAGCAACCGGGTTTTGATTTCTTACTGCTGTCTGCCTCACCACCGCCCTACCCAGCCAGGGGTACAGGCAGCCACGGAGGAGAGCAGGAAAAAAAGGGTTCTGGGCCACAGAGCAAATGCCCTGTCTGGTTGCCAGGACCCCAGACTGGCTGAGTCCCTCTTCTGGGCCTCCCTTCTTTGCCCTGGTTCAGGCAGCCTGGTGGCTGGATCTCCAGGGTGCTGCTGGGGGTGCCGTTCAACATGCATCCATCCAACCAGAGATCAGCTGGTTTCTGGTGTTTCTCCAGGGGCCAAGGGGAGGACCCGGTCAAATGAGGGAAGGGATGTGACAGGGCCACAGCTGCTTCTAGCTAAGGTGCGCCAGGTGGATTTCTCTGCCAGCGGCCTTGAAGGACCTCCAGAGACAAACAGGACAGGAAGCGATTTGTCCTCTGGCCTCTTAGAAGGTCAGTTCCCTGTCTCAGTTCATCACGCCTACAGTCTTCTGCCGACTCTCCAAACCACTCACAGATCCTGAGAATGAGCAAAGGCAGGTGGCCTCCATGAAGACATACGTCTCTAACGACCAGGGGGTCTGATCACAGAGGCGGGATGCCCGGCCCTGGGCCCCTCCCTAGGGGGCAGTGCCACCTGTCCTCACCAACTCACACCGCACAGAATCAGCTCTGCACGCTTGGGCTAGGCAGCCATTTTCTTGATTCTTTGGTATTTCCCTTTGGTCTCGTGCTTTCACTGGAGGCATCTGGCTGTGGCCTTTCTGAGGTGACCCTCACTTGCATTCACTGCCCTTTCAAGGCTCTGTCCCTAGAAAAGAAGCTTTGGGCTGTAACCCTGTTTTCCTATCTTCATTTCAGATATATCTTGAGAATTCTGTTCTACAAACATTTCATTTATTCTCTAACTGGCCAAAGTTGTGCCATTCAGAGGTCTTGGCATTCGAACTGAATGAGGCCTCATTTCCCCAAGCCCATGATCTCACACCAGACACCCCAGTGTGAGCTCCCTTCTACCCAAGGGTCACACACCACCAGGCTGGGACACAGCGCAGTGTCTGTGGATATTTCTAACCAAGGGGTCGTGCCAGTTATTCCTCATCACTGATTCCTTCTGGCCTCTAGAAAGATACTCAATCCTAGAAAGAAAATGGCTCTGACATTCTTTGGGGGGGGAAATTAGCAAGGAAAGAGCAAACTGTTCACATTTTTGGAAATGTTACATGGAAATGTAAAAGTATTCTAATACACATCCAAAATATACTTAAAAAAAAAAAAAAAGAGGGGAAAAGAAGTAGTCCGTACCGGGAAAGGCTCCGCCCCCTCCTGGATCACAAACCCTTCGATAACATGCGTCAGGATTTGGGGTTTCACAATGGCCTGTGGTGGTTTATTCTCACCATTCTGGGGGGCAGTGCCGGCGATGCTGGAGGCAGAGTTTCCGTTCCCTGAGGTCATGCCGGGGCTGCTGAGGTCGGTCAGTGCATGAACAATGCCCTGCCCTGTCTCTGCACAAGGGAAGGTAGGAAAACACAAGCACGGCAGTCAGAACCAAGGCCAGGCCAGCAGGTGGACAGCAGGGACCCCACGCGGCCTCGCTTTTTCTGTGGAGCCAAACGACAATGCAAACCAAGCAGTCCCTTCTCTCAACGACCCATTTAAAAGCGGTGCAGGTTCAGTGGACACACCACTCAGTGTGACTACAACCAGCTCTGCAGCGGTGCGGCTAACCTGCTGGCAGTGTTTCTTAACTTCCCAACTGCGCGAAGAACGGTTCAACCAGGTTAAACGGAGAAGAATTCTGTCTCTGAGGAGTGAAGACCTTGGTCAATACTGATCTGGACAAATAAGGTAACATTCAATTCAAGGGAGAAAATGTATTCAAGGTGGTGTCTAAAACCAGGACAAAAAGCTGACCTAGGTATAGAGCTCGGGGTGTGACAGACTTTGGGAGAGAGAGGTTAAATGAACCTTCGATGAGGTTCCTTGGAGAAGGGTTAGATTTTAAGCATCCTGTGAAATGCCGAAGTACTGAACCCCAGAAATTAAAACAAAGGGAATTTGAGGGCTAAGCCCCAAGTACACACTATAATGTAGATCCGACTACTCAGAGACTGGTCACTGGGGTCCCTACATTAAGATACACATGTATTCTTGTACACACACGCTAGGCAGGGCTGAGGTTTTCTATGCTGTTTCTGCTGGTCTGGTGCTCCCAAGCAAGCCTCTTGCCCAGTTCTCAGCTCCACAGCCAATCTGATCCTCAGCCAACCACAGACTCCTTCCCTCCATGGACAACCCTTCCTACGTTTTCTCCTTGGGCTGGCCAGCCTTCCTCTGAAAGACCCAGCAGAGGGCTCCTAAAAGTGTGCCGAGGTGTCTGCGCAGAGCCACACAAGGGACCGCCTCTTCTCCACTTCAAGCAGCACCTCCCACAGCTGCCTCACTCGTGGAGGGGCCCAGACCTCGTCACCTCACTTTTCTAACGCTCTCCCTGCCCCCTTCCCAAGGCCATTCTCCACCACCACCTCCTGCGTGAGCGGAGGGTGCCTTTAACCTGGAACTTCCTAATAAGAAAGAAAAAACCATTTTCTTTATACCAACAAGTCTATTGATATTAAGCATAACCCAGTGTGTGTGTTACATATTTTAAAAATGATTTCATTAAATCTATCTAAGTAATTCGTGCACAAAACTTTATATGAAGATGCTCTTATTTCCTGTTAAAGATAGAAAATCTCACCATAGAATAGAAACTACGTAGCATGGAGAAAAAAAATAAACTCATTTTAGAAAAGGTTTAACTGGTTCATTTTCTGACTAGTAGTCCTAATGCTCAATAAACCAGGATAAATCTTTTTTGATAAAAAAGAACTCACCGTGACACATGCCTTCAGTACTCAGACCTCCACACTTCAGCTGTGATAAACTTCACAGCCAAGCAGGAGTCATCTGAGAGGTGTGACTGAGGAGTTTTTTTTTAATTAATTTTTGTTTGAGACGCAGTCACACGAGCAAGTTAGAAAGACTCCCTTAAGTGTTTTTAGTCAATTGAAAAAATTTTTTGACACTTTTGACTTTTCTGTAGAGACAGAATATTAAATGGGAACTGAAAAACAAAATCTTTCCTTAACAATCCATGAATAACTAGGAGGACTGAGTTAATTACACAATCAATCAAATTAAGTTTGCTTTCAAAATTTTAAATATTTAAGTCCGTATTTATATAATTACATTTTCTCTTCTATTTTTAAATTTTTTTTTTTTTTTTAAAGATTTTATTTTTTCCTTTTTTCTCCCCAAAGCCCCCCGGTACATAGCCCCCGGTACATAGTTGTATATTCTTCGTTGTGGGTCCTTCCAGTTGTGGCATGTGGGACGCTGCCTCAGCGTGGTCTGATGAGTAGTGCCATGTCCGCGCCCAGGATTCGAACCAACGAAACACTGGGCCGCTTGCAGCGGAGTGCGCGAACTTAACCACTCGGCCACGGGGCCAGCCCCTTAAATATTTTTTTAATTTATTTTTTTTAAAGATTTTATTTTTTCCTTTTTCTCCCCAAAGCCCCCAGGTACATAGTTGTATATTCTTCGTTGGGGGTCCTTCTAGTTGTGGCATGTGGGACGCTGCCTCAGCGTGGTTTGATGAGCAGTGCCATGTCCGCACCCAGGATTCGAACCAACGAAACACAGGGCTGCCTGCAGCGGAGCGTGCAAACTTAACCACTCGGCCACGGGGCCAGCCCTAAATATTTTAAATACGCAAAGAAACATACATTTAAAATTAATAAATGCTGTTAAAATATAAAGTTTACTATGTAAGTTAAAATTTTATTTTTAGATGATGACTATTTCCTTCTAATCAGAGCCTAGTAAAATATTCCCTGATTTTTTTTTTTTTGGAAGATTAGCCCTGAGCTAACACCCACAGCCCTGAGCTAACACCCACTGCCAGTCCTCCTCCTTTTTGCTGAGGAAGACTGGCCCTGAGCTAACATCCGTGCCCATCTTCCTCTATTGTATGTGTGGGACGCCTGCCACAGCATGGCTTGACAAGCAGTGTGTGGGTCTGCACCCAGGATCCAAACTGGCAAACCCCAGACAGCAGCATGCGAACTCAAACACTACACCACCGGGCCGGCCTCCCTGATTTCTTTCGGTGAACTACAGATTATAGAATCACAAGATCAGAAAGTCTGGTTCAACCCCTTACCAATGCTTGAACCTTCTCTATAATGCCCCATCCAATGACTTGCTGGCATCTGTTTGAACATCTCTAGTGACAAAGGAACTCACTACCTCTGAAGTAGTTTGTTCCCACCTTGGGAGGTTCAATTACAAAGTTCTTTATAACAAGCCAAAAATGTATCTTCTGTTAAAATCTGCCCACTTATCCTGGTTTTGTTCCTTAAGATCACACCCAGGCTAATCATATTTGTATAATGGGCAAAAACACAGGCTTAGACCTGGCTTAGAGACTGGATGACTAAAGTGAACTGGTGGCAAGTTCCCGTCTCTCTCTGAGCCTCAGTTTCCCTGGCTGTAAAATAAGGACAATAATAATACCTCCCTGTAGTGTCACTATGAGGACTAAGTGAGATGATGAATAGCAGGGCAGGGCTAGCACACTAGGAAAAGCTCAAGACATGCTCTTGGTGTCATGAGGGACGTCACTCACGAGCCCAGAGTATGTTCTCTCCTCCAGGCCAAACTCCCCCTGCTCCTTCTACTATTTCTACACAAAAGGCTGCAAGTCCATCGTCAGCCTAGGTCTTCTTTGCCTACACGTTTTAAAGTCTGCTGCTCAGTCAATACTAACATAACATATCAAGGGTATTGATCTAAGAGATCTGGTTGCCAAGATTTTTGTTTTGTTTCTTTTAAACACAGTCACATTCCTGACCGAGAGCGCAGGTGGAGCGGAATGAGTGACTCCCTGGTTTGAGTGCATAATACCTCTATGGAATTAATCCATTCCTCTCTCAATTCTGGCATCACCCCCACTTGCTGCTTTTCACTGATATTCATCACCAAACAGCTTCTGATACCTTGTCTCCGTTTATGGGATCTCTCCATCCTTGCCCTTCTCCTCCCCCCGATGCCCTTCCCTCCTGTCTCCTGGATCTGTGCCTACTGATGTGCACGGCAAGGTGGGTGTGTGTGTGGAGCTGGGGGGCAGGGGTATACCTCCTGAGGTCACACTCTCTCCTCATGCCAAATACAGCAAGGAACAGAGACGCTGACCAGCTCAGAGGCTACAGAGCCCATGCTTAACTCTGGGAAGGAAAGACTTTTTAGAATCTATGTTTTAAAAAAGGATCTTATTAAGCAAGAGAACAAATGAAAAACCTCTTTCACCATAACATTAGAAACTATCCCTCTCCATTCTAACTCTGGGGCAGGATACAGGAGAGACAGACTCCGAGGGGCGGCAGGGAGGGTGTTTCATGAACGTACAAAGGGTTGCGGCTGTTTCGCCTCGCAGTCATCTTGTAGCCCAATACCTCATCATCTGCCTTAGTAACAAAGGAGTTTGGGCTATTTCTGGAATGACCACACACAACCCCACCCCCTGCCAAGCTCAGCACACTGAGATTAATTTAATCTGCTTCCCGCTCTCCCAGACTGCTTTGCGGCCTGCTAGGGGGAAAGAAGCTTAATAGTGAAACTTGCAAAAACCTGCCCTGCTGGCCCTGAGGCCAGATAAAAGAGACAAAGAAATAAAGAAATACTCTTAGTATTCTTCCTTCCTCATTCTCTTGACCAGTCCCTGGCTGTAAGTGCAGCCGGAGATTCCCACGGGTCTCAATGCCTTTACAGAGAGTCAGACACCTGAATCTGAAAGGTGGAAGCCAGGACACCATCAGTCCAAGAGGCTGCGGAAGGGAAGTAAAGCCGAGCGTCGGGGCGGGGGCGGGGGCGGGGGGGGGGGGGGGGGGGGAGGCGTAGAATCTAGCCTTTAATTGAAGCTGACCACAAAGGGCCACGTATTCAGATCAGAATGAACAGAGTAGAATGTGCTGGGGAAGTCATTACACAATGTATGTCTCCGCCTCTAGGCTGCTTCTTGGTTCTGGTTTCATTCACAGGCTCAGGCAGAAATGGCCCTTCGAGGGGCTGGATAAAATATGAAGGACCGCCCAGGGGCCCTGTTTGTGAAATTACCTGCTTCAAGGCTGGTCCCCTATGCTGGCAAGGCAGGGTTCTGAAGCGGGGGGCTATGGCTCAGTCACCTCCATAGCTTCGGGGGCTAACCCAATGTCCAGTATGTGACAGGTATTTGATGTCGGTGAACTGGAATGTATGGACCCCACGGTCTCAGTCTTCACTGTCCACGTGAAGAGTACCGGTCTCCCCAGTCTCAAAACGAGCAACCTGGCACCAGCTGAGATTTGTACATTACTTTCTAAGGCTGTAATAATTTGAGAGCAGCAAGGCTGGCGCCTGCCCACAGGAACAGCATTTCCGGGTACCTGGCTACAGAGAAGAGGAGCTAACCCTCGGCCCACTTCTTACTGGTAGAGCAGGGAGTTTTCCCAAGGGAGACACAGCATTAAGGCGGCCCTAAGGCCCGAGCTCCGGACTCCCCGGCCCTTTTGAAACATTTACGCCGGCTCCAGGCATCTGGACGAGCACAATGACCTCCAGAGGCAGAGGCTGGGAGGCTCCTATAAAAATGGCCTTGCCCTCAGGTCACTTAGGTGTCCAGAGGGGCTGAGCCCTCCTGTCCAGTGAACAGAGGTCATGCCGGACCCAGCTGTGAAAAACCTGAGCCACCTCAGAACCAGCTCTGGTGTTCTTTACATGTACAAACAAGACAAAAATCATCGGTTGCGCCGGAACACGGTTTAATATGAACATCTTCTCTGGGTCTTTCCGATGGCCTGGCCACTCAATTCCTTTGCCGCTTAGACAGCGGCCGTGAAGACCCGCCCGGCGGCAGAGGAAAGGAAGCGCAGGCAGAGTTCTCCTTCCACCCGCTCCGCCTGCTCAATGGCTCATTTCCACTTTCTCTAGACACGAGGAGAAAGGATGATTTTAACTTCCAAGACTTCTAACTGCCCTCACTTGGCTGCAGCAGGAGTAAAACAGAGCTAACGAAGTTAATAAAGAATTTAAGGAAGCGCAGTAGGTGATAACACGCCTGCAGCGGATCCTGCTCGACAAATGGCAAAACAAGGTCACTTACACAACACAGAGCCTTCTCCCCAGGCCCCTGGCTCTGCAGTCACGCTCACTGTGCCTCAGCCTAGCAGGCCCAGTCATGTGGCCAGGGTGAGTGACAGCAGGATTCCCAAAGAACTGCATGCTCCTGAGACCCCAAGTGGAGCACCTGCGAAGAGACGCCCAGGGAAACCACACTGAGGAGGCATCGAGTGGCTGACGCAGAGCACCTGGTCCGAGCAGCACGCCGCACCACAGCATGGTAAGCTGGGCAGAACACACTGTCCTTGTGGAAAAGTCTGCTGGCCACCCTCCACCATCTCTAGTGATCTTTGGGCCCCTAAAGAAATCAGTACCACTCTGAAAGTGAGGGAGGTAAGATATTTCATAAGCACCAATTTGTTGGCATTGCTACTCGTCCCCTAGGGGAGAGGGTAGGAAAGTGAAGTGGGGAGCGGGGGAGAGCAGGCTGTGCGTGTGTGCGTGTGCGCGCGCGCGCGGGTGGGGGGGGGGAGGGCAGGAGGGGAAAGGGAGGGGAGGAGGAATGGTGGCTCTATGCTGGGACCCTGACAGAATACATCAATTAGAGATTCATTTGGTTAACAACTTTCTTTAAAATGCAAATATACACCTGCAGTCGTTCACACCTTCCCGTGAATCACTTGACTCAGATAAGCAAATGGTTTTCCTCCCAATTTAGGGACAGAAGGTTTGGTGGAGGGCTGGGGGTAGAGAGATCCTTCTGGATCAGGGGCATCAGACCACAGAAGATTAGAGCGAGAAGGGCCCTGAGTCTAAGATCTCAATTTTCCAAAAGAGGAAAAGTGTGTGTAGCTAAAAGCGTGCATTTTAGAATCAAGGCATGAATGGATGCCCTATATTTGGAAGACAGTATCTTCTAAAACACGCCCAAGGGGAGGTCTTAGTGATGGGAAAACTGTAGGCCCCTTCCCACTCTGGGGTCCCGAGTACCACAACGCAGGGGGTATTAGTGCCAAATGTTTGTCACTTTTTCAATTCTGGGAAGGACTGCGCTGTCAGACACACAAGAAGTCCTTGCCTCGAGGACACACAGCAGGCTGCTGCTCGCTCACAGGGCGGCTCCTCAGAGCACCTTCCTCGGCTCTGCAAACAAGGGCAGCCTGCTCCGAAAGACCTCTCCCTGCAGGGGAAGAACGGCTGGGACAGCAGGCTCCCTCTGGGGCACTTGGCTGAGGAAAGGGGAGCTTTTCCCCACAGGAGGGCAAGGCCTGGGTCCACACCCGGGTTGCAGCAGAGGAGCTGGCCAGCAGAATGAAAGGGAGGCTGAGCTGGGGGGGGAGGGGCCCAGACCTGCCCTCAGTGTTGCTGCAGGACGACCTTGTTAAGTCTGGGTTAAGAGGATTGGAGAGCACACCTGCTTCTCCGGTCTTAAGCATCTGGGCTGAGCGACTCCGGTGACATGACGGAGTCTATGGGGGAGGACTCCTCCTCCTCATGGGCGGCCATTACCATACAGCTGACTTTCGTGCCGTCTCTTAGGACACAGGCAGAGAGAGCAGCCCTCTGACTCACCCCTGAGCCCCAGCTAGAGTGTACATAAGCTGAATTGTAAACAGCTGAATGTTTTCCAAGCTGCCACCCCCGGCTCTGAAGGAAGCAATCAATGGGGCGAACGGGCACCCTCCCCCTGCAGTTCTGGACCACGGGAGCACTGGGGATTTCCAAACAGCTGCAGGAGCTGCTTCCCAGCACACAGGCCCTTCGGCCAGCTCAGACTCAGCAGCAGCACCTGCAGGATTGCAGGTGACTTCCGACAGGACAGGTCAAAGCACCAGGGACTGACAGCCAGCTCTGCCTGCAGGGATCAGGGAGTTTTCAAAAAGAGTTCTACTGAGATGGTGTCCTAGCCCGAGGCTGAGGGCTCCCAGACAGGCTCTTCTCTGGCAGATGCTCTGATTTCAAAAGGCAAGTGTCTGGAAGCGATGGGAGAGGCTCTGCTCTACAGACTCAAGATCACAGGAAACAGGAGGAGGACTGGCAGTGGGAAACAGCCCTGGGTCGGGGTCACACCTGGGTGCATACTCCGGTTCCATCTTTGATTACCTATGTAGCGTCAAGCACCTGCTCTGAGCCTGAGTGTCTCTATCTATAAAAATGAGGATCATACAGCCTATCTTGCAAGGTTACAGTGAGTATTAGGGTTTATATACATAAAATGCCTGGCACTGATTACACTTAGCAGCTGTGCTACATGGCACCAACGACTCTGGGATCAGAAAGGTCCTAGGCTTAAATCCCAGTTTGTAATCCCAGGCAAATTACTCTAGGCCTCAGTTTCCTGAATCTGTAAACTAGGGTACTTATACCTGTCTCATATGGCCACAGTAAGGCTTGAATAAGATAACGCAGGTTCAGCACAGTGGAGAGGTCTCACTTGGCCACAGGAGGGCTAACGTTGCTGAGACCTAAGAGGTGAGAAAGCCGCCCTAACGGCGCTCACTGAGCCTGGCCTCCTGGAGCCCCAGAGCAGAGCTGCTCTTTAACTGGTCCACACTCAGGAATCGTTCAAGTTCCTCAGATGCCTGGGTCTACTCAGGATGTCCCGTCCTTGCTCTTGAGGTGAGGCTTCAGGAAGAAATGTTATTTCCACTTTCACAGTGACTGCCCCATAACAGACATGTGCCTGCCCTTCAGGGCAGATGCACTGTCTGAATCCATCTGCAACAGTGACTGACCCGCAGGACAAGACCACCACCAGATTCCCTTTCTACACAGTTCTGTCATGCAGAGGTCCAAGGGATCACACAGATGCTGCAGAAGAACCCCAGAAACCAGAAAAGAGGAAACTCTGGAACAAAGAGCCACTTTACCTAGAGAAGAGTAAATACATGGAACTTGTAATGGCAGGAGGTGGTTTAGCCTACGAAAAAAATCATGGAAGACGCATTTATAACAGTTAAAAAAACCCCTAGAAATGTTCAATAAATTCCCTAATTATTTTCAGGTTGATAACAAGGAGAGGCCACCATGTTGCCCGATGTGGTGCCTTATTTATTTGCCAGTTGCAGAATGGGGGGGCTCGGGGGGGAGGAGGGAGATGGAGGAAGCTAAGCCTCATCTGTCCTGTCTGTATAATGGGATAGATAATACTTATCTTGCAAATCAATCTGCCTGATAACTTCTGCTCCTGGAAAACATTGCCCTCTTCCTTCCTGCAACCGGTCTCTAAGTTTTCAATCACCCTACTTTGCTCCCGATCAGCTGATAGAACAGATTAATACTGACTACTGGAGCCCTGGAAATGTGGACTTCATTGATTTTTTAAAAAATGGTATGTGATTCACATTAATTTTAAAGTGTCATTTGCTTTGAATGTTTAAAAATGTCTTAACATAGCTGTGTGGATCTAGGCCACATATAGATGGTTTTGAATATGCTAAAGATATCAATAACTAGGGATAATTATACAGTATTTGAGACATAATAGCCATGCAACTAGACTTTTAAAAATAACTCCCAGCAGTCACGAACTCTCGTTTTCTTGCCAACAGTCTCAATATTCAGAATCAGGCCTGGTCCTCCTAAACTACTGGAGAAGAGCTGGTTATGACATGGCATCTCATAGTCCATCTCTTCTTAAGAGAAGCTATAGTAAATTTCACTGCTAAGAAGAAAATCATCCAAGAAACAGCTATTCACTTTAAAGAGAGTCATAATAGCAAAGTGGGACTCTCCTCAACATCTGGATTCATCTCAGAACACTGGCAATCCCTACTTAATAGCAATCATTTCTTCGGCAGATGTAGGAAGAAGGTTCTTTTCTTCTGGACTTACCTAAATTTAAAAAATCATTCGGAAGTTGAAAGAACAGGAAAGCACATCCTTTTTCACTAACTATAAATAATTTGAAAGAGGAAGGAAAAAAAAAACTCTTTAAGTTTACTATCTGGCCCAGACCGTCTTACAATGAATCACACAGCAATAATTTATTTACGCTGTGTTTACTATACTTTTTATCTTAAAAAACGAATCATTTTTAATTGTATAACTCTTGATTAACTATGAAACAGCCCATTTCTTGACCATGTCAATTACATTCTACTTTTGTTATTGCCCAGGAAAAAAAGTCCAGAATCTGTTATGACTGTTGTCTTAGATGAACAAACGGTTGATTATTTTCCTAACAATTTCTAAACTGTCATAAAGTTGAATTAAAGATGGTTTGCCTCTGAATTTCTAAGTATCAAATCAGTGTCCTGATGTAGCTAGTAATTCAAACCGAAATTTTTAAATAAGTCAACGCTTAAAATGAAACCTGCATCTATTTGAGGTGTGAATAAGTAAAGTTATCTTAAACAGGCACACGTTTTTATTTTTTAATAGAAAACAGACCCAAAAAGAGTCTTTCTAACTGGTGACTCAGACTGTAGTCTAAACCATGTCATAAAAGCACTTAAAACATAAATCTACATACGTTCATGCCTCTGCCTTCAGGGGGTAGCCCAGCTTTGGTTTCCATCACACAAGGTGCTAACTCACTGCTGAGAGAGTCATGTCTGTTCCCGGCACAAAGGCCTCAGGAGAGGAGATTGCATAAGGCAGCCAGCCCTCGGCCTGCTTTTCCACGGGGGTGGAAAACACAAAGCATCCCTCTACAACCACTTTTCTGTGAGATTCCTCCTGACCACAGAAAATCATCATCTTCATCTTCCATTTGCAAAATGGCACAAAGGGAATAAAAGCGAAACTATCATTTATGAAGACTCCTTATTCTCATTTCCCTATGCTCATCTCTAGCAGATGTATCTTTTCAGAAGACAATCTTTTTGAGGAAGGGACCCAATCTGTCTGGAGATTAAAGGGCACTGAACAGCTGGCAGAACTTTAATATAAACTCGGGCTGACTCAAGAGAGGGAAAAAACCCTTGGTAAATATCATACTAACATGGAGCTGAATCACCACGAACCATACCAGAACTGGAATCACCACCCTATTCCCTACTTTTTAAATTTAAATTTTATTTTCCCTTACTGATCCTTGCTAGCTGAAAGTGAAGGACTTTGACAGGAAGTGGGTAAACTTTATTTGGCAAATGGTTATCAAATGTCTAGCATGTGGCCCAGAGCCCAAAGGAGGACAGAGACTTAGAGGAAAAGCCTAAGGCAGTCAAGTTACCCTCTTCATATATTCACAGCAGGAAAAAATGGAGACGAAAGACATGCGTGAACTCACAGGTAGAGGTTCTTAATTCTGAGACAATAATCTTTTTTCGTTTTCCTTAAATGAGAAAACCTAGAGAAGAGACAGCCTATGTAAGAGCACGCAAGACCAGAGGCGAGAACAGTTCAGTTTTATAGGATCATCCATCCATTTCTTGCTCTCCTCTTAGTTTATTCTCTCTTCCTCTGAAAGATCAGAACCCAGAGATCCAAAGCATCCGAGACAGGAAATGAGTAAGGCAGGAAAAAGGATGTGGTCTGAAAAAGACTGGATTCTGGGGCTGAGCCAGAGAAAGTAACAGGCACAGGGTCACAGATGGGGGAAGGGGTCTTGATGGCAGGAAGAGAAGTGTCAGGGTCAGTTGGCTTAGAAAAAAAGGTGGTGTCAGAGGGGATATGTCTGTGGAAGCATAATGACACTTTCCTAAAAGGTTCTCCTCCACTGAAATACAGAGAAACAAGGGCTGAAGAAGCCTCCAGCCGGGAGAATCACTACTGAGACAGGAGGAAGAGCGAGAGCTTCCTCTGTAGTTTAAGGGAAGTGAAATAATACACATGGAGTGCACTGGACAAAGGTAAATCAGAAATTCAGCCAGGACCTGGAAGAGAAGTGGAAAGGGCTGAGAAATGGTACACGATGAAACGCCAACATTCATTAAGCATCTATCTGCCACATACCAGTCAAACATCAGCTAAAAACAAAACCAAAAACAACCCACTTTCTCAAGATTAAGGCTGGAAAAGAAAGGCATCTATTCTTGCCAGTGTGATGGACAAGCCTGGAAACAGACCTTGGGTGGGCTGGGAGGCAGAGCTCACGTGATGACGTGTGCCTGGAAAGGGCAGGTGCCAAGAGAGCACCACTACCCATCTGCTGGACCATCTACGGAGCCAGCCAGCCCTTGTGAACGAGCCAAACGAGAAGCTCTGGTTCCTGCCTGCCAGGGACTGGAACTCAGGTATGGAAACAGTGGAAAACAGTTTATCAGCTGATTCAAAAGTATGGCTATTTTTAAATGGAGACCCAGATGTTGGGGGCTATGTGGGAAAACCACTTTTATATTCCCCACAGGGCTTAGGACGGTGCTTTACATGAAGCAGGAGCCTAATAAAGGTGTGTTAAATCTTACCGAGTGAAACCAAACTACTTAACATAGAATCTCTTGCCCTACAGTCAACACAGTAAAGTTACTTTCTTTCTATTCTAGAGTCAAAATGATATGAAGCCCTACATCCCTTGTGACCCAAACCTAGGCCCTAATCAACAGACACTGCCACAGGTCTGCCGCCCTGTCCTGGAATAAGAGATGGGGAGGGTAGGGGGAAGAAATATAGGAGCAAGAAGGAATTTCCTTGCCTCATTAGCCTGTAATTTTCAGACTCACCTAGAAATCCTGGCAGTTCCAACATTTGGGTTGACTCAGGAGGGGAAGAAAAAATCCCAGGTGAATGATAATTGGATTACCCAGTTATGCCCCAGAGCCAAATGGCTGGAAAAGGCCAGGACAGCAGGGTCTGATACAGTTAAAGTGACATTATCTACTAAACCAAAAATCAAGACACTGGGGCTGATAGACAATGAGATGGAATATTTTAACTTGGGGCTGTCCTAGAAAAATCGGGGACATATGGTGTATTTAGGTCGGGGGTTTATTTCACAACAAGGGATCCTCTGGGCCCAGTATGCTAATGGAGGGGATTAAAGACCGAGGAGGGGAGCTATCTAAGGGGAAAGCTGTCACTGAAGCAGGAAAAAGAATAAAAGAGTGTGTCTGTAGACAGCACGGAAAGAAAGTAAACATCGTAGGTATGGAGTAGGAAGGAAAGTTGATCAGAGCTGAAAGCCAGTCAGTGCAATCTGTTCAGGCGTGGAAGGAGGGGTGGGGGAGAGCTGGGGAGGGTCGGCATGGTGGGGTATCACCGGCACAGGTTGGGAGCCGACAATACAGGAGCCAGGGGCTAGGAGTTCAGACTGTAGCTTCGCCATTAGTTTGCAACCTGACCTTGGGCAAATTACTTCCCTCTCTGTGGACCTCAATTTAAATAGAAAATCTCACAGATCCCGATTTTAAAGTAAAGAATCCACAACATACTATACCTTCATTTGGCATGGGAAGGAGAGAAAACGCTCTTCTAAAAATGGAAGAGGACAGACACAGAACAGCTTGTCCCTTTCCATCCAATTAAAAACCTCCTGAGACTGAACTAGATTAAAAACAAAACTCTCCGGCGAAGCCGCAGGCCCTCCAAGATGGGCAGCCTCCTACCAAGAGAGTACAGCCGATGCCAGCAGCCTTGCCCCCAGACGGACCGTCCACCCCCCGGTAAACCGCCGTCCCGGGAGGCCGGGGGCGGGGGGGATGGGGGCGTGCGGGGACTCGGGTAGGGTAGGGACGGGGACACACGGAAGCGTCTGGCAGGCCGAGGTTGACACAGCGGCTTCCGGGGGAGTGCGGGGCAGGCAGGGTCCCGACGAGAGGGGGAGGCGCAGGACACCTCCCAGGCGCCGAGCGGGCGAGAGTCGCGGGCTGGCACGGCCTGGCAGCCGCGCAGGCCCGGGCCAGGAGTGGCACCGGAGGGCGGTGCCCGGTCTCCAGCGCGCGAGCGCGGCCGCCCACCCGCTCCTGACCCAGCCACCCCCCGCCACGGGCACTGACCTGTCCAGGGCCCGGCTGGGCCTGGCCGGGCGGGGCCTACGCAGCCCCTCGGCCGGGCGCCGCCTGGCGCGGGGTCCCGGGCCCGGGCGGGCCGCCTCCTCTCCGCCGGGAGCCTCCGAGCCGGGGCCCGGGGCTGCCGCGGCGCATCCGACCGCACCGGCCGGGCCGGCGTCGACAAAGGGCGGCGGGGGCGCGAGGCCGCGGCGGGGGCGCGGGCGGCGGCCGGATTGCGCGCGCGCGGCGGGCGCTCGAGGGCTGCAGCCGCCGCGGAGACAATGCGGCGCGTCCCGGCAGGGCTCCCGCGGCCGCCTCCGCCGGGGGCGGGGCCGGGCCGGCGGGGCGGGGCCTCCGGGGGGCGGGGCGCCGGCGCGGAAGCGGGGCCGCGCGCTTCCTTTGTGCGGCCGCCGCCCCGCCCCGCGCCCTCCGGAAGGCGCCCCGGGCCGGCGGCCGCGCGGGGACATCGGCTTTCGGCGTGGGGAGGCCGCCGCGCCACGAGGACGTTTGTCCTCGCCCGGCAGACGTCCCCAGTGGCGTGGTGGCCAATTCGGGGGCAATACTAATAACAACTCCCAGTAATTGAGTGCTTAGTCTGTGCCAAGCCCCCCATGCACGCGCTCTCACTTAGCGTTCACGATGACCCTCCAAGTAGTCATTATCCTGCCCGCTCGGAACTGAGGATCAGAGGTTAAGTGATGACCGAAGTGACCCAGTTACACCTCCATAAACGGGGATAATGCCTGCTCTTTAGCCTTACCGGGAAGGTTAACTCAGGACATTTACACAAATTGCCTGCAGTGCCTGGCACACAGTTGGAGCCCAATAAATGTTATTTCTCTTCTAAACCACGCCGGTTTAAACGGAATTGTCATGGCTAGGCGCATTCCTTCAGTAGGTATGCTCGGAGCTGTGAGGGATACAAAAGGTGTACAGTGGGACCGTCTCACCCCCGCTGCCAGCTTTACACACGGATCTCTCTCCGGGCTTGACTTCTCTCTATTCCCAACATTTCCCCATTTTCTTGCCTTTCTTAGCATTCCTATTCCCTGTTCCCCCTTTTCCCCTCAGGCCTCTCATCCCTTCTTTTTGTTTCCGTGTTTTACATTTATTTTATACTCCCTGATTGTTTACTGGCTCCCTTTCTTTTCCCCATTCCCTTTCCCCTCTACTATTTTTCAAACTTTCGGAGCCTTCTTTCATTAATATTCACATTTCCTCCCCCTTTCTGCCTTTGCATTTCTTACGCTTAAACATGTGTTGTATAAACGAAGGTAACATGGGATGGAATACTCAGCTTCTCTCGATTCCCCAAACCTGCCCGCACTTTCCTGCCTCCCTGCCTTTACTTCCACTGGTCGCTCCTGGAATGTCCTTTCCCCAGCTCTGCATGTCCAGGTCCTACCTGTCCTCCAAGGTCTAGAACAGTGCTCGGCAAACTTCTTCTGTAAGAGGGCAGAGAGGAAATATTTTAGACTGCGCAGGCCATGGGGTCTCTCTTGCAAGTACTCAACTCTGCTGTTGCAGCAGGAAAGCAACCACAGACAATACATACATGAATAAGGGTGTCTGTGCTCCAACAAAACTTGATTTGTGGACACTGAAATTTGGATTTCTTGTAATTTTCACATATCATGAAATATTATTCTTTGATTCTTAGAAAATTTTTTTAAATGTAAAAACCATTATTAGCTTGTGGGCTGTACAAAAACTGATGATGCCATAGATTCGGCCCTTGGGATGCAGTTTGCCAACCTCTGCTCGGGAACAATGCCACTTCCTTCCTGCAATTCCTGCAATCTATCCTGATAATCTCCATTTGGTGGTAACTTTCCCTCTGAACTTTAAAAGCACTTACCTATAATCCTTCTATGGCATCGATCCCATTTTAGTTTTATTGTCTGCTTTTTCCCTGTGCATTTCTCATCTTTCGCAGCAGACCTTAAACTCCTTGAAGGCAGGGTACAGATCTTATTTCTCTATGTATACCTCTCATCCCACAGTGCTTTGCACGGAGCAGGCATTCAAACACATACAGAATGGATACATATGTAGGTCTTGGGTAGCTGACAACTGTTTCCACCGGGCAAAGCTTACTTGTCTCATGAGATAGTAGTCAGGAGCAGGATGCTTGTTATACGTATATCATCTTGATTAGATTTCAGAAGGAGATGTTTGAGAGCTTTGTAGACAAGAGGGAGAAAGGCAGACGGATGCCAGTTCATTTAGGGGTTGTTGGATAACACGTACTCAAAGAAAGAATATTGATTAGCACCAACCTGCAGACAGGGCATGCGTCCTCAGTCAGGTCCTATGAGCAAATTGGTTAAAGACAAAGAAAACATACTCTCTAGCTTACAGATGGCAAAGTGAAGCAGAGGCGTTAGTAGGATGAATAACAAAATTCACATGTAAAACATTCCTGCCCCATGACATATTCTCTCCGTGCCTCAGTTTTCTTATCTTTAAAATGGGGATGATAAAAGTCCTTGCCCCAGAGGGCTACTGTAAGGATTAGAGGAGGAAATACATGGGATGCCTGACAGACAGGGCTCTGTAAACGTTCAATATTAACTATTACTATTTTCTCACTAGGCTGGAGCCATGGGCTAAATTCACAAGATAACACTTAACGGATAGAATTAATTATATTTTGACTTAAACTATAGATTGTACAAGTATGAGCTTGAGGAGACCTGGAATGATAACAGTTCATGTAAAAAGAAACCTCAGAAACGAAAACCCAACCCAGCTCTCTCGATTCAGGTGACACAGTGCTCTGTGAGCAAACATCGCCCTGGGCTGCAGGAGTGAATGTGGGGCCAGAGGGGCAGTGTCCTGAGGAAGGGGGTGAGGGAGTTACACCTGGAGCAAGTCGTGACGCTGCCCTTTCAGAGCTGTGTGACCCGGAGCCTCTTCGAGCTTTTGTTTCCTCCTCTGCATAACGGGGACAGAAATATTTCTCTCTCAGGGTTATCATGAGAAAGGAAAACTTAGAGCAGCACTTGGGACATAGTAGATATTCAAAAAATGGTACTTCCTCCCTCCCATACCATGCAGATGTAGCAGACAGGCTTATAAAGCTAGGTGCAGCCAACTGTGGAGATGAGTGGCTTTTTATATTTGAAATCAATGTGCTTAATTTGGGGGATCGCACTTTAAGAGAATTAATGAAAAGGTGGAGTGTGGCAAGACAAGAATGCGATGTCTTGACATGTGATGGGTAAAAAAATGAAAAAAAGTCTCAGATATTTAGGCTAGAGATTTTCTCTTTTTTTAATGGGAAGGAGAGGAAAGAGACACGATAACTGTCTACGAACACCGAGGGAGATGGACTCTGTTACAATCCACAAGACAGAATCACAACCAGTGATGGAAGTTCCAGGAGAGCGAGTTAACTTAAACTTAAGTTTTGGCTTAATTTAAGGAGTAACTTTCTGATAATTGGAGCAATTCCACAATGGAACGGGCTGCTTTTCAAAATGGCGAACCCCTTATCACTGCAAGCGTGCCAAGAGAATGGATGACCTCCTTCCTGTTTGTTAATTTTGCTAATGTTCTTTCTCCATCTTCTTTTGCTTTCCTTCTCTTTGACCCCGCCCTCCAGTCCTTAGAAGACATTTCTAACCTCTCTCCGGCTTTGTCCCAAAGCACTTTTCTTCGCATTTCTTCTTCTTCAGTTTCCAACCTCTTTTGCTCTTGGCTCTCCCCACCCCCACTCCCAGTCTAGACTTAGTCCAATGACGGGAACTGCCTCCCTGAGTTGTAGGTGGCCCATGCTCAGAATGTCCCTGGGATCTCACTAGGACTGTGTTGCACACGGGCAGATGAGGAAGGAAAGCAAATGGATCACTGCGGAGGTGCTCTGTGCCCTCCTGTCAGGGCAGAAGGACCCAGGGGTACTCTGTGACCCTCCCGTCGGGGCAGAGGGACCCAGAGGAACAGCTGTGACTCTCCCATCAGGGCCGAGTCTCCCGAAACCCAGGTCATGGAGAAGTCCACTTGTCACTGGGCATGCACAGACAGACAGACGGGGATCCCAGAGCTGAGCACAGTCCCTTCAAAGATGCTTTCCATGAGCTGAACCCATTCTGATCCCCTCTGGGTCCCCCCAGGCGTTTCCCTCATCTTTGAGCTACACAGCCATCTGGTCATATTTCCAATTTCAGGAACTCCCTCTCATACCAAACAAAGCAGAGAACCGAGACAACTGGAAACCTGTCTGAACTCTTAACTTGGCATATGGATATGCAGACACATCTGACAGTGATGACATGTAGGCCTCAGTCTGGACCTAGAACTTTCAACTCTCCTTTTCTTCCTCTATCCTTTTCCTCTTAAGCCTTCTGAGCCCCCTTTCTTTATCCTTGGTTTATCTTCTCATTTCCTCCTCTGTTTCCACCTACCCGGCTTCCTCGTTGCGTCTTTGGGCTTGCAATGGTTTGCCCTCCCATTCCAGATGCCCAAGCGAAAGGTGCCAGGGGAGGGCAAGGAGGGCTGACTCTCTCCCCTCCCCCAAGGGCCCCACTACACTTCATACCGTGAGCTGGGGACTGCTGGATGTTAGGGCTCTTGGGTACAGGAAGGCCACCAGGCATGGCAGTGACGATGGCTTGCTGATGCGGTGATGGGCCAGACCGAGTCTCAGGCACACTCTTCTCCCCGGGCACCACTTCCTTCCAGTCATCTGGGGTGCACTGCTGGGGCTGTTAAGGGACAGGACAGAGACGGCCTTCTCGTGAATTACCTCTACATTTGTGGACACTTCCTCTGTTTCTGTGGAGCTTGGGTAGAAGGCAAGGACAATAAGACTCAGCCAGCCCCAAATTAGGGAGAGGCCCCTTTTCTTTCTTGAAATACTCAGGGAGGACTTCAACACTCAGCCCCCCCACCCAGAAACACATCCACATGGGGGCCGCGGGATTGTCTGAGCTGTATCTTCCCGTTTGTGCCCTGGACCTTGGGACTGGCTTACTCACCGCCGGTGAAGCAGGCTGCAGTTGCAAGATGACAGCGGAGGCGTGCTGGAACCTGCGTTGAGGGGTGTGGGACAGGCCCTCGGGATATCCATTGTGAGGTCCAACATCTGGTGTGGGCAGGTGACATTGCTGAGTGCTGCCAGGCTTGTGCAGATTGGCAGCGGGGCACTGGAGAGGCAGAGTGGACGTAACTGGGCCTAGTGGCATGGCATGAGCTTCCGGGCCGGGCTGCAGGGCCAAGCTGGGAGGGATGGAGGCCAGCTGTGGGTGGGACTGGGTTTGGAGTGCAGGCCGTGACTGCTGGGGCTGCTGCTGCTGCTGCGGTGGCTGCTGTTGCTGCTGTTGGATCACAAACTGGGGCTGCAGGTGCTTTGAGGATGGCTGTGGGAGGAGCTGGTGTGGCTGGAGCTGAGCATAGGCTGCAGGGGGAAAGACCAGGTTGGGTGGCATGGCTGGGCCTCATCTTCTGCTATGTCCCCCCAACTGTGCTCCCTCCCACATCCGCAGAAAGAAGGCTTCCCAGACTCGATGTTTCTTGTTTTCATCTCTTTCATCTTTCACCCAGAGCCTGGCCTGATCATGGCCATGGCCCAACTTCCTCTCTCTGTTTCCTTGCTTTCTTCCTATGCCAGAACATTGGGCCCTTGGCTGTCCTTCAAAGCCCAATGCAAAACTTGCCTCCTCTGTGAAGCCTTCCTTGATCGTTCCAGCTGTTCAGAGAAACACTGGATTCTACAGTGTGCCATGTTCGCTCTCTCCTCCGTGCCCTTTTCTCCATGCCTGCACTATGTGCAGCCTCCCAGCACACAGCCCAGCTCTGTATGGCTAGTTTTTAGTCTCCCTGCTGGCTCTGCCCAGGCTAGGCCTCCTCCAGGAAGCGCCAGTCGCACACAGTGGTCCTCAGACTCTGGCAGGAGGCAGACAAGGGCTGGACTACCAGTTCCTTCTGTTACATACTGTGGGACCTCGGGCTAGCGGCTTAACTTCTCTAGGCCTCAGCTTCCTTGTCTAAAAATTGGAAATACAAATAGTTCCTGCCTGGAAAGTTGCTGTAAGGATGAAATAAGAAAAAACTGTGCGAATAAAATGAGAGAAAATGACTTAATGTGTGTAGCACAGTGTCTGGAACACAGTCACATCCAATCATCTCTAGCCATAATCAAAATTATTTGAGTCTTGGTTTAGGTTCTCGAAGCATCCTGGGCTTACCTGTATCATAATAATGTGTATTGCACTGGGTTATAACTGTTTCTTAGCTATCTTCCCTTCCAGATCGTGAACCTCTTGTGGTCAGAAACTATGATGTATCTCTTTATCCAGAACCTCACATAGTGCCAGACATTAGATGGGTGCTAAGTAAATAAACTTATTGTCCTGAACTGGAATTCATTTGTCGCCATTTGCTCCTGGCCTTTGCTGCTCCCATTTAAACCAGGCTGACTCTGAAGCGAGGATTCTTGTACTTTTCGGTAATCCTTCCAGTGTCTGGCTCACGCCTGGTATACAGTAGGGATTCAGAAAACTCAGCGCAGAGATGGATTGTCCTCACACTGCTCACTCTCTGTCTAGTGACATCCAGGCCAGCTTAGCATGAGGGCAGCTTGGCTAAGTCTGTCCTGCCTGGCAGCGGCCCTCCACAGAGGCTCCAGAGCTGCAGAGCTGGCAGAGAGAGGCTGTGCTGTGCAAATGCACAGAGCCCACAGCTGGAAGCTCACAGATGGATTTTTACAAAGGCTCCTAGCCAATGAGGATAAAGGCAAGTTCTGGGTCCCGAGCTAACATTTTAAAAGGATCGTGTGACACTTACAGGTGCAAAGTAAGCAGATTTCAAACTGAGTTAGGGGAGGTACCTTCTTTCTTGAATTTTGTCGGTTTACATGCAAGTTTCTATCTATCTCAGCCCAACACAGAGTTCCAAGCAGAATGCCAATGGGAATGGAAGGGAAAAGACGGAAACAAGAGGTGTGAAGGAAAAACAAAGTGGTCCTTGGTGATGACTGCTGTAGGCAGACAAAGGGGGAATACGGATGGCCTGCAAGGCTGGAGTCTAGACGACAGTGTGTGATGGAAGAGGGAAACTCAGACGGCGACGGGGTTTTGAGAGAAATGTGTTGCGCATGCGGTGAAACATCCAAATGGAAATGGCCTGCAGGCATTTGGTGATTATAAGTTGCCCCTGACCCCAACCTAAGCCTTGTCTCCTAATTCCACACTGCATAGCTCAAAACTTAGCAATCAGGCAAAGATGGTTAATCAGGGAAACTTAACCATCAGGACTTTTTAAGAAGAGTGTCGATAAGGCACCTGCGAGACCCTGCAGATGCCACAGAGTGCCCGGTCAGGCTCCAGCAGCCAAAACGATCCACAGAATGACGGGCAGATCTTTTTCAATCATTATGAAACTCAAGAAAAACTTTTCTCCCTTAATACAGAATCATGAATTCCTGCCCCGGAGCAGAATCACTCTGGGGGCTGCCCGTCTGTGGTGAGAACTGGAGATGGCACAGGTCAGAGAGGCTAAGAGGGTCAGTGGCATGTTCCAGGACTCACTGTGTGGCCTGAGACAGGTCCTTTCCCTTCTCAGTGCTTCAGAGTTTTATCTGTGAAACAAGAGGTTTGGGCTGGCTGATCTCACAAGTCTGTTCCGGCTCTACAATTTGTTGGGGGTAGCTATGGCAGGAAAATAACTTAAAATTCAGGATTTAGCCGGTGGAAAAAAGAAAGTTAAAGAGGAAAAGGTTCCAGATCTCTGGAGCATAAAGAGTACAGTTAGGACAATATACGTTTGTTTCCCACGATGGGGAAAGGCAACTGCTGGCCTCCTGGCCCCCTCTCCCTGAGCCTCCCGTCCTGTCCCACTCTCTCCCTCACTCTGTGCTGCTTGTGGAAAACCGAAGGCCATTGTTTAGAACAAATGATGCTAGTATATGCCAAGGCTGGGAACAAAGCTCAGGCAAACTTAGATAAGTTCATAGATCGAAGACCCCAAGGTACTTTGGGGGGAGTGAACATCCTTAACTTTTTGAGGTTAATAGAAAGCAAAAATCATGATTTAACTCCAGCATTATCCTGGGTCAAAAGTCCTTTTATTTAAAGCATTGCAGTAACTTTCTAATTGGTCTTTCCGATTCCAGTTTCTTCTCTCTGTATTCCACCTCACAGACAGACTGCAGATTAATCTTCCTGGTGCACAGATCTGATCTCTGATTAAAAGCCATCAGGACTCTCCTTTGTCTGCGATTGTCTAAAGCGCCTGGCATTCAATATCTTCTTATAACATAAACTACCCTTTTAATTTTTATTATTTCTTTGATTCAAGCCATCTCTGTTCACTGTCCCCCAGATAGAGTTTATGCCTTGTCTTGTACTGTCTAGAGTGCCACACATCAAAGCCTTGTCATCTGTTCCCTGGATGTCCCTTAGAGCCCACAGGACTCTTCCCCTTCTCTGAGCTGCCCCGAGGTCTCTGCTTTGCGCTGCCCTCAGAGACACGGCGTTTCCAGCAGTCGAGTGTGGGCTGTCGGGTCAGAATGCTGGGATTCGAATCCTAGCTCTGCCCCTTACCAGCACTGGGACGCTGGGCAAGTTACTGGACCCCTCTCTACCTCTGCACTGTCCTCTTCAGAATGGGGGTGATAATGACACTTCTCTTGTAGTTATTTCAGTAAATGCCTTCTCTCCTTTAGTAGGCAGAATTTATGTGATTCGTCTGTTTCTTCTAAAGTACTGCTCAATCAGCATTGCTGAATGAATGAATGAATGAATGACAACATGGTGGGACTCCAGCTTGTCTGTCTCACCAAACTTTTCCTCTTCAGAGCCAGAGCATGGACAAGATAGGTGCAACCCTGCAGGCCATTCTCGCTTTATCAGCATTCTGGTTTATTGAAGACCCTCCTCCTGTCCAACCTCTGCTCCAACCTTCACCTTCAGTAGCCTTCAACCACCCTAACGGTTCTATTCCTTGTCCATAAAACAGCACGTCCCCTTGTGCCTGTCTGGCTTCGATGTCAGTGCTTTCATGTTCTGGAATGCCCTCCTTCTGTTTCACGGATCTAAGGCAGAAATTTCCTTGGCCCCGGCTCAGCTCCTGCTTCCTCCCTCTTTGCCCTAACCCTCAATTATGGGTTTTCCCTCAGAATTCCTGAACGCTTTTATTGTTTGTTTGATTTATTTGTGATTTAACATGTGCTATCTTGTATATCTATTTCATGGATCCTCAAAAATTGATTCTTATCTTCCCGCCTCTGCTTTTAACATCTTTTGACTTGGGATGCATATTACAGTTGATGACGTTGGTTTAATTACAGAGCGTTTCTTTCTTAGAGCTAAAAGAATAGGGCTGGCCCGGTGGCGCAGCGGTTAAGTTCACACGTTCTGCTTCTCAGTGGCCTGGGGTTCACTGGTTCAGAGCCCAGGTACAGACATGGCACTGCTTGGCAAAAGCCATGCTGTGGTTGGCGTCCCACGTATAAAGTAGAGGAAGATGGGCACGATGTTAGCTCAGGGCCAGTCTTCCTCAGCAAAAAGAGGAGGATTGGCAGCAGGTGTTAGCTCAGGGCTAATCTTCCTCAAAAAAAAAATAACAGCGCATCCTACAATCAGTGGTGTCTTAGAGGAAGTGAAAAGGAATATTTTCATTCTTTTGTGTGTTTATTTCCTATCTATCCAACCAGACTATGTGCTTTTTTTTTTTAATTTATGAATTGTTTATTTCTGGAATTTCTCATTTAACTTTTTTTAAAATTTTTAAAAATTATTTATTTATTTATTTTTTATTGAGTTAATGATAGGTTACAACTTGTGAAATTTCAGTTGTACATTAATGTTTGTCATTCATGCTGTAGGTGCACCACTTCACCTTTTGTGCCTACCCCCCACCCCACCTTTCCCATGGTATCCACTAACCTGTTCTCTTAGTCCACATTTTTAAATTCCTCATTTGAGTGGAGTCATACACAGATTATCCTTCTCTAGCTGGCTTATTTCACTTAACATAATTCCCTCAAGGTCCATCCATGTTATTGCAAATGGAATGATTTTGTTCTGTTTTGCAGCTGAGTAGTATTCCACTGTATATATGTATCACAGACTATATGCTTTTTGAGTCAAAGACATGTCTTATGTTTCTTTCTTTTCTTTTTTTTTTAAAGATTTTATTTTTTCTTTTTCTCCTCAAGGACCCCCGGTACATAGTTGTGTATTTTTAGTTGTGGGTCCTTCTAGTTGTGCTATGTGGGATGCCGCCTCAGCGTGGCCTGATGAGCAGTACCATGTCCGTGCCCAGGATTCGAACTGGCAAAACCCTGGGCCGCCGAAGTGGAGCGCGCGAACTTAACCACTTGGCCAGGGGGCCGGCCCCTGTTTCTTTTTTTTAAACTTCGAAGATGTGCTTTAATTTAACTGGAAGGTTTTTATGTTTCTTTTACCTTCCACATTGTCCAACATAATACTCCACATGTTTCTAGAGGCTGCTGCTGACCAGGTAGGATCGATGACTTCTGCTCCCTCTCCCAGGCCCTCGTGCTCAGTTTGGGTTGGTGAAGGATCATTGAAGCCGTGATACCGGAGGAGGCCACGTCCCTCTTCCCAAAGCTAGGACGGGGCTTGTCAGTTTATGAACTATAAATGCAGAAATCTCTCTGGGCCGTTCTTCTTTTGCCCTAAGGTCTAGTAGCTTCATTTTTCCCCTGTACCCATTTTGGCTCCCCTATCCCCCACTGCTGGAAAGTTCATTGCTTCTAAGGAACAAAAGGTTGCTTCCATGGGACCTCAGCCACAGCTGTGGGAGGCCTCATCAGCCCTGTCTGTTACCGAGCAGGGAGGGGCAGGCCTAGGGCCTCCGCAAATCAGGGCCCAGCGAAAAGGAGAGGCTCTAGGCAAAGCCCATCCTGCCGTCTGGTGCTCTAACCTTGAACAGCCCCCTTAGAATCTGAAGAGGCCAGTTCACTGCTCCCAAACCAGTTGGTGGTTAGCGACAAGAGGATTAAAGGCCCCCAGGCAGAAGGGCTAACTGTGAGGAATGACTGGCACGCCCCTTCACCGCATCCACAGTCAGAACTCCTCAATGGAACTCTATTGATCTCAGGCCCTTGGGCACACAGGAAATGGCTCACTGTCCCAGAAACGCTGGGACTCTCGTCCCAAAGGATCTGGGAGCCGCAAGCATGCCAGGCATAGGTTTCAGGCTTGAGTATAAACTTGTTATTCTAGGAGTCCACAGTAACTGACTAGAGTTTAGAGTTACCTGGACTATGGGTGAGGGGAGGAGGCCTGTGAGAGAGGAACAGCATAGCTTTTTACTACCTGCTACTCTTCAAGGTTTAGAAAGTCAAGCGAAGAGAAACTTTCAACCGTTCATTCACTCAGCAAACATTACTAAGCAACCACTACAGACCGAGGACTAAATTTGTTGCTGGCTGAAACACGGTCCCTGGAATAGATTAGTTTAGGAAAGAGACAGCTGCAGACAGACCCTCTCAGCATAACTTGGTGGACGTTATGATGGGAGATAAGCGGAGGATACTGAGAACACGGAAGGGGATTCAGCTTGGGTAGGAGAGCAGAGAAGGCTTCCCAGAGAATGTAAGTGTTGACCATGATTCAGAGTTAGGAAGATGACAAAAAGGGACAGCACGTGGGAAGACTGAGAGGCACAGAATACCGCGGCGCATTCAGGGACCTGCGGGGAGTCCTGCGCGGCTGACCCAGGCGTCTATGGGACGGGGCCGGACGAGGAGGCAGTTCAGGCTGGGTCTGAACTATGCCAGCACCCTCGCGAGGCTGCTCCTCTCCAAGCTGTCTCATGTGATCAGGCCTCCAAGAGTAACCGAGATGGACGTTGACTCTAGAGGTCAGAGTCCCACAGACACATAAATAGACAAGGAGGCTCCTTTTGGGCAAACCTAAAGCAACAGCCACATGAATTTTCCATGATGCAGTCCCTCCGGGCTGAGGGCTGGGAGGAATATGAGAGGGGAAGCAGAGCGAAGGGAAATTTCCCTGGGAGAGGAAACCAGATTATAAAAACAGGGTTCCCAGTGCAGGGGACTCTGTGGTGGTCTGCCTATGCCTTAACGTCTTTAGGCATGCTCTGCAGCCACCTGGCAAAACCACCAAATATCCCCTGTGAGCAGGAGTCCTCATAAGGCAGCTTGGAGCATTAAAAAAGAAACTGCCCCACCCTTGGCAGAGGGATGAGAGTGCAGCATAAGTGGCTAAAGGCTTGGGTTTTAGAGTCACATCTGGTTTGAATCTTGGTTCTGCAACCTATAAGCTGGGCAACCTCAGACAAATTGCTTAACCTCTCTGAATCTTGATTTCCCGTTCTTTAAATGGTGATCCATACTACACAGAGTAGTTGTCCGTATCAAATGGAATATTACGTTTAAAGCACAAAGAGACTCACTGCCTCTGTTCATACCTAGTAGATACTCAGTGAATGGAAGCTATTCTTAAAATACTACCTGCTATTTGTAGGGTGCTTTGAACGTCTCAAAGCATTTTTATAATTTGCATCTCATTTATTCTTCCAAGAAGCCTCTGAGGCAGATGGGCAGTGTTCCCATTGTACAAGCAAGAGCTGCGAGTAGTTTCCAGGCAAATTCCCCATGCAGTAGGTTAGGGGAAAATCGACCTTATGTGACGGAGGAGGCATGGTGCCTAGTATATAACACATGTTCAAAACCCGCCGCTGGACCAGTGAGGAATACGAGTCGGAAGCACAGATGAAAATGGCAAGGCCTGGGGGGTTAGCTGGAGGCTGTTGAGAACTTTGGAGGTAATCCTGAAGGGATGGACGACGAAAGGGGAGTGTTATGCCAGACGGCGGGGAGGGGGGTGGGGGCTGGGTAGAAGGTATGTGACGGGTCAAGTCAATCACAAAGGTAGGAGAGGGGAGAAAAGGCAGGGGATCTGCGTGAGGAAGCCAGGAGCCATGAGAGTGGTCTGACGGGCCACGTGGGGAGGGTCTTGAAGGCCTCGCAGAGTCACAGGCAGTCTATCAGAAGCCATTCACGCGCCGCTTCTTGAGTCCCTCCTCTAGACTAGGCCTTGTGACTGATAAAGGAGGAAATAAAGACACAGTGAAGGTTTCTAAACAAGAAAGAAAGGACAGTCTCTGAGGAAGATGGTCCCAGCAGCCGTGAGGAGGATGTCCTGGCCATCAGTTAAGCCTCGTGCAGTCAGCAGGCCTGGAGCTAAGCAAGGGGCCAACCCAGAGGAGGAGGATCCTCAGAACCTGGTGAGAGGCCGGGCGGTGATGGGGGCCAAGAAGGAGGGAAGGCGACCAATATCTGTCATGAGCCTGCTCTGCGCTGGCCACCGTGGCAGCCCATCTCAATCATCTTTACAGCCCGTGGTAAATACAATCATCTTTGTTTTATAGATGGGGAAATTGAGGTTTACAAGAGATTAAGTAACAAGATGACGGTCATAAAACTCCTAAGTGATGAAGCTGGGGTCTGAAAGCAGGTCTAACTCCAAATCCTAAGCTTTTCCTCTTAGAACACTCTGCCTCCTGGCGAAGGAGAACGAAGTCAGAATATGCCTGAGATTGTGAGCCCGGGCCCGGGAAGACCTCACGACTGTGGGCAGCGGTCAGGAGCTGGGAAAGCGGAACTTTCCATCAAAGAAGACTTCTGGGTTTTGGTTTTGGTTTTGTCTATGAACTCTCCAAATTTTAAACATGTGTGTGCAGGGCATGACATCCAAGTGGGAATATCCTATAGACAGCTGGAAAGGTATGGGGAGAGGGGCTGAGGACAGGGATGGATGAATATTGAGAAGTCCTCTATGGACAGGCGGTTGGTGTCTGAAGCATAAGATGCAAGCCCCTCTAGGGGGTAAGTGTTGGAGTAAAATGCAAGGGGGAAGGACTGAGTCCTTTGGGAGTCCCACAGCTAATGGCAGGGGCACAAGGGACAAGGAAGGAGGAGCAGGTACCACCTAGACCCACAGACGGTCAGATGCACACATGGCCGCTCTGGGCGTAGGTGTTTCCCAGGGCCGCTGAGCTAATCCGCCTTCTGTTCCATTCTTGACACTCACTTATTTTCTAAGGCTCAACTCAAATTTCCACAACCCTTATTAGAATCTAAACTTGTTCATCTTGTGAGTCCCATATGGTTAGCTTTACGTGCTAACTGAGTTTTCGTTGAGCTAAACTGAACAGTCAAAGAGAGAAAAAAACGATTTGGGGATGACAGTTAATTATTTTTTCCCAGCCATATCTTCTTCGCTTGTGAGATGGAATAATCATGGTCAGGATTAAGTGAGATATGTGGAGAAGGCATTTAGCACAGTTCCTGGAACGCGGTTGTTCATTAACTGGTAATTATTATTATTAGCTGGCAGTGACCATGGAAGTAATATAACAGGAGTCCAGGGTGAAGAATTTCAGGAAAGAAGGAATGCTCAACAGTTCCAAGCCCCTTTGTGTATCTCAGGTGGCCTTCTCTCTCTCTCTCTCACACACACACACAGACACACACACAAGCGTGTGCGCATGTGCATGTGCACATGTGCACCCATGGTGAGGGATGTTAAACAAAATATAAAACTCCTCCATGGATATCCTCTGGATTTTTCCCCCTCATATGAGGAGGAGATTCTTAGCAATCTAAATTTGGTCCTACAGAGGACAGTTGAAATGACCTTCATGGCTGGTTGAATGATTTAACATCAAAATTGTTGGAAATTTTGATTCCAGCTAGATAACAGGCCCACCTGTATGCTTTGGTTTTTACTGGATTCTCTAGGTAAAAGTGTGTCTGCCCCACAGTTTGGCAGCTGCTTTGGGAGGGAGATATGGTACCTGAGTCCTCGGGTCAGCAAGCATCACACTGTGCAGCCTGTCACAGATGGAAACCACTACTGCCTGACACAAACCCCCTCTGTGACAAAACAAAGCCGCTATGTGCAGAGCTTCCCCGCAGAGAATTCTCTCTCCTCCCATGAGACCTGTGGATGGATGAGGGGGCAGAACAAAGACCTGGCATCTGGAGCACAATTGTGTGAGAAGGGATTTTCAGTGACTTGACAGTTCTCTATTATCACAGCCTCTCCCTCCCGGTCAGCAACTTTCTCCTCACCTTTGGGCCTGAGTGTGCACCCAAGGCCTCGAGTTTATCCACTAGGATGAGGACTCCGAGAACCAAGCCTCCTGGCCCAGCTCCCTCAGGACTCAGCTTCCCCGGAGGCCAGGCCCACGGGACCTCGCTGCCTGCCCCTCCTCTGCCCTCGGTTGTTCGGTTGTTCGGTCCTCATATCACTGAGAAGCCCAACCTCTCAGGCTCTGCTCTCCGCCCCTCACTCCCCTCCCCCACCTACCAACCCACCCCTTTTCAGGGCATAAGGGACCTTTTCTATTTGCAGAGCCTAAAGAAACCGGTTGCCAAGGTGACAGGAGCAGGAACAGCAGGGAGCCTGCCATGGGGGAGGGGCTTTGCCCCCAAACAGCTGTCAGTGGGAGCGGTCCCAGCTGGGACCAGAGCGTTTGCCTGCTCTGGGAATAGAGCCCCAAGGAGAACACATTCCTCTCCGCTTTACTCCCCCCTCTGCCCCCCACCCTCAAGTCTCCACTGGTTACTTTCCCTGGGGGCAACCAGCCAGCCAGCTCAAAAAAAGCTCCAATGACAAACAAAAAAATGCGCTGGCTCCATGTACACACACGCACGCACACACACACACACACTCACACGCATGTGCGCATGCTCTAATCCTTCAATTCATTCACAGTGGGTTGGCTGGGCAAGAGGCCAGAAGTTACCTCTGCCTGGGGAACTGTGGAGCCCAGGGCAGGTGCGGCTCCAGGCTGCCCCCATCAGGTCATGGGGATCATTTCAGTCTTTTTTTGTGCCAGAGGCCCTGAGAGGATCTGCAGCCTCCTGGACCTCCCCTGCCTTCCCTCTGGGAGCGGGCTTTGGGGTGGAACCGCAGGGTTTACAGAGAGGAAGGGGTGGGAGAGGAAAGGAAGAATAAATAGGAGGGGATGGTGGGAGGCAGGGACAATGCAAAGCCTACTGGTCTGTGTCTCTGGGGAGAGGGTCTTTGTGGCCTGCCACTCCCAGCTGCTCTGTAGAAAGTTCTGTAGAACTACCAGTCTCTGCGCTGTGTACAGCCACATACTGTTAGTCCCAGGCCACACCTGGGACCTTGGACCTCAGTCTGTAACACCCTGGTGTTGGGCTTTCCCAGGCCCAGGAGAAGAGAGCTGAGGCTCTCTGAGCTCTGGGTCAGGACTCAGACAGACAGGCCCAGGAAACCCCAGATGACTGTAAGAACCGAGAGAGGCAAATCTGGCTTGATGATTCAGAACACAGGATCTGACTCAGCCAGACACGGAAGTGGTTCCCAGTTCTGCCACTTAACACTTATGTGACCTTGAGGGACATATGGAGCAAGTTCTTGGGTGACCTTTCCGAGCTTCAGTTCTCTCCTCTGTAAAATGGATAAAAAACACCTACCTTCCAGGGTTCTTTTGAAGGGTAAAAGAGGTGGTGAGCATAAAAGTGCCTAACGTATTGTTTAGGACACAACAGACGGTTATCAGGTGTCCAGTTTTCGAGACCACAGGGTTGCCTGGGAGCCTTAGGAAGAACCCAAGAACTGGTCTTTCTTTTGAAGGGTCCTTAGAATCCAGGGCACGGGCTTCCATCTAGGGAGAGGTTGCATTTTGGCCTGGGCAGGAATGGGGTTCTGAGAGAGTCCTGAAGCCCTAACACTGCTCTAGGGTTTGTAGGTCGAATGAGAAGGTAGAAGAAATGCTAATTTGGGGTACTTGCTCTAGTCCAAGCTGCTATCAGCTCATTGTAAGAGCCCCTCGTCTTTCCCCTTCTGAGCCTCAGTTTCCCTTTCCGTGAGAGGAAGAGGCTGGACTAATCTCCAGAGAAAACAATGCCTCGAGCCGCAGGGCAGTGAGGCCTCCGCAGGGAGGTGCCTTCCTGGGCTCAGTAGGGACCCCGGGAAGGCAGAGACTAACCCTTTGTCCTTGAAACCTCAAAGAGGTGAATAAAGGCCTTTAATTCCGATTCTTCCCAGCTCACTGTCATAATGCTCAACTTGTGCTCTCCTCTGTCTGTCTCGAATACCTTCCCCTACTTTGTCTGTTGGGTAAATCCCCCTTGCTTTAAGACTCGTGCCATTTCCTCTGAGGGACAGCATCTCTGCCTCATCCTGCCTGGCACCGAGACAACCCTCTGTGCCCACACTTACCTCGTACTTACTCTTATAACAGAATTCATGAAACTAAATGGCTTTGCTTATCTGTCTGCCTCCCTCCTTTGGACTGCACACTCCTTTAGGTAAGGAATCATATTTTGAGCATCTTGGTTAATCTAGTAACAAGCATATAGTAGGTTCTCAAGAAAAGACAACACAGGTTAGATGGGATGGTAATGTGATCTGGACGAGGACAGGGGTTAGAGCTTGTCACAGGGATGTGACCAGGCTGGTTCTCTCTCTAATGCAAAGCCACGTGGTCCACCACGATATTTATTCCTGTGCTACAACAGCTTGGTCTTGTTCCCTAGACTGATAAGTCTGGCTTCCAGGGCTCTTGGCAGACGCTCTCATTAAAGATTGCCACATTAGGCAGCACCGGGAGAATCTGAGCAGGCCAGGAGATGAGTCTAGCCCCAGGGAATACTGATTCATCCCTTCCACAGAATTTGCCTCACAAGGAATCTGCTGGATAATTTTTTTTAATCTGCTAGATTTACTCTCAAGTGCTACCCTCACTGGCAAGCCTTTCTTGGCTCCTCTCCCCAGGGCTAGATCGTGCCTCTGTGCTCCTACAGCGCTCAGATCTCACATACACTAGAGCACTTATCACACTGTCCTGCATTGGCCTTGTCTGTCTCTCCAGACCGTGCCCTCCTGGGACGGCACGGCCCAAGTCTTATTTATTTCTACACACCCAGAACTGGCAAATATTAGTCAACAAATGTCTGTTGAATGATGAGAAAATAAACTTCCCATTTCCCCATCTCCCTGTGTGGTTCTTACACGCCTGTGGCTAGCCTCTATCCTTTTTGCTGCCTCTTAGAGAATTTCAAAATAGTCCAACTGCCAACTTCCACTCACTCAGGTTAAGAGTCATGAAGTATACTCAGATTCATCACTGTGCTCATTTATTCCAACTGAGGGGGCTGCCTTCTGTAAAGCTAGACTAGAACCAGGAAACAGAATCAGGAACTGATGAACATCTCAAGACTGGAAGAGGGGAGAGAGAGACACACGGCTGGAATCTGAGCATGTCCATGGTAACAAGGAAACTGTGAAAGTTTTCACCTGACCCACGTCCTCCTGGGTTTTCTGGGATAGGATCCTTCTTCCTGGAGCCCTTACCTGGTGCAATGAGGGGGTGGGGAGCCACAGTGGGTACCATCCGGCTGAGCCCAGCTCGGCCCTCCATGCTCCCTGGCACACTGCTGTTGCCATCTCCTTTCTTGAGCGGCTCCATCACACTGTCAGTTATGCTGGGCTTGGCACCTGCGGGGGAACCCTGAGCAGTGTTTCTGCCCTGTGATGGGGTAGGCAGAGGCTGGCTACCACTTGGTGTGGGTTTCAGGGCCAAGCTGGGCAGGACAGGCTGAGTGGGGGTAGGGCCCGAGGCTGCTGCAGCTGGTGTCTGCTGTGTTCGGAGGGTCAAGTTCTGTACCTGGAAAAGAGGGGTCTATAGGAGTCCAGAGAATGCGGGTGGGAGTAAAGCCAACACACACTGAAGATAGGGAAGGAGTTAGGGACAGATCCGGGGATGGCTGAACAGAACGGTGGGTTGTAAAATCAGAGAGAAAGAGAGAGACAGGATGAGTTAGGCGCTGAAAGAGGAACCAGGAGCAGGAGAGTTTCTAAAGGGGACAAGAAAGAGTGCTAGTGATCGGATCCATCAGTAGAAGAAATGGAATTCTGGGACAGGATGACTGCTCAGGCTGGGGCAGGCCCGGGTAGGCAGGCCAGGCTCTCTCTCCCTTCTGTGCCCTCCCCTCCTCCCCCAAACTATCAGGATGGGATGCGTACCACTTAGAGAGCATCCTCAGATAACAGCGGGGCATGGGGCTTCCCACGCTGGAAAAGGGCAGGGCAAAAGTGAAAGTTAATTGACCAGCAGCAAGGCCACCAGGCAAAGGCTTATCTTGTCCTCAGCGTAAGGTTTACACCAGGCTCCGCGTGCTCATTCAGCCTGGTCCCTGGTGCCCTCTGCTGGACACACAGAGGCTGTGCCAGGCTTGCATCTGACCAGTCTGATCATCCTGCTACCAAGTGCTCTCCACGCCGGTCCCCATTCTGTAGCTGGGGACAGGGGAGACCAGCGTGGGGGGGTGTGTCCGTCTCCCTCACAGCCCATAGACTCTCTAGAGCCATAGCATATCTGTGTGCTCCCGGCAGAAGGTGGGGACCCAGGACTCCTCTTTGCTCCCTCCTCCATGCCATTTTTCCTGATGCCTAGAGGTGCTAGCATGTGTAATCAGAGTGGGACTGTCCACTTAAAAAGCAATGACAACAACAGAAGTTATTCTGGGGAGGGTGTAAGGTATAAAGGTAGTAACGACCAGCCATTGTGGGCCATCACGCTTGGCTCAGCATGCTGCCCTCTGACTCCTGACCTATGTTGAAGGAAGGAAATGGTCAAGAGTGGCTGAGGCCTTCCCAATGGGGAATGAAGGAGCAAGTCTGGGAGCCCTGGGATGTCCCGTCTCCCTCCTGCTTTCCTAGAAGATCCCAACCTTTCCAAAGATTCAAAGCTCCTCCAGGCTTGGGCCCATACCCAGTATCAGTACCCCTCTCTGGGGTGCCCACCCCCCTGCCCTCCCACAAGCAGGGAATCCTCACCTGGGCGGGGGTGGTGGGCCGGGCGGGGGAGCCAGTGCCGAGCTCAGGCTGCACAGTAGCGACGGTGGCCGTGGGCGTAAAGATGAGCTGAGGGGACAAAGGAACAGTGCCGCCTAGGCTCCTAGCTACCTGCACCAGGTTACCTGGCTGGGCCTGGAATCACAGGAAACGAGGCGCCTTTTACCTGCCCAATGTGGGCTCAGCCACAGACACAGTTAGCCAGGGAGCAGATACGGGGAAACAGGGAGGCAGGAAAGGGAAGGGGTCCAAGGGGATCGCCCGCAAATCCCAAGAGCCTTGTAGTATCCTGACCCAGGCCGGGCAGTGAGGGGGGTGGCAGGGGAGAGCCATTCTAGGGCTGCACCCAGGTCAGGTTTACTCCAGAAGCCTCTGTGAGGAGCTTATCCTAGAGGGGACCAACATTCGCAGGACACCCTGAAGTCACTCTCGGCAGCAGGGAGCTGGGCCGAGACTGATGCCCTGGGAACGTTTTCCAGGTCTAACCACTCCTGACTCCAGGTCTGGGTCAGAACAGGACTTTCCTTGAGAAGGGATCAAATAGATGTATTCTTTGGTCATCTTTTCGTCAAACTGCGATTTGTTGGGGGCGGGGGGGAGGGGTGCAGAGACAACAGCAGTGGAGAAGCCACAGCGACTGGATCTGTGCTGTGTCTGCATCTCCTTCCCTGGGCTGCAATCTCTCCTTTACACCTGTGCCTAAGAGGCGCAGAGGGCCTTAGGAACCGCCCAGGCCACAGGGCAGTCTCTGCATGACGCCCACCCTGCGGGTCTGGCCGGGCGGCAGTGTGGACATGCTGGTGTCTGATAGCCTGCTTTCCCCAGAACCCTGTGACGCCCCTATGCTTGCTCCTCTGGGCGTGTATGCCCTGCTTCGGGGAGGGAGGCAGACAGGCCTCGGGATGCCAGTTGGGGCGGCTGAGCAGGACGGGGGGTGAGTAAACTGAAGATGAAGGCAGGTTGGGCGGTGTACAAGGGGGCTGTCGGCTTCGCTAGAGAAGTGGAGTCTGCTCCATAGTGTGCGTCTAAGCGGCCGTTCCCTGCGCACGGAGCTGCTCCTCACACACTGAGCTCAGAGTCAAGAATGGAAGTGCCAGGGCAAGAGCAGAAAAGCTCCAGGTGTCCCATTCAGGCCACGGGAGCAAAGGGAGGGGCGGGACTGTATTGTCCTCAGGAGAGTGTGTCAAGGTGCTGAAGGGAGAAAGCTTCCGAGTGGGAGACGTGGGATCGGACGCCCAACGATCTGAGCCCAACATGGAGCTAGATGTTCCTGTCTCCTAGCCAGCAGGCCGCTATTCTCCCAGGAAATGCTTCTGAATCTTAGGAAACTGGGAGGTTCCTAAGGACCTCTGCGCCTCTTAGGGACAGGTGTAAAGGAGAGATTGCATCTGTCCAGGGCTGACGCGGTCCTGAGTACATTTGGCCCAAACAAGCCCACCTGATTAAGGGGTGCTAGGGGGACCCTGATTAGCATGGCCCAGCTGGGAGGGCTGTGTGGGCAGCACGTCCTGAAGCTGGCTGCCGCCTTCACACCTGGGCTGGAAGGCACCTCGGGCCCTTGAGCTAGTGGCGGCCAGGCCCTGTGGACTGCCATGGCAGAATAAGACCCCATTTCTGTGGAGTGTATGGAGGTTTGTGGGTTTGCTTCTGTATGTGCCTGAGTGCACAGACCATCGAGGCATGGACCCCTGCATTTTTTACCCTAATTGATTTTGGGGAGTGGTTTCTGGTAAGATGAGGACAAGTGGGGAAGGAAAGGAGGCATCCTGGGTAACTCTATTTCGGCTGGGAACGCCACCCGTCCCTGAATCGTTGAGCCTATACCATAGCTCCCACTCAGCCCTCCAGGCCCCCTTCCTTATTCCGCTCCTTATTTCCTGCCAACTGTCCCCCAGGCCTTCTTGCCCACCTGTCTCTAATCCCCACCCTTCTCCAATCTCCCAGCTCCCAACTTCCCTGCCTCTGTCCTCCTGGCCCCGTGAGCTGTGGCCCAGGCTGGGTACTCACCATCTGGGCCCTTAGATACATCTGTGCTTGGCTTGCGGTCAGGGCTGGAGAAGACGTGTTGCCCAAGAGCACAGCCTGCTGGGCAATGCCCGAGGCTGCTGCCGAGTTAACGTTCTGAGCCCGGTTGAGGAGTTGGGCTGCTGCCGGGGAGGCCGCCAGGTTGATCTGATGAGAGAGATGCATGAGTAGGAAGCAGGGGTTCTGTTGGCTCACTCTGTGCCCTCCCGTCCCTTTCTTTCTCTTCCCCTCTTCTGTTCTTTGGCCGATTCAGCCTTCTTTAGGACCATCTTTGGTCCTCGGGCCCTGGATCTTTCCTCAGTGCTGCTGCATCTCTGGCTACGTGCAGAGCTGCAGGGAGGATCCAGTGGGGAGACAACTGAGGTGTGACAGAGCCTCAAGACTGGAAAGACAACAAGGACTTTCAAAGTGAGGGCTAGAAACAGGCGTGCACTTTTTTTTCTGGCAAGAGTAACAGAGAGTCCAGCCATGATTCTACACGGCGGAGGCTCCTCCACCACTGGGTCTGGGAGCCTGTGAGCATTCTGGGCAGGGAGGAAGGAGCTGGTTCCCGAGCTGTGGGCCCTGCCTGCTGCTCGCCATCCTACTCACCGAGGACGACTGGGCTGGGGCCTGCGAGGACACACTGCTGCCCGCAGTGCCCCCTTGTCTGTTGGCCACCAGGCTCGCCTAGAAAAGAACAATTCTTATCACTAGAGTCCCAGATCTACCCAGTCATACCCCAGGCTCTCACCTTCCACAGGAAGCACTATAGGAGTCAAACCCCCATTCTGCCTCATCTGGGTGACCTCAAGCAAGTGCCTCAGTTTCCTCTTTTATAACAGCACCTACCTCGTGGGATTGCTGAAAGGTTTACACAAGGCTAAGCATTTTACAGATAAGCACTCAAATTGTGAGCTATGATTATGACCAACATTTCCAGCTCTCTTCAGCCCTCCATCCACCCTGCTCTATCATAGCTGGATACTGTCTGATGTCCAGCAGCACCCCCTGCCCTCCCCCCTCCCCCCGCCAGCTTCGTCTCATCCTTCAAACATCAGCTTCAAGGTTACTCCAGCAGCTAGGCCTTCCTTGACCACCCAGTAGAAGGTGATCCTCCTTGTCATTCAGCCATAGCAGTCTGTTCTTCTCTTTCGTAGTGCTTATCACCACTTAGATATTTAGATATTTTATTTTCTTGTCTATTCGGGTTTCTGTTTACTTGCTGTCTCCCCACTATAAGCTCCAAGAAGCCAGGCTCCACAGTATACTCAGTGCCTGACATGAACTTTGGCATACAGTAGGTGCATAAGAAATTTTGTTGAATGAATTAATGAGTTCTTCTCAGCCACTACTGGCAGACAGGCGAACTGAATGGGCAATGGCCGTCTCTCATGGACAGCTCTTGGGCCCTGGGTCTTCCCTGCAGTGCAGTGATGTGGTGGGGCAGGGCTCTCCCAGTCCTTTGTCCTTGGGCTAGGCAGGCTGAGAGTTCCAGCCGCTCCACTCACAGCTGTGTGACCTCGGGCAAGGTGCTTAACCTCCCAGAGCCTCTTTCCTTACCTGTCAAAGGATGCCGATGACAACCGTATCGACTTCCCTGGGTTTGGTGTGGGTTCAGTGAGAGAATGCGCGGGGAGCAGCTGTGCAGCACCTGCTGCTTCTCCCTCTTCCCTCTGCAACTACTGCGACTCTCGGCGGCCTCAGCGGCCTCCTAGGACTCTTACCTGCTGCACGGCCGCCAGGCTCTGGAGCTGGGCGCTGCTGAGGTGCTGCTGCTGAAGCGCTGCGGTCTGCAGCATGAGGTGCTGCTGCTGCGCGGCGTACATCTGCTGCAGGTACTGGGCCGCCGTGCTGGGCTGCCTGTGCAGGGCCTGCTGGATCACCTGCGGAGGCGGGGAGAGGGCAAGAGCTGGCGCCATCGGCAGCCGGACACCGTGTCTGCTGTAGATCCCCGCTTCTGCAGCGAAGCCTTCTCAACCCCACCTCTCCCCCACTGCCCGGAGAAGGACACCAGGTCTGTGACCACCACCATAGCCAGTCACCCTCTCCAGGGAGGTGGGGAGACAGCTGTTGTCTAGGCTGCGTCTCTCTTTAGTTCACAGGCTCCTCTGCTCCTGCGTTAGCCGTCCCCGTGGGGAGGTCACGGCGGCACACCACTGCTCTGACCAACTCTCGGGCAGGGAGGGGGCTCAGGGAGACCGAGGTCCTTTAAGCCTCCAGTGCCACTGCGTCCCATGCCAGGCTTGTTAGGCACTCCCCTCCCCTGCCATTCTTCAGCTTCAGATGGGGGCGATTGGAACATGAGAAGACGAGGACAGAAGAACCAGAGCTCAACAAGGCAGAGAGAAGGAAAGGGGTGGGAAGAAAGAGACAAGCTGGAAGGGGGTCTATCGCTTTAGCACACAGCCAGTCAGACTAAAACGTAACCAAGGGCCACACCCTCCGGGCCAGGGCTCAAGGCAGACCTGGGCTGCTTCCTGGCATCTACCCCTCGCTGCCTGGAAGGGCCCATCGGTCCCTTAGAAGAAGACCCCCTTGGCCTTGCAGAGCAGCCAACGCCACAGGGACAACACACTTCTCTTTTACGCTTTCCCTCCCTCTCCCCCTCACTCCCTCTTTGGGGCCAGGATCTCCCATTCCCTTGCCTTTCTGCCATTCTCTCTTTCCTGACGGGACTGGCTGAGCCACAGTCTCTAGGAAATGCCAAAGGGCTGCTCTGTGATCCTCTCCCCCTCTTCACTCTCAGCCCCTTAAAGCCTGCTTCCCACCCCCAGGAACAAAGAAAAGCAAATGCCTTTCCCCCATCCCTGAGGCCCTCTCTCTTCTCCTAGGCCCCAGGGACATTTCTCCTACCTTCTCCTGACCTGGTCACCCTCCTGCCATCTCTTCCCACTTGATGCCCTAACAAGGGCCCTGGTTAGGCTTTGACCTACATCCCACCCCAAGCTCTGCCAAATCTCTGGCCACGGGGCTGCTCCCAGCTCTGGGTCCTGGCCCGGCAAGCAAACCTCCAGTCTGGATCTCTCTGGCTTAGCGTGATTTCTAGGGCTGGTGGCTCTAGGATAAAACAACCTCTGGGCTCAGGTTTGGGGTTCTGTGAAAAGAGGCTGATATCACAGATTCTCCATGGGCTCTGGGGTCTCCCAGGTACCCCCCAACCCACCCCAACTCTTCCACACCTTTTTTTCTGTGTACTCCCCCCTGTAAGAATCTGCTTTGCATGAACTCAGGTTTTATTTATTTATTTTTAGGTGAGGAGATCCGCCCTGAGCTAACATCCATTGCCAATCTTCTTCCTTTTTTGCTTGAGGAAGATTAGCCCTGAGCTAACATCTGTGCCAATCTCCCTCTATTTTGTATGTGGGACGCCTCCACAGCGTGGTTGATAAGTGAAGTAGGTCTGTACCTGGGATCTGAACCCGCAAACCTGGGCTGCCAAAGCAGAGCGCATGGAGCTCTAACCACTGAGCCACGGGGCCGGCTCCTGAACTTAGTTCTTTTTATTCCTTGTTCTCCCCAGAATTCTTTCTTCTTACTCCCTTTACCTAGGCCTCCCTATTCTGCTTAGACTCCTGTAAGTACCTCCCAGCAGTCCAGACAGCAGTAGCCAAGATGCTACGACTCCTCCTCGCTGGAGGACGTCAATGATAGGAAAGAGGAGGGGCCCCTCATGGTTCTGCTTGGGTGCAGAATACAACCTCGGGTCACCCCATTTGCCAGAGCAGAAGCTCACATCCCTTTTGCCAGAGTTGCGATGAGGGGCAGAAAGAGGGCACATCCTAATGTCAGCTGCTAGAAACTAGAGCTAAAATACTCAAGCAAAGGGGCCAGAGGAAGAGGCTGGGAGGGAGGTGGGGGCAGCAAGGATGGGAGCAGTGAACATGGTTTTATTAAGGGTGAGGCAGAGACAACAGGGAGAGGGAAGATTCCAGAGTCTCTGATGGTGTCTTCTTTATCTAGATTTTTCAGGCCCTCTCATGTCTGCTGTGGCTTCTCCTCCAGCCCCTAATCCGGGCCTAGGCCAAAGTGGGATGAGGTCACTTGTCAGCACATCTGCGCTGTAACAGCAAAGTCACTCAGGGTCAACACCTCTCTGCTGCGGTCTCTCTTTTCTGGCTGTTTTATCCGGTAACTTCAAACTGACACTGTAGTGATTAAGAACGCAGGTCTGGAGGAAGAATTAGGTTCAGCTTTTTTGTCTTTACCTGAAAGACCTTGGACAAATTACTACCTTCTCTGAGCCTCAGTTTTCTTAATTATACAGTTGTGCCTAAAAATAACCATTCTCACAGCTCGAGGAGAAGATTAATATGCAAAATGCTTCGTACAGTGCGGGGCACATAGCAGATGGCGATACATGGTCACGACTGCATTACGGGACAGTGTGTAATCCCCCGGAAGGCCTCAGGGATGACACTTTGCAAACTGCTGCTTCAGGGAAGAGGGTAAAAAGACACAAAGACGAAGGAATGTTTGGGGGTTCTATTTTGGTCCTCTGTCTTTAAGAAACTTAGATCTTATGGGGCAGTGGTCATTTAGACAGTGGGTGTAGGTTGTGGTGAGCAGCAACCACTCATTTTTTCTATTTGTTATTTTTACTTGTCTGCCCCTTCCACTACCCTCCTAGCCTCCCAAGACAGCACTCTGGGATCTGAATCACCAGTAAGAAGGGGATTTTCCTGATCTGCTAAGTATCCCCACTCTCCCTAAACGTACTTGATTGGACTCACTTAACATCACTTCTCCTCTAACTCTCCACAAACACGCCCCCTAATGTTCATTCTAGATTCAACACCCTGTTACCCCAGCAGACCGTGCCAACAAATCCTCCTGGCTAGCCCTGGGGATAATTAAGGAATACAATCCCCAGCTCAGGTGGAATCTTACCTGCACGGTCTGCCGATCAGGAATGCCACTGTACACAGAAATCTGGGGTCCGGTGGGGCGGCTGCTTCCACCACTGCTGCTACTGACCCCGCTGGTGCTGCTGGTGACGCTGGCACTGCTAGATGTATGGGGGACTGGCAGCTCATTCTCCATGGCTTGTAGGATGGCACAGTCGGGGTGCTCAGGTGGCAGAAGAGCAGGTGGGTTCTGGGAGGAAAGAAGTAGAAGTGGAATGTTAAACAAATCTTACTAGAGAATGTGTACATATACATGAGCTTTCCGTCAGCCTGTGGCGGGACCACCTCTGAACCGAGGGCCTGAGACATACCTGCCATCAGAGGACAGGGTCAGGCATGGCTCACTGGATGAGATTTGAAATCAGGTCTGCTTGATTCTAAAGGCTATGGCCTGTTCAGTCTGCCAGAGGAGGTAAAACCAGCAAAGGGGGCAGATTTCTGGTAATGGTCTTACTGGCAGGGTCTAGGCATCATCTCTCACCCCACCCACCTCTTCATCTTTGGGAGGGAGACACTGAACAGAGAAATTATTATTTGTGCATATTTACACAGCTGGTTAGTGAAAGAAATAGGCTTAAAAATCTAGAGAGGACAGAATGAGAGAAGGAGGCAAATAAGGATGCAGTAAAATAAACTGAAGTGTTTATTTTGTTTTCAAAGCCAGAAGAGCTTCAAGTATGTTTGGAGTCTCTGTTCTCTTCATGAAGTCCTTACTCTGTGCTCTCTGATCTCGTGCTGAGCAGGGCACTGTGTTGAGCAATTTGGTTAAAATGGCAGGTTTTGGAATCAGAAAGACTTGGGTTTCAGTCCTGGCTCTGCCACTTACTAGCTGGGAAACCTTGGTGAGTCACGCTTCTCGAGCCTGCTGTCTCAATCTGTCAGACGTAAGGGTATATGCATTGCTGGGAGGATAAAGTAAAATAATGACACAAGGTGCTGAGTGGAGTGTCAGGCATACACTAAGAGCTCCCTTCACATTGGCTGTTGTTGTGGGCCAATTAAAAGTGTCCCCAGCCTGGTTCCCACTGTCTGCTTCCAATAAATCAATCCTCTTCCAAGGTGGAATTGGCACAGCCTCCTGGAACCTTCTATCTCAGTCATTAAAGAGTGCCAGAAATTCCTCCAGGGACCATCCTACGATCTGCATTCAGAGCTGGAAATCATACAGCCCCTTGAGGCGATGTGTTTGGAGTAGAGAGGGGCTGGGAAGCAAGGAAGGGGTGGTGGGAAAGGCATACCCAGATCTGAGTTCAAATTCCTCTCTTCCTTCTTTCAAGCTATTCCTAAAATCCTCATTTCTATATATAAGTTTCTCCTTCTGCCTGTTCCTTCCTACATCCAGAAACAACACTGTCATCCCACCACGGACATTCGATTCTCTGCTGGCAGCTTATACCAATGCGATAAATGAAGAAAATAAAATGACTTTTTCAAACTGATCAGAGCACTGATTAGTGCAAAGAACTAAAATAGTCACTAATGGCCTGTTGTCTTCCCAATGCTGCTCAGTTTGGGGTTGTTGACATTCCTCAGGCTGCCTTCTTCAGACTAGGTGGGTTTCACCTTGAGCTGAAACAAGCGTGGGTGAAAACTAAAAGAGAGGAATGTTGTGGGTAAGAAAATCTAGGCCACTCCCGTTGGCAGTCAGCAAGTTGCAGTTCAGAGGCCTATGGCTCCCAAGGCAGTGTGACAGCCTGCACATGGGGGGTATGACCTGGGTCCTTCAGCAACGCTTTCCCTTCATGTTTGTGTATCTGCTTTTACTGCCACAGGGCCGGGCTCTTGTCCATGAGTTCCCCTTGTCCCGAAATGCACTCAGTTCTGGGCCTCATTATGGCTTACTTGTTAAGATGCTTATGATGATAATGATGATGCAGGAATCAATGAAACAGCAAAGTCAACAAGTATTTCCTGTGCTCTGCTCCTCTGAAATCCACCTTATGTTCCACAGAGGGAAGGGTAGGCTGGATAGAAAGTGATAGAAGACCTAATTCCTGATCTTATAGAAATGGACAAACTAGTTGTAGGGATGAGGCTTAATTGAAGTTTTAAGGATAACCAAGCAATAAATCAGTAAATGAAAGTTATGTTCAAACATGGAATAGCCCATAGAATCCCAAGGTCTTATCTTTGTTAAATGTGGTGCCTCCCTTTCTCTGACCAGAACTGGGTTTCAGTTTGTAGGGGAGGAAGACAAATCCTCTATCCTCTAGGTCCTTCTGGATGGGCTATGAATTAAATTGACATGAGACAGAATAACAGGAGAAAATCAAACAAAACTTTATAACATGTATACATGGGAGAAATCCAGGAATACTGAGCAACACACCAGAATGGTCAAAGCTGCCACGTTAAATATCATCTTCAGTTAAAGACAAAGGAGGATGTTGGGGGTAGTGGTTTGGGACTTCAAAGGGGAGGAAGGCAATTCACATGGAAATAGAAAAGCAAATGTTTGGTAGATAGAAGTTTGATAAGAATGGGCTTAGCAAGGACCCTCACAGACTACCAATACCCAGAGTTATCTATGGTGACGGCCTGTCCTGGGGACAGGACTTTTAAATTCTTTTAGGCAGTTAGGGGGAAAGTCAGAGTTTCTTTCAGTCTTTTTCTTAAGGAAGATTGGCTCTGAGCTGACATCTGTGCCCATCTTCCTCTACTTTATTTGTGGGATGCCTGCCACAGCATGGTTTGATAAGCCATATGTAGGTCCACGCCCGGGATCCGAACTGGTGAACTCTAGGCCACTGAAGTGGGGTGCGCAAACTTAATCACTCAGCTGTGGGGCCAGCCCCTCTTTCAGAGTCTTATGCTTTTAAAAATAATCAAGGCAAAGAGAGACATTTTGGGGTGGCCAATTTTGATCCCCCACAGTCCTGCCTTTGAAACTGTAAGAAGTTTCACAGTCCAGAAGCTGAGTTGGTAGATTGTTCCATCTCACTGAACATGTTTCTTAGTCCTGATAATAGATCAGTCCAGTTAAATTCACTTTAGAAGGTAGTGATGCAGGTGGGCTCCCAAAGTCACACCTATATTGTGGAAGCAAGCAATCAGGTATTTAATAAGAAGCATTTCTATGGAAACAAAAAGAAAAGCAAGGTTAATGGTTGGAGCAAATTATAAACCAGTTTCTGAGCCCAGGGGACAGCCAGTCAAGAAGATTTTTAGATGTCATGGTTAAAGCATCTTTTGCAGCTTGAAATGTCTCTGATGATGTCATTGAGTGTTCAGGTACCCTTTTGAGTGGCTTACATAGCAACAGGCATGCTAGTGTCGTGATCTTTACAAAGTTTATATTGAGCTATCCAGCTTCAGTTTGTAGGGCTTTAGGAGCAAGTGTGGTTTCAGTTCTCAATGATTTCAAACGAAAGTGATGGGAAAAAAATGGAAAACATCAGTTTGGAGATTTGTAGCCAGATATTTCAGGAGACTAGAAGAATTCAGGATCCAGTCTAGTTTACAGATAGAGAACAAAAACCTCAAAGACAATGAACAGAAATGGAATCTAATTTCCACAAATGTGTACTATAGTTTCTACTGAAACAGAATTTTTCTCTCTAAAATCACCCTCATTTTTACCAAAGATAGCCAAATGAAGACAAATGGGTTTGTAAAGTAAGTCTAGTTTCAATAAATTTGGCCCAATTATTTACATAAGTACAGCAAGAATAACTATTGATCATATAGGCTCTTTTAAAACTGCTTTGCTGGAACTTTTTTTTTTTTTAAAGATTTTATTTTTCCTTTTTCTCCCCAAAGCCCCCCTGTACATAGTTGTGTATTTTTAGTTGTAGGTCCTTCTAATTGTGGCAGCTGGAACTTTTTATAGGAATCTCAGATTGAACTTTAAAGGCCTCTCAAGGCCAGGAAAGTCAAGCCAAGGATTTTGTCACCAGGCTTTGCCTGCAATACCTATAGATTTGGGTGAATTTTTTTCTTCTCTTGAGGTTTCCCAAAAATATTCTGAGGTTTCTTGCAACTGCCAGAGAAGTGACCTTCCTTATTCACCTGGTAAGGTTGCTGGAAACCCTGTAGACAAGATCCCAGGGCAATATTTCCAAGTGGCTTTATTTCATAAAGTCCAATCTTTGTTCCTCAAAAGCTGTCTGCTCATATCTGAGTCTATGCATGTTTCTCTCAAAAATGACATTCAGTCAAAGCTTTGGTAATATAACAACTTTTTCCAATTGTGTCCTGTTATAAGGAGAACAGATTCTTATTGAACTTATGCAAATAACTACATTGCCATGAAAATAACAATACTCACTCACGAAGAGTTTTTAAATTCTGGAGGGATCAGGAAGGGAGGAAAAGATAAATGTTTCAATTCTGCTTACAAAAGTATAATTTACCAAATTGTTATGTCATAGTTAGCTTAAGAGAAAAGAGAAAAGTTCTCCTTAAATCTGAAAAAACAAAACATTTTTAAAAATCAGCAATATTTTAGACAAAAATTTAGTAAAATCATCCTCATCAGTTCATTTAGCCTCATGTAATCAGCTCTTGATCCTGATCTTCTGTTAACAGTTTTATGAAGTCATCAGTTTCTCTGTTAGAGTTCTATAATTCCTTACCCAGTTCAGTTTTATGATCTCAAAGTTTATCAGAAAACTGTATTCTAGAGCAAGGGTCAGAGTCCTTTCCATGAATTTCTCTGAAGATGAAAACATTTGCAAAACATCAGAGTAAAACAATAACTGTCGGTAAATGACAAAAGACTGACAGATGGCAACTGACAAAGAAATTTGTTTTTTTCTGTGACACAGAACACTTTAAAATAATAACTAGAATTACGGTGGACAACCAGGACAGACCAGAATTTTTAGGAATGTTATATAATTTTAAAGCATTTATATCAATAACATTTATCCACATAATACCACCTAAGAAAGTTCATCATCACTTATTCTGACAATGCTTCCCATGTAATTTAACATACCAGTTAAGCCTAATTAGTTTAATATCTTCTTTATATGAAGAGAGAGAGAGCAAATTTCTTTGAGTAGTCCCAGGGCTAACCAGAAATTCTCTAAGTTTCCTTTTTTTAAGTCAAAAGAAAGATTTTTGGGCCAGCCCGGTGGCACAGTGGTTAGGTGCGCATGTTCCGCTTTGGTGGCCCGGGGTTCGCTGCTTTGGATCCCAGGTGCAGTCATAGCACCGCTTCACAAGCCACGCTGTGGTGGGCATCCCACATATAAAGTAGAGAAGGATGGGCATGGATGTTAGCTCAGGGCCAGTCTTCCTCAGCAAAAAGAGGAGGATTGGCGTCAGTTAGCTCAGGGCTAATCTTCCTCAAAAAAAAAAAAAAAAGAAAAAAGAAAGATTTTAATTTTGGGGGAAGTTTATAAAAAATATCAAAATGTTTTAAAACACTTAGTCAAATAGGAAACAATGCTTAGTTATCCATTCAATCAAAGTGACAACTGAAACAATTGGAGAAAACCTTAACAGAGAGACCTCAGCTTTTTGAACATAGGAAATTATTTTAACAAAACATATTTTTTCTGTCTTTTAGGTAGACTTACTCAAAAATAAAGAAAAACCTTTTATAACCTCTTTATCAAGAGTAGACCAAAAGTTCAAGAAAGTTATCCTTTTAAGAGAAAGAAGACCAAAATCTAATTTTGCACCAACTTCCTTTTGACATTAAAATTCATTTACTTAATTGGATTTACTTTAATCTTAGCCAACCTGACCATGCATAAAACTCCTCAGGGTTTTACTTTCACAAACTCTCTGTCACTTACTTTTTACATTCAGAATTTGTCCCAAGTTTTTTCCTTTTTTCTTTCCAAGTACTTCTAGGACAAATGTATCTTTTTTTTTTTTAACAAAACAAACAAAAATCTCTATTCCTCATACCTTCTGTACTGAAAACATTTTACTTTCCTTGTATACAGACTTTCTAGAAATATATGCTTTCTCACAGAAAACTCCTCAGCATGTACAAAATATGTCTACCAACAAACCTAAGCATTTTTAGTTTCTCTGAGATAAGAAACCAAAGGCAGACAAATCTATGCTTAATAGTTAATTTCCAATATTTTGTCTTATGTGGAAATGATCTAGGTACTCAACAGATTTTTATCATTTAACTTAATTTAGCAAAACTCTAAAGTTTTAAGTCACCAAAAGAATTTGGTAGCTGTTTTTTTCAAGTATGCAGACCATAAAACATAATTATTGTACTTGAAAACTCTTACTCATTTTCATCTATCTAAATCATTTGCTTCCATCAATTGTTTTGATTACTCATGAAAACTTCATGAGACATTAGACAAAAATTAGCTATCATTTAAAGCTATTATTTTTGCTGACAAATTTATAACAGACAACATGAGCTTATTTGACTAGTAAACCCAGGCTGCATGTCTGTATCACATCCAATGCTCATAGCTTTAAGGACGTGTCTATTTTAATCAAACCAACAAACTTAAACAAGCTTTCATTCACCAAAGATTACTGCATATCACATTAACTTGAACGACATTTGGATTAGTTTCTTTTATGTTTAGGAATACTTTATGTAAGTGCTTACTTTAAGCCAAACAGAGCTCTTAATTTTGGCCATACCATCGGGAGGTAAAATATCACACATATATAACATACATATAGACATACATGACCACACAAGTAGCCACAGACAGAGATCTTATAGCTTCCATTAAATTTTTGTTACGACTCAGCTGTAATACAAAACTCACTAGTTTATGAGAAACATTTGCATTTCAAAGAATGGCTTTTAGGTCCTAGAGAAGATGGGAGCAGAAAATCTACATCATAAAGGCACAGAGAAAGCAGTCAAGTTTTCTTCAAGATGGAGTTTCCCAGGCATATTTGCCTTACCAGTTTCTAATGTCTCAATCTTTTGTCTCAATTAATATCTAGGAGCATTTTGAGAGGAACAGGGGAGGCTTTAGGATTGGCAAAAGACAAGTGAACTTTGAGCTGCTTTCTAGAGCCGTACTTCTGGCCTTGCAGAGATTTGCAAGACAAAGATGGTTGCTTCCAGTTCCCCAAAGAACTAGATTACAGTCTGAATGACACAAAGAGGTTGACCCACCCTTCCAGCTACATTTTTCCAATTGCTTCTGTATATCAGGGAAATTTTTAAGAGGTGAATCAAAAGATTTTTATGTTCTAAAACTTCAGGACAATGTATTGCACCTTTAAAAGTCTATACAAAGCGGGGCTGGCCCCGTGGCCGAGTGGTTAAGTTTGCGTGCTCTGCTGCAGGCGGCCCAGTGTTTCGTTGGTTTCAATCCTGGGTGCAGACATGGCATTGCTTATCAAGCCACGCTGAGGCAGCGTCCCACGTGCCACAACTAGAAGGACCCACACCGAAGAATATACAACTATGTACTGGGGGGCTTTGGGGAGAAAAAGGAAAAAAATAAAATCTTTAAAAAAAAAAGTCTATACAAAGCATTTAACAAAGGCCCCTTTTTCTAAGTGTACAATTTAACCCTAGACCAATTTTCCTGGGGTGGGGGCTTTTATTGTCTTTTTTATTAGCATCTGATGTCAGCCTCTAGTTTCTGTCTCATGTGGTGTGGGCTCAGGAAACCCTATTGACTTCCCTTTGGAGTTTTTAATTAACACTATCTGAAGGGCAGATTTATATGCTGTCTTACAATCAGGCAGGGGAAACATTCCCCAGTGAGACACAATGTCTATCCCCACAATACAATCTATGATACAATCAGGCAGAGATGCAATCACTTCACATAAAGTCCATGAATATATCAATTTTCCTCCAAAATTTCATCTGAATTCCATCAACTCTTATATCTCTAATCATAGTTTTCATTGGGACATTATCAATACGTTTTGGTCTTATAATGTTGGATAGGGGAAGCATTCCCAGTCAGATATTTTAGAACATACTCAGGCAAAGTTGATATAACCTGTTGATATAAAACTAGCTCAAACATTCCAACATTTATAATCTTATCAACACTTATACTTTTACATTTTCTCAACTTAATTGTAACCTGAGTCAGGGTCTTAAGGCTAGTTTTTTTTTTTTGTATTTCTTTTTTAATTTGGCCTTTTCATTGGTATCAATAAAACAATTATGATGAGAGCTTCCAAAAAAATTTTTTCCCCCTAATTTAAATGATCCATTGTCTGGCCACATTGATGAGTAGGATCTTAATAGCAACTCATATAAATAAGCTTAACCACGGAGGCATCCCCAAAAGAGATCCAGAAAGTATACTCCCAAAAATAGTCTAAAAAAGCAAAGGCCATTCTTGCACAACAAGCAATGAAGGCTGAAATGACAATGGCCCCTTATGAAAGCAATTGGGACCCCTTGTGACAAACTCCCCTGAGAGTTGACACAGCTGGACAAAGAGAGCGTGTCTTGGAACTCCAGTCTACTCAACTGGCCACCAAGATGTGTGCCGGTACATGTATCCTCCAGATGGCAGAGACCAAAAAGGTCACAAAGCCAAGCTGTCAAGACATAGAACAAGACAAAAACAAAAATCTCATAACCCATGGCAAAGTTTACTGCTGGACCAGCCCAGACAACAGGCTTATAGAGAGATGCCTGCATCTTCCCTTATGGTTTTTCCTTTTTATGACAAATGACAAAAAACGACAGAGATGAGGAAAATAGAGAATATCTCTGGGAGGGAAAGGATCAATAAACCAATGAGTACTCAACCAAATTTCCCAGAGTTGCTGAGTCCAAGAAGCTAGCTTTACTAGTATTTTCTCCTGCTAATCTAAATTTAGAAATGGAAACAAAACTCATCACTCTCACTTCCATTGAACCCTGCACGCAGAGATCTGGGAGACTGACGTGGTAAGAACTCTTACCTCTCGCTGGCTCTTGTCAGAGGTCCAGGATCTCTCAGCTGCAGTAGTCCAGGAGCAAGCAGCTTCCAGCCAGTGAAGTTTTATCCCATCCTCGTTGCCAAACTGTAGGGGAAGAAGACAAATCCCCTACCCTCTAGGTCCTTCTGGCTGGGCTACATATTAAATTTACATGAGACAGAATAACAGGAGAAAATCAAACAAAGCTTTATAACATGCATACACAGTAGAAACTGAGGAAAACTGAGCAACTCGCCAGAATGGCCAAAGCTGCCACGTTAAATATCATCTTTAGCTAAAGACAAAGGTGGATGTTGAGGGTAGTGGTTTGGGACTTCAAAGGGGAGGAAGGCAATTCACATGGAAATAGAAAAGCAAATGTTTGGTTGATAGAAGTTTGATAAGAATGGGCTTAGCAAGGACCCTCACAGACTACCAATACCCAGAGTTATCTATGGTGACGGCCTGTCCTGGGGACAGGACTTTTAAATTCTTTTAGGCAGTTAAGGGGAAGGTCAAAGTTTCTTTCAGCGTCTTTTGTTCTTAAAAATAATCAAGGCAAACAGACACATTTTGGGGTGGCCAATTTTGATCCCCTACAGGTTCTTGCTTTTCATCCCACCCTAGAGAATTTCAAATGAAGTGCTTGTAAACATAAAGAATAAAATGAGAAAACAGCATGGCAGACACAGCAAATTGAGGAGAGGATAGCCTACATCCTGGATGATCAAGCCTCAGCTCCATTTTTTTTCTTTTGCAACAGCTAGGGCAAATCTTGTGCACAGTGTATACTCAATGCTTATTGAGGAATCTAACAAAACAAAATTCTAAGGAGAGTACACATTCCTGTACAGAAAAACTGCACAGGCAAGGACAACAACTGCTCCCTGTGCAGGGGAGAGAGACTTACCTTAACTACATGGGGGCACAGGTGCAATGAGTTTCCCGAACTCTCTTGCCTGCCTGTCTCCTTCCTTCTGCTGCCAAGCATGTCCTTCCTTTCTCTCTTTACTCTCTCATTCTTGGCTTTGCCCCCAGCCCCTCACCCCCCACCCTGGGCAACTTTGCCTTTTCTGTCTTGGTAATTTTGGCCCCAACCCCTGTCTTCTCATTCTTGTAGCTGTCCCCTCATCCCCATCCTCTTCCTCCATTGGTCTCCTACAACTGGCTTCCTTGTGCTGTTTCTCCTCCTGTGTGCTCACACCCGCTTTGTGCTTGGCTCTTGACACTGTCGGGGATCAGAATTGGCCACCTCAAGATGTGTTTCTTTGGCATGAGGATTATTCTGGGCTGGTTACTTTTAAGAAACTGCAGACAGCAGAGAAGCTCTGAAAACCAAGTAAAAGTTACCCTTTGTAAGAGACATTTACTTTTGTAAGGGAAATCTCCATCTGTAAAGATGTCTCTCTCTCTCTGTACCAGGAAGAGGGGCGAGAGACCTTATCTCTAGAAACTCACATTGATGCTGAAGTCAAGGACTTAAATATGCATAATAGCCTTACTCTTATTTACTGTGCTTTTTCTGGTAATCTCCCATAACTGACTCTTCCCACCCCCAAAATCCTCCTTTGTCTTTAGCTGAGGGTGGTATTTAAGGTGACAATCTCAGCCATTCTGGCGAGTTGCTCAGTTTTCCTGGGTTTCTCCCATGTGTACATATTATAAAGCTTTGTTTGGTTTCCTCCTGCCATTCTGTCTCATGTCAATTTAATTCTTAGGCCAGCCAGAAGGACCTAGAGGGCAGAGGAATTGTCTTCCTCCCCTACAACTCTCTCTCTTTCTCTCACCCCCTTAAACACGTGCATGTCCTCCCCTCACCCTTCAACATGTGCATATTCTCCTCTCATTCTCCTTCTCTTGTGCCCTCCTGCCCTAATTCGATTGCCTGCTTTTCTCTAAGGAGCTCTCTCTCCCTATTCCTGACCTCTTTGCTCATCCACGCTCCCCACCAGCCGCCCTGGCCTTGACTGACCTCACTCTGCATCTGGCTCACTCTGTGGTCTTGCTCCCTTGCCTCACAAGCTCCAGCTCTCCCTCTTCTCACTTGGGTCTCCCCGTGCCTGAGCATCTCTTCCCCAGGCCTGATCAGGCACCTCCTCCCTTTCATTCACGTGGGCACACTCTCTTACTCTCTAGACAGTGCATGCTCCAGCTCCCTCGCCCTCCTCCCCCTCTCTGGCTTGCTCTCTGTTCTAGTTCCTGCTTTTGATAGCTACAGCTGTCTCTCAAGCATGCTCTCTTTGGCTCTCTCTCTGTCACTCATGCCAAGCCCAGAGGAGGGAAGGACAGACTGTTTAGGAGATTAGGGTACATTTCAAAGGAGAAGTAACATTTGAGCTGCCTGAACCCACACTTTCTCTGCTTTCACAGCATAAAGCTGTCTGTCCCACCTTCTCCTCCTCCTCAACCACTTCTAGAACATTTCCCAATCAGCAAGTTCCTAGTTTCTCCACAATCTGTACTTCTATTGAGCGTCTGCCACACGCAGGGTATTCTTGATAAGGACTGGCAATAGAAAAAAGGTAGAAGACACGAATCCTCATTTGAAGGTTCTTAACTTTTGGAGGCATATCAGAAAGGTGAAACCTAAGGTCTCTTGCCTCCTACCCCCACACACAAAAATGGCACAGACATATACAAAAATGTGCTCTCAATTGTAGAGGTTAATGAATCCTTTGAAGCCTGTCCATTAACTCCGGACTAAGAAGCTCTGCTTCATAGCTACGTAGGGATTGGGCATGAAGTACAAATTTAAAGGTCAAAAATAATGTTACGTACTATATGCTGAGTTCCAAATAAGTGACTGAGACAACATTTGCTAGTGTTCAGAAGAATGAGGTGTTAAGGAACGTGTGCGATGTGACAGATGGAAAGTAGGGGGGCCTTACTCTAGGCTTTACGAATGCCAAGACCTACGCTATTGCTGAACAGTTACTGCTGGGAGATGCACAGATCCCAGCCCTGCCCTCTGGGCATTGGCTGGTGGCTCAGTTTTCCTTGAAGAGGCAATGAGCTAAAGGAAAAAGAGTGTGGACTTAGGAGTCAGCTTGGGGAATACCAGCTCTTCAGTTACTAGTTATACAGCCTTGGGCAAGGCAGTTTACCTCTCTGAGTCTTACTTTCCTAATCTGCAAAAGTGGGTAATAATAATACCTATTTGGGGTGGTGGTGGTGGTGGTGTGTAGGTGTGAAGATTAATCTCTTAGCCTCATTCCACTTTTCTAACCTTATATTCTACAATGTTAATCTCTGCTCTGGTCTGGTAGATCTGCTTTCTTTCTCCCAAATACCACATGCTCAAGATTACCTCTGCTTCTCTCTTTAATTTTGATGAAGTCCAATTTATCTATTTTTTCTTTTGTTGCTGCCATATCTAAGAAACCACGGCCTCATCCAAAGTTATGAAGATTTACACCTAGGTTTTGTTCACAGAGTTTTATAGTTTTAGTTCTTACATTTAGGTCTTGGATCCATTTTGAGTTAAGTTTTGTATATGGTGTGAGATAGGGGTACGAATGTCTTTCTTTTTTATTTTATTGTGGTAAAATATACATAACATAAAACTTGCTCACTCACAATGTTATGAAACCATTACCATTATCTATTTCCAGAACTTCTCACCACCCCAAACAGAAACTCCATAATTACTCAGCAACGACTCCCCATTACCCTCTCTCCTTCAGCCCAGCCCCTCATAACTTCTAATCTACTTTCTGTCCCTATGAATTTGTCTATTCTAGATATCTCATGTAAGAGGAATTATACAATATTTGTCCTTTTGTGTCTGGCTTATTTCACTTAGCATAATGTTTTCAAGGTTCATCCATGTTGTAGCATGTATCAGAATTTCATTCCTTTTTATGGTTGAATAATATTCCACTGTATGTATATACCACATTTTGTTTTATCCATTCATCTGTTGATGGGCACTCAGGTTGTTTCCACATTTTGGCCACTGTAAATAATGCTGCAATGAATATTGGTGTACAAGTATCTGTCTGAGTCCTTGCTTTCGATTCCTTTGGGTAAATACCTAGGAGTGGAAGTGCTGGATCATATGGTAATTCTATGTTCAGCTTGTTGAGGAACCCCCAAACTGTTTTCCCAACTTTATTCTCTTGCTGGATCTTCCTGCTATCTCTGCACCATTTGTTGAATTACTTCTGTTCTTGGGCCTACATAATTCCCCCACTAAGCTTCTCAGTGTGGCATGTGAATCCTCCATGAACCGACCCTGCCTGCCTCCCCAGCCTCATTTTCCACCACTTTGCCACACTACACTCTCGCTGGGCTCAGCATGATCCCAAACAACCTGAAGTTTTGGACATCTGGCTATTTCCTACCTCTGTGACTTCACTCATTTACCCATGGCTGTTCCCTTCCCCTGAAATGCCTTCCTTGCATTTTTCCCTTAACTAACTCCTTCGATCTTCAAGACAGCTTGAGTGTCTCCTGTAAAACACTCACTAAATGCATGCTCCTCTAATACTTCTCTTGCTTCCTTCAAACTAGACCCTCATATCTTCTTTTAAGCCATACAGCAGGAAGGCTGCTCGCACAACACTTTGTGCTTACCTCTGTCCTAGCACTTAGAATGTAATATTACAAGAAAGTGATTTGCTTATGTGTCTC